>NC_052309.1:37402023-37706190 GCF_016432855.1 Salvelinus namaycush | reverse complement strand
ATTTTTAAGAAATAAAAATGTCCGTTTGTCAGAACCTCAACAAATTGTGTGAATTCTTTATGTATTCAACCAAAGAAAATGAACAAAACAACAACCAACGTAACAAGGCCAAGAGGGTCAGAAGACCTGGTTAATCAATGGCTGGCTTTTGACCTTTAACTTCCAGGCCCCAATTTAATCAAACGCAGGTAAAGGACAGCTGCACTGCAGGTTCACTCAATAGGATTATGTTATACAGGAGTACACAGACAAAAAAGAGAAACAGATTCACTGAAATTCAATGCATGTTTGATTTACCTTAAATGTATTTGATCACTTTATTTGTGTCAATCCCAAAGGTTTATAATAGCTTTGTGGTTGTCCTATTATTATGATGTTACAATGGTCTTATTTTCAGTATCGCTTCCAAAGTGTATCACATAACATAATAATCGAATTTGGGATCCACAAATCATTTGAAGTCACAAACATGCTGTTGTAAAATGTATCGTGCATAATCTAATAACATTGTGCAGAATGTTTTCAATCTGAGAAAAATAGCTTCAGGGCCTCTAGTTTACGGTACAGTAACAATGTGTTTTTCCACAAACACGTTCAACTACTCTCCCGTACATATCTGAATCATTTATGTAGCATTGTTATCAACAACATGTATCAAGGAATAACAAAATGACTGGCTGAATGCACAAATCTCTAGCTCTCTAAGAAAAAATAAGAAACTATTGGAATCAAGACTCAACTGCTACAGGCACAAGATGGAGGGAGTGTTGGAACATAACTACTGAAATAACAGTTCATGAAAATGTGTGCTTAATCCAGTATAAACTAATGTATAGAATTTATTATAGAAGAGACAAAATTCACAAATTCTACTGCACATCGGCAGAGTCATGTCTTAAATGTAAAACTAACAATGACTCAATAAATCATGCATTCTGGGAGTGCTATAAAGTCAAAAAGGTAAGGGCGGAGTTACAAAAGTTAGCTTTCAGAAGTTTTACAATGTAAGTAATATCTGCATATTTCAAGACATGGCATATGATTGTGAGGTGAAATACCCAATGGGGTGGACCACACTCTTCAGTGGATGAATTATTATAAATTATTGTATTATTATTTAAATATTGAAAATATGTGGACTACGGAGAAAAATAGAACAGTGCAATTTGACGCCATATGGCCCATACGGCATAGAGTGCACTGGAAAGTAAATTTTATATACAAAAGAAATACAAACTATTTTAAACATAGCCCTCAGTGAAATGAGCTCAGACAACCATCAAAAACAGACTCTTACCAATGCCTCTGGCATACTTCCAATATTTTTTTTTTAGACATAGGTGAAACATGACCAGTGGTGTGTATTCATGGCTGCCAAAGGGAAGTCATGCTTCCCCAAAAATGTTAGCCTCCCTTGTAAAAAAGTATAAAATAATAGCCAATGAGCGTTGAGCTAAACTGAGTGAGCTCAACTGTGAATGGTCCTGGCACACCAAAAAACATGTCAAGGGAAGGAAGACAGTTTGGATTTGGCTTCACTCCTATCACAGAGAAATACGTAATTGACAGAAAAAACTTTAATTGTTGCGTCTCGTTGTCATGTTGTCCTCTGGTGGCTAGCTAGCAAGCTAAAATTGGCCCTTTTCCTAGCCATGGATGGAGATACGGATTTGGACTTGTGATTTTACTTAATTCTTCGTACTGGCCAATGGGGAGGCGTGATGGCGCCGGAGGGTAGGGCTGCTGTCTTATCGGCTGTCAACCAATCATGCTATTTTGCGTTCGTAACTTGTTTTGTACATAATATTGCTGCTACCATCTCTTATGACCGAAAAGAGCTTCAGGACATCAGAACTGGGATTGCTCACCTCAAATTAGATGAGGAGTTCTTCTTCAGTGAGTTGGACGCGAGGGATATAGTGCAGACACCCGACTGGGCCCCGATCCCCGTGATTCGCTGGAGAAGGAAACAGCGATTTCGAGGCAGGCGACGAGTGGCTAATCTGCCCTTGCCTTCCATTCTGTTAGATAACCTGCAATCGCTGGAAAATAAATGGGACAAACTAAAAGCACGTATATCCTACCAATGGGACGTTAGAAACTGTAATATCTTATGTTTCACCGAGTTGTGGCTGAATGACGACATTAAGAACATACAGCTGGCGGGTTATACACTCTATCGGCAAGACAGAACAGCAGCCTCGTAAGAAAAGGGGCGGGGGCCTATACATTTATGTAAACAACAGCTGGTCTCATAGCTTTGCTTACCTGATGTACAGTTTCTCAATGATAAGCTGTAGACCACACTATCTACCTAGAGAGTTTTCATCTGTATTTTTTTATAGCTGACTACATACCACCACAGAGCGAAGTTGGCATTAAAACCGCACTCGGTGAGCTGTATTCCACCATAAGCAAACAGGAAAATGCTCTCCCAGAGGTGGCGCTCCTGGTGGCTGGTGACTTTAATGCAGGGAAACTTAAATCAGTTTTACTGAATTTCTATCAGCATGTTAAATGCAACCAGAGGGGAAAAAATTCTAGACCACATTTACTCCACACACAGAGACGCGTACAAAGCTCTCCCTCGCCCTCAATTTGGCAAATCTGACCATAAGTCTATCCTCCCGATTCCTGCTTACAAGCTAAAATTAAAGCAGGAAGCACCAGTGACTCGGTCTATAAAAAAGTGGTCAGATGAAGCAGATACTATACTACAGGACTGTTTTGCTAGCACAGACTGGAACATGTTCCAGGATTCTTCCGATGGCATTGAGGAGTACACCACATCAGTCACTGGCTTTATCAATAAGTGCATCGAGGATGTCGTCCCCACAGTGACTGTACGTACATACCTCAAACAGAACAGATGGATTACAGGCAATATTCACACCGAACTAAAGGGCAGAGCTGCCGCTTTCAAGGAGCAGGACTCTAACCCGGAAGCTTATAAGAAATCCCGCTGTGCCCTTTGACGAACCATCTAACAGGAAAAGCGTCAATATAGGACTAAGATCGAATCATACTACACCGTCTCCGATGCTCGTCGGATGTGGCAGGGCTTGCAAAATATTACAGACTACAAAGGGAAGCACAACTGAGAGCTGCCCAGTGACACGAGCCTACCATATGAGCTAAGTAACTTCTATGCTCACTTCGAGGCAAGTAACACTGAAACATGCATGAGAGCATCAGCTGGTCTGGATGACTGTGTGATCACGCTCTCCGCAGCCGATGTGAGTAAAACTTTTAAACAGGTCAACATTCACTAGGCCGCTGGGCCAGATGGATTACCAGGACGTGTACTCCGAGCATGCGCTGACCAACTGGCAAGTGTCTTCACTGACATTTTCAACCTCTCCCTGTCTGAGTCTGTAATACCAACATGTTTCAAGCAAATCACCATATTCCCTGTGCCCTGAGAACACTAAGGAAACTTGCCTAAATGACTACTGACCTGTAGCACTCACGTCTGTCGCCATGAAATGCTTAAAAGGCTGGTAATGGCTCACATCAACACCATCATTCCAGAAACCCTAGACCCACTCCAATTTGCATACCGCCCCAACAGATCCACAGATTATGCAATCTCTATTGCACTCCACACTGCCCTTTCCCACCTGGACAAAAGGAACACTTACGTGAGAATGCTATTCATTGACTACTGCTCAGCATTCAACACCATAGTGCCCTCAAAGCTCATCAATAAGCTAAGGACCCAGGGACCAAACACCTCCCTCTGTAACTGGATCCTAGACTTGCTGACGGGCCGCCCCCAGGTGGTAAGGGTAGGTAACAACACATCTGTCACGCTGATCCTCAACACGGGGGCCCCTCAGGGGTGCGTGCTCAGTCCCTTCCTGTACTCCCACTCATGACTGCATGGCCAGGCACAACTCCAACTCCAACACCACCATTAAGTTTGCTGATGACACAAAAGTGGTAGGCCTGATCACCGACAACGATGAGACAGCCTATAGAGAGGAGGTCAGAGACCTGACCGTGTGGTGCAAGGACAAAAACCTCTCCCTCAAAGTGATCAAGACAAAGGAGATGATTGTGGTCTACAGGAAAAGGAGAACCGAGCACTCCCCCATTCTCATCGACGAGGCTGTAGTGGAGCAGGTTGAGAGCTTCAAGTTCCTTGGTGTCCACATCACCAACAAACTAACATGGTCCAAACACATCAAGACAGTCGTGAAGAGGAAATGACAAAGCCTATTCCTCCTCAGGAGATTGAAAAGATTTGGCACGGGTCCTGAGATCCTCAAAAGGTTCTACAGCTTCACCATCGAGAGCATCCTGACTGGTTACATCACTGCCTGTTATAGCAACTGCTCAGCCTCCAACCGCAAGGCACTACAGTGCGCATGGCCCAGTACATCACTGGGGCCAAGCTTCCTGACATCCAGGACCTCTATATCAGGCGGTGTCAGAGGAAGGCCCTAAAAATTGTCAAAGACTCCAGCCACCTTAGTCATAGACTGTTCTCTTTGCTACGGCAAGCGGTACCGGAGCCCCAAGTCGAGGTCCAAAAAACAGCTTCTACCCAAAGCCATAAGACTCCTGAACAGGTAATCAAAGGGCTACCCACACCCCTCTTTTACGCTGCTGCTACTCTCTGTTTATAATCTATGCATAATCACTTTAACTTTATCTACATGTACATATTACCACAGTTACCATGGTAATTACCTTGACTAACCGGTGTCCACGCACATTGACTCTGTACCGGTACCCCCTGTATATAGCCTCGCTTGTTATTTTACTGCTGCTGTTTAATTATTTGTTACTTTTTGTCAGGACCCGGTGTGAGAAACAGTCACTTAGTAAACTGAGCCACTAATAGTCGGCAGAACCCAGAAGATGAGGCAGACACAGCAGTACTAGAGACGGTGGTTTAATAAAGGAAAAAGGAAAAAGATCTTCAGGCAAAAAATAAATCCACAGCGTCAAAAGTAATTCCAAGAGAAAAAATGTATATCCTCCAAGACACAAGGAAAATCCACAAAGTGGTAAGAACAGCAGGGGAAAAACAAACCTCAAAAGAATAATCAAAAATAACCAAGAACAAAACCAGAGTACCTCAAGAAAATCCAACTAGAGAAACAAATGTTCACAGCATGGCTGGGGCTGGGTGCTAACATACAAACACAGAGCAAACAACTGAGGAACACTAAGGGTTTAAATACTTTCAAGGGAAATGAGGCACAGGTGCAAATAATAACTGGGACAAGGGAAAAAACAAAAGGGTCAAAAAAGCACAATGGGGGCATCTAGTGACCAAAACCTGAACAATCCTGACCAAATCCTGACACTTTTATTTTCTATTTTCTATTTTTTACTTATCTATTTTTTACTTAACACTTATTTTTTATTTTTAAAGCATTGTTGGTTAAGGGCTTGTAAGTAAGCATTTCACTGTTGTATTCGGCACATGTGAAAAATACAATTTGATTTGACTACAACAACTATTCTGTTCCAACCATAAAATACATTGTGCCCCTGGATTGAGAGGATGGAAGTTTAATATGTAGCTAGATGTAGAAGGCTAAAGTTAACTAGCTTTTGGTGCCCATGAACGGAGGTTAGATTAGCGAGCAAGCATTTTAGCTAGATAGCTGAGGATTCTAAAGAAGAGAGAGACTGTAGATTCTTCTAACAACAACTTTATTATAAGATTTGCAGAAATGAAGCAGTCAACCATTACCAACAATAGTTCAGAGTTGAAAGCTTAAGGAACATAGTTGGGTCTTCGCTTTAATAGAAAAAGTACAACCTCTTTTGTCTACGTGGCAGTTTAGAAGATAGTATTTTTTCTGTGTAGATTAAGATAGCCCAAGCTTGATAGCATTAGGGCTCAACCGTATAACTGCATTTTTTCATAGTTCACACTATAATGTGCTCTTTCCTGCAAGGATTCCATACAGCTGACTTCCTGCAAATAGCAAACCCACTCGATGTCTCACATGCTGCGGTCGCACCTAAACGGATCTTAGCTATACGCCCAGTCTTATGACTAAGTCACACAAACACAAGTTTGTAACA
This sequence comes from Salvelinus namaycush, assembly GCF_016432855.1. Lineage (NCBI taxonomy): Eukaryota > Metazoa > Chordata > Actinopteri > Salmoniformes > Salmonidae > Salvelinus > Salvelinus namaycush. Next base: position 37,700,142 of record NC_052309.1, on the reverse strand, counting down.
GGTTAGCATAGAACAAGAGACTATTCTTTAACCTTTTCTCAATAGGGGGTGCTGTTGGCACTTTGTAATAATTTCGTTCCCAAATTAAACTGCCTCGTACTCAATTCTTGCTCGTACAATATGCATATTATTATTACTATTGGATAGAAAACACTCTCTAGTTTCTAAAACCGTTTGAATTATATCTGTGAGTAAAACAGAACTGGAGTTAGAGCAATTTTCCTATGAGGATGTGAGAATGCTGAAATCTGCCGGCTGTTCTGAGATCCGTTTATAAATCTGCCTGTCTTCTATTGGTTGAGATGCACTGCATACGCCTTCCCCTGGATGTCAGCGAATAGTGAGAATTGAAATGGTGTTGCTAGGCAGATCTGAGAGCTTATAAATGGGCTGGGAACGTGGGGTCCGTCCTTTGTTCTCTTCGCCAGGACGCAGAAAGGACCTCTGGCTGTCGTTATAGAAAGCTCCCTTTATAGCCCTTAGATATATCCGGCTGTTTTTATTCGATATAGGTGTAAGACATCATAATGTTGTTATTTTAAACCGAGTTATATCAGTTTATATCATTATATTGCGATTTTCGGATATTTATTTATGCTGCGTTTTAGTGAGTTGGACACGTCTTTGCCACATGGCTAATGTTTACTGTTAATTCCAACGTTGAAGGCGACAATCTACAACCGAGCAACGATTCTTTTGGACAAAGGACACCTTGCCCAAGATTCTAATGGAAGCTCATCAAATAGTAAGAACTATATATGATGTTAATTCGTTGTTCTGTTGAAAAATTGAAAAACTCATATTCCGCCATGAATCTCAGTGCGGTCTCGCTTTAAAGCACGCTGTATGTCGTAGTAACGTTAATTTTAAAAATCTAACACAGCGATTGCATTAAGAACTAATGTATCTTTCATTTGCTGTCCAACCTGTATTTTTTTGTCAAGTTTAGGATTAGTTACTGATTAGACTAGGTGCCTCTCCCAAGATTTCTCCCGACATATTGTTGGCAGTTTGGCTACTTTTCTCATTGTATAACCACGATTTGTGCCGCTAAATATGCACATTTTCGAACAAACTCTATATGTATTGTGTAATATGATGTTATAGGACTGTCATCTGAAGAAGTTTGAGAAGGTTAATGAAAAAATTAATATCTTTTGCTGGTTTATTCGTTATCGCTATTGTTGGCCTGAATCAATGCTGTTGTGTGGTTGGCTATTGTAGTAAGCTAATATAATGCTATATTGTGTTTTCGCTGTAAAACACTTAAAAAATCTGAAATATTGGCTGGATTCACAAGATCTTTGTCTTTCATTTGCTGTACGCTGTGTATTTTTCAGAAATGTTTTATGATGAGTATTTAGGTAATGCACGATGGTCTCTGTAGTTATTCTAGTTGCTTTGGTGAGAGTTGTGATGGTGGCTGCAATGGTAAACTATGATTTATACCTGAAATATGCACATTTTTCTAACAAAACATATGCTATACAATAAATATGTTATCAGACTGTCATCTGATTAAGTTGTTTCTTGGTTAGTGGCTATTTATATCTTTATTTGGTCGAAATTGTGATAGCTACCTATGCAGGAAAAAAATGGTGGGAAAAAAAAGTTGTGTCTTTTGCTATCGTGGTTAGCTAATAGATTTACATATTGTGTCTTCCCTGTAAAACATTTTAAAAATCAGAAATGATGGCTGGATTCACAAGATGTGTATCTTTCATCTGGTGTCTTGGACTTGTGATTTAATGATATTTAGATGCTAGTATTTACTTGTGACGCTATGCTAGGCTATGCTAGTCAGCTTTTTTACTGATGGGGGTGCCCCCGGATCCGGGATTGTGATGAAGTAGAAGTTAAGCAGTAAAACACGGGATGGCATCAAATCAAATTTTTACTTACAAGCCCTTAACCAACAATACAGTTCAAGAAATAGAGTTAAGAAAATATTTACTCAATAAAACTAAGTAACATTTTTTTATCAAATCAAAAAGTAACACAAGAAAATTACATAACAATAACGAGGCTATATAAAGGGAGTACCGGTACCGAATCAATGTGCGGGGATACAAGTTAGTCGGGGTTATTTGTGACTGCATAGATAATAAACAGCAAGTATCAGTAGGGGTCAATATAAATAGTCTGGGTGGCCATTTGATTAATTGTTCAGCATTCTTATGGCTTGGGGTAGAAGCTGTTAACTTCTTATGTTTGGGTGGCAGTATTGAGTAGCTTGGATGAAAAGGTGCCCAGAGTAAACTGCCTGCTACTCAGGCTCAGAGGCTAAGATATGCATATTATTAGTACATTTGGATAGAAAACACTCTGAAGTTTCTAAAACTGTTTGAATTATGTCTGTGAGTATAACAGAACTCATATGGCAGGCAAAAACCTGAGAAAAAATCCAACCAGGAAGTGGGAAATCTGAGGTTTGTAGGTTTGCCTATCCAATATACAGTGGGATATTGGTCATTTTGCACTTCCTAAGGCTTCCACTAGATGTCAACAGTCTTTAAAACCTTGTTTGATGCTTCTACTGTGAAGAATGAGGGAAGGAGAGCTCTTTGAGTCAGGTATCTGGCACGAGCTGAACATGCGCGGTCACGTGAGAGCGACCTGCTTTCCATCGCATTTCTGGAGAATTCTCCGGTTGAAACATTACTGAAGATTTATGTTAAAAATGTTTCTACGAACTGTAATGGAATTGTTTGACTTTTCGTCTGAACTGCGCGTCATGAATGTGGATTACTGGACTGAACGCGCAAACAAAATGAAGGTATTTGGACATAAATGATGGACTATATCGAACAAAACAAACATTTATTGTGGAACTTGGATACCTGGGAGTGCATTCTGATGAAGATCATCAAAGGTAAGTGAATATTTATAATACTATTTCTGACTTCTGTTGACTCCAAAAAATGGCGGATTTCTTTATGGCTTATTTGGGCTCTGAGCGCTGTACTCAGATTATAGCATGGTGTGCTTTCTCCGTAACGTTTTTTTGAAATCTGACACAGCGGTTGCATTAAGGAGAAGTTTATCTAAAGTTCCATGTTTAATACGTGTATCTTTTATCAATGTTTATTATGAGTATTTCTGTAAATTGATGTGGCTCTCTGCAAAATCACCGGATATTTTGGAGGCAAAACATTACTGAACATAACGCGCCAATGTAAACTGAGATTTTTTTATATAAATATGAACTTACCGAACAAAACATACATATATTGTGTAACATGAAGTCATATGAGTGTCATCTGATGAAGATCATCAAAGGTTAGTGATTAATTCTATCTCTATTTCTGATTTTTGTGACGCCTCTCTTTGGCTGGAAAAATGGCTGTGTTTTTCTATGAATAGGTGCTGACTTAACATAATCGTTTGTGGTGCTTTCGCCGAAAAGCCTATTTGAAATCGGACACTGTGGTGAGATTAACAAGAAGTGTATATTTAAAATGGTGTAAAATACTTGTATGTCTGAGGAATTTTAATTATGAGATTTCTGTTGTTTTGAATTTGGCGCCCTGCACTTTCACTGGCTGTTGTCATATCGATCCCGTTAACGGGATCTCAGCCGTAAGAGGAGCCTTTTGGTCCTAGACTTGGCGCTCCGTTACTGCTTGCCGTGTAGTAGCAGAGAGAACAGTTAATGAATTTTTGGGGCCCTCCTCTGACACCGCTTTGTTTATAGGTCCTCGATGTCAGGAAGCTTGGCCCCAGTGATGTACTGGGCTGTACGCACAACCCTCTGTAGCGCCTTACGGTCAGATGCTGAGCAGTTGCCATGCCAGGCGGTGATGCAAGCATGACTAATTATGTCCTTTTCCACGACACCTGTAACCTGCCCTGTCTGGAACTGCGAGGAGTAACAGTGTAACCTACATTGCTAGCTACCATGACAAAGACCAAAGCCGGCGAGATGACATCAGTTCTGTGATTGAGGGACAATCAAGGTGGAACAACATGGTTGTGGACGGAATTGCAGAATCTCCAGGTGAGACCTGGACGGAGTCTGAGGACAAAGTGAGGGAAACGATCTCTGAGAAATTGAAGATGGACCACAGGAAGAATGAGGTGGAGCCCAGGTGACAGGCACAGGCTGATAGTGGTCAAATTCCTGGGGTTCAAGGACAAGGTAGCTGTTCTGGAAAGAGTCATGATCTTGAGTGGAAGGTATATTTTTTTCTCAATGAGGAATATCCTGAAACTGTGCGCAAGAAGAGGAAATAACTTATCCCAGCCATAGCACGCAAGGACATTGCTTACATTCGCTATGACAGGCTCATTGTTCCAGGTAGTCACCTGGAATGCATTTCAATTAACAGATGTGCCTTGTTAAAAGTTCATTTGTGGGGATCACGTGACCCTTGAATGAGATGGCTGCATGAACTAAGAGCTCCACACAAGTAGTTTCCAATTATTAATCTTACCTCCACTTCAAGTTAAAACTCCATTAGCTTTAGTCAAAAATTCATGGCGTCTACATTACAGGTGACATTCCTACTCGGACTCGAGCGATAGCTGCTCAAAAAGCCTCAAAGAAACAGCTAGATTCAGAAAAATCTAGCGCAATTAGCCAGGAGTAAGAGGACCCGTCCCCACCCAAGGCCCAACAACTGCCAACCTTGCACTCTGTCGAAGACATCCTTTCTGACCTGAGATCCCAACATACAGAACTCAACATCAAATTAGATGGTATTAACTCTCAGCTCAGTGCGATAGGGGGAAAGGTGACAACCCTGGAAAATGCTTTGCCTGACATCAACAACAAGATAACCATCAATGCGGGGCACCTGAATGAGGCAGAGGGGCGTATCCTATCCATGGAAAAATCACTGGCAGATGCCATGGAAACAATAGCATCTGCTAAAAAGAAAATAGAGCATCTGGAAGAGAAAACAGAGGACCTGGAAAACAGGGGGCGAAGGAATAATTGTGTTCTATTAAATCTGGCCGAAAAAGAAGAGGGGATCATGCCACTGATCCGCTACCTGCAAGACAAACTTCCCGAGTGGCTCCACCTGTCCACCGACAGGCCCATAGAACTCAAGAGAGCTCACCGAGTAGGCGGTGAAAATCAACACCATTACAGTGGGAAACGCTAAACTCACCTTACACCAGGACCTGTCAGCTGGAATATGCCGAAAGGCAATGAAAAACCTATGATCAAGTTCTCCACTCCACAAAACCTGAATCTAAGGGTGGTCTTGCCCTTCCCTTCCTTCGATTGTGCTATTGGTCTGCCCAAATCTGTAACATGCTAACATGGATCACAAACATACAAGACTCAATGTGGATTCAGATAGAAGCCCAATCCTGTGGTTCATTGCCCCTAAGCTCAATTATATTAATTAATAACTTTAGTGAAGTGGGCAACATAGCCAAAACCTTTGTGATTTATAGCACCCTACTAGAATGGAGGGACTGAAAGAAATACCTTGGCATTTCCTCCCAAATATGTTCTCATTCGCCTATAGTATGCAACTTGCCAAAAGCCCTGAGTGATGCCAACTTTAATCTTTCGCATACTCTAGGAATCAGGACATTTTCAGACCTGTTTCATCAGAAAACCACTACTCTGAAATCCTTTCAAGAGCTCTGCAGTAAATTCAATGTACCAATATCAATGAAAAAATATATATATCTTCAAATTAGACACGTAATTTCCTCATTTACTTCCAAGAGGAGGTTTAGAGCTCAGCTGAATGAAGTTGAGACCCTTCTTGCTACAGCACAATCCATCAAAGGCAAAATCTCCTATATCTATAGACTCCTTTCTGAGAAAGGGGCCTCCTCCTTCACTCCTTTGAAAATAATCAGGGAAAAGGACCTTTGTCTGTTTATCAGTGATGAGTTATGGGCGGATGTTTGCGACAGGGTATACTGCTCCTCTACTAATGTAAAAAAAAAAAAGTACAAATTTTTGTACAAATTTTATTACACCCCAGTGAGACTCCATAGAATGAATACAAATTTCTCCTAACTGTAAAATATGTACTTCTGAAAGTGGAACCTATATGCATGTATTTTGGAGTTGTAGAGAGATTTTGGCAATCTATACATACTGCTGCACAGAAAATACTAGATGTACAGTTTGATATGACCCCGTGTATCTATCTTCTTAATGTCCAGCAGGACTTTGTTCTTGATCCTGATCCATCACATTCTTTGCTAAGAAATCTATTCTTATATTGTGGCCTTCTAATACTTCTCCTACATTTAAAATGTGGATTAACCAGATTGTTAACTTTCTTCCTCTTGAAAAGATCACTTATGACCTCCGCAAGAGACAGCCCAAGTTTGATAGACTCTGTCCTCCACTACCCAACTATATTTCAAATTGGACAGAGTGAATGGGGTGATTAGGGAAATGAGCTGATACATGTTGTGTAAATTGCTATAAAAACTAATTATTTGCTCTTCGTGTCAGCTAAGGCTGGTAATAGCTAATAAGAATGTTGATAGTGCTGCTGCAAGTTTGTTTGTTTTGTTTTATATTTTATTTTGTTATTTATGTCTGTCACATCTGTGAATGTGAAATGTGTTTTGTTGGTTGATTGAAAAACAAGAAAACATAATGCAATTTGTGTAATTTATTTCCTTAATGCGTTTGAGCCAATCAGTTGTATTGTGACAAGGTAGGGGTGGTATACAGAAGATAGCCCTATTTGGTAAAAGACCAAGTCCATAGTATGGCAAGAACAGCTCAAATAAGCAAAGAGAAATGACTGTCCATCATTACTTTAAGACATGAAGGTCAGTCACTACGGAACATTTCAAGAACTTTGAGAGAATTTTCAAGTGCAGTCTCAAAAACCATCAAGCGCTGAGATGAAACTGTCTCTCATGAGGACCACCACAGGAAAGAAAGACCCAGAGTTACCTCTGCTGCAGAGGATACGTTTGTTAGAGTTACCAGCCTCAGAAATTGCAGATCAAATAAATGCTTCACAGAGTTCAAGTAACAGACAGATCTCAACATCAACTGTTAAAAGGAGGCTGTGTGAATCAGGCCTTCATGGTCGATTTGCTGCAAAGAAACCACTACTAAAGGACCAATGAGAAGAAAAGACTTGCTTTGGCCAAGAAACACGAGCAATGAACATTAGGCCGGTGGAAATCTGTGCTTTGGTATGATGAGCCCAAATTTGAGAAACCGCTGTGTCTTTGTGAGACGCACAGTAGGTGAACAGATTATTTCTGCATGTGTGGTTCCCACCGTGAAGCATGGAGGAGGAGGTGTGGCGGTTCTTTGTTGGTGACACTGTTGGTGATTTATTTAGAATTTAAGGCACACTTAACCAGCATGCGGTATACCATCCCATCTGGTTTGCGCTTAGTGGTACTATCATTTGTTTTTCAACAGGACAATGACCCAACACACCTCCAGGCTGTGTAAGGGCTATTTGACCAAGAAGGAGAGTGATGAGTGCTGCATCAGATGACCTGGCCTCCACAATCATTCAAACTCAACCCAATTGATATGGTTTGGATTGAGTTGGACCGCAGAGTGAAGGAAAAGCAGCCAACAAGTGCTCATGTAACGGATGTGAAATGGCTAGCTAGTTAGCGGGTACGCGCTAGTAGCGTTTCAATCAGTTACGTCACTTGCTCTGAAACCTAGATGTAGTGTTGCCCCTTGCTCTGCAAGGGCCGTGGCCTTTGTGGAGCGATGGGTAACGATGCTTCGTGGGTGACCGTTGTTGATGTGTGCAGAGGGTCCCTGGTTCGCGCCTGTGTCGGGGCGAGGGGACGGTTTAAAGTTATACTGTTACATTGATGCTGTTGACCCGGATCACTGGTTGCTGCGGAAAAGGAGGAGGTTGAAAGGGGGGTGAGTGTAACGGATGTGAAATGGCTAGCTAGTTAGCGGGTACGCGCTAGTAGCGTTTCAATCAGTTACGTCACTTGCTCTGAAACCTAGATGTAGTGTTGCCCCTTGCTCTGCAAGGGCCGCGGCTTTTGTGGAGCGATGGGTAACGACGCTTCGTGGGTGTCAGTTGTTGATGTGTGCAGAGGGTCCCTGGTTCACGCCCGTGTCGGGGCGAGGGGACGGTTTAAAGTTATACTGTTACACTCAGTATATGTGGGAACTCCTTCAAGACTGTTGAAAGCATTCCAGATGAAGCTCGTTGAGAGAATGCTAAGAGTGTGCAGAGCTGTCATCAAGGCAAAGGGTGGCTACTTTGAAGAATTTTAAATATTAAATATATTTTCATTTGTTTTAACACTTTTTTGGTTTCTACATGATTCCATATGTGTTATTTCATAGTTTTGATGTCTTCACTATTATTCTACAATGTGGAAAATAGTAAAAAATATAGAAAAACCTTTGAATGAGTAGCTGTGTCCAAACTTTTGACTGGTACTGTCTTTCCATTTGCTCAATCCCATGTTGCCATATTTAGTTCCTCTTACTAAAACATGCTGTTCATATGTGTTAGTGCCTGTGGCTGCTGTCTTCTCCCAGTGTTGACAATTCTGCCTAGTTAATGAGTTAATTAGAGACTTGGCTTGTCACTAACCAGCCTCACTCTTATTACCCTTTTGGTAATGGATCCCAGTCACATTCTGCAATAGTGGCTCTTGTAATTTGCTCATTATCCTCTATTGCAGTCACCCTGGATGCAGTGCAATTTAGTTCATAGCCATCATACAATTTGACCTTTTTATTTATTTATATTGGTTAAGCAAATGAATAAGCTAACGCTTGCAATTGCTCTGCTCAAAATAAATTAACTTCATACAGCGGTATATAATTTAATTTAAACTATGGGCATGCTGAATAATCAGGTTTGGAAATGAATGATTCAGTAACATTACATCGCTTCGACAGGTATGTGAAACGGCATGACATAAATGGTACTCCATAGAATTAAAATATATGGTACAGTGTAGTACAACCATTGATTGAATGCTCGGACAAGAATAAAGTATAGTTAGTGGCAAACATTTGGGGGCAACTGTTTACACTTTTTATCGTGTCCACTCAGTGGGAAAAGTAAGTAGGTGAGATGTGACAGCAAATCTAAAAGAAGTTCATAATACTGCAAAAACACTGTGTGCATCACCATTTCCGTGCTGTTTACTTTAAATCTACACTATAATGGCTATCTTCTCATACATCCTTGTACGTTTTGAGATAACCTGGTAGAGGTTTTTGTGGTAATAGTGTGTGTTTATAAAATGTCGCCCATGCCATGTTTGTAATGCATTTCTAATTCCAATATAAACAATTTCATTTCAAATGGTGGTGATAATTCTTTAGAAAACAGTATAATTTACATGTAAGGATATTCTGTTAGGAAAATAGGACATCAAACTTTGAAAGGTGTTCTCTAAGTAATGCTTTGTAAATCTGCCCCGTAGAAATATAATTTTTATTGCATTAGTCTTTATGAGAAAGTCATAAAGGTCTGACCGCTGTCACAAAGATTCGTCTCCCCCTAAAAGCACATTTGCAGTTATAGTTCAAAGAGAGATCTTTCATTTAATCAAGTCCTTTTTATATCGTTGGAAAAATTTAAGAATGTGCTATATTCACTCACAGATGTATGACCTTGCAAATCAATCAATTTGTCATGTCATGGAAGCTCTGATTCAAATAGGAGTAATAACAAGGCTATTATAAAAGTATTAATCAACTAGATAGGCAAACTGAACATTATGATGGATAGGGAGAAGATTCAATTACTGGTAAAGTTTAAAGTCTGGCTGTGTTGTCACGATCGTCTTCTTTAGAAAGAGTGGACCAAGGCGCAGCGTGTGCAAAATACATCTTCTCTTTATTTTGAAGAACAAACAAAACAAAACAACAAAATGACGAACGTGAAGCTATAAATGACTAAGTGCAAACATGCAACATAGACTAGACATAGACAATTACCCACAAACAGCTAAAGCCTATGGCTGCCTTAAATATGGCTCCCAATCAGAGACAACAATAACCAGCTGTCTCTGATTGAGAACCAATTCAGGCAACCATAGACTTTCCTAGACACCTACACTGAACACTAACCCATCTACTCTATTTAACCCCCTAAACCATACAACACCCTAGACAATACAAAAACACACAAACTTCCCCATGTCACACCCTGACCTAACTAAAATAATAATGAAAACAAAGATAACTAAGGCCAGGGTGTGACATGTGTGGTGTTAGTGTTAAAAATGTGTAACTTTTTTTGGCAGCTAAAAAAGTGATTTAGTGTTGTCATATAAAAAAAGGGTATTCAACTCTTACCCTATCTGTTGGTTTTCTGTTCTACCTGATAATTAATTGCACCCACCTGGTGTGCCAGGTCTAAATCAGTCCCTGATTAGAGGTGAACAATGGAAATACACAGTTTGAACTGGCTTTGAGGTCCAGAGTTGAGTTTGAGGGATATAAAGAATAGGGAACGGATTCAATTACTAAAGTCTGTAAAGTGGTAAAAATGTGTTACGATACTATTTGAACCCAGGTATGGCAGAGATGAACATTTTCATTTTAGCAGACACTCTTGTCCAGAGCAATTTACAGGAGGAATTAGGGTTAAGTGCCTTGCACGTCAACAGATTTTTCACCTAGTCGGCTTGGATTCAAACCAGCAACATTCCGGTTACTGGCCCAATGCTCTTAACTGCTAGGCTACCTGCTTAAGTGTTCTATGAAGTGTTAACAAAGTGTATCCAAGGTGAAAGTGGCTCTGAAAATGTTGGACATTAATGTATTTTACTCCCTGCTGATTTGATAAATAAAAAATATTAAACATGTTACTGTCCCCTGGGATGTCTAACATCTGTGTCAAGGACACATTTTGATAAACAATCTCAAGATGAGACCATTAAGGTTGCATGAATGAAACGACTCAATATCAATAAAAAATATCATCCATTACGTGTTGTAGTGTATGTAACATCATCTGCACACACATTATTGCATATCATATCACCAAATGTGTGTAAAAACATGGAAATGGAAAACAAGATAAAATGACAAAATAAAATTGAGTGGAATTGTAGAGCTAAATATAGGTAGCAATACATGATACTGAACGTCAGTGACTTGCGGTGAGGTCGGAGGCTGGGAAGGCAATGGCTATTATTAAAAGCGTGATTTACTCACATAAACCTTGATGAAGCCCAAGTTCACTATACAACAGATGGCTCCAACAACGAGAGTGACATAGGCTATTAAAAACCTTGAGTCCCACGGTCACGCCGGCATGATTTAGTGCTTCTAACCCATTTTAAACATTGCCACCTCTGATGGCGGCATATTTCATATCATTTGACAAAATGACATACTGCTCAACTCAGCCCAGCCTTAGACCGCTGTAGCATCCAAAGTAACAACCAATAGGTGGCACTAAAATACTCCATAACTTTTAACAATGGATTTACAATTCTTCCAATGCACCGCACACACACATGTAAACACACGCGCGCACACACACATATATTAATGTTATTAGGTAAAATATTATAACATGCACACATATACTCCCGAGTGGCACAGCGGTCTAAGGCACTGCATCTCATCCTGGTTCAATTCCAGGATGTATCACAATCGGTTGTGATTCGGAGTCCCATAGGGTGGTGCACAATTGGCCCAGAATCGTCCAGGTTAGGGTTTGGCTGGGGTAGGCCGTCATTGTAAATAAGAATTTGTACTTAACTGACTTGCCTAGATAAAATACAAATACAGTATAATAAATAAGGTTTTAATGAAATTTCCATATCAACAATCGAAATGACAGAAAATTCTGTACAAAACTGTAAAACAAAGTGTCATCGAAACAAAATTCTAGCTTGTTAATAAGCATTATACCCTTTTTTTCCATTTTCGCCTAAAATGACATACCCAAATCTAACTGCCTGTAGCTCAGGACCTGAAGAAAGGATATGCATATTCTTGATACCATTTGAAAGGAAACAGTTTGAAGTTTGTGGAAATGTGAAATGAATGTAGGAGAATATAACACATGGTAAAAGAAAATAGAAACCAAAAAAACATGCATATTTTTTATTTTTTGGGTTCCATCATCTTTGAAATGCAAGAGAAAGGCCATACTTTCAGATCGGAGTCTATGTGTAATTTACATTTTGGCAACCAGATGGCAGCAGTGTGTGTGCAAAGGTTCAGACGGATCCAGTGAACAATTACATTACTGCACAATATTTTGTATCAAGTCTGCCAGGAGTTTGCCCAAATGTGCCGAATTGTTCAACTGATACATTTTCAAGTACATAACTGTAGAGAACATACAGAAATGATATGGTAATAAAAGATTTACATTTACACACTCCCAGGAATGTCATACATGATTGATAATTAGTTTATACACTAACTTTCACACATCTAGATGGTCAGGCAGGGTGGGTGTGGAGCCAAAGACAGCAGTAGGGTCAAACTGTAGACCTCAGTTCCTACATTTGAACATAAAAATTGATTTTATCAAACAAAACTATGCTACATTTTATCTCTGGGACCCTCAGGATGACAAATCAGAGCAAGATTACTGAATGTAAGTACATTATTTACCTTCAGAGGTGAATGTATCAAACCAGTTGATAAAAGTTTTTTGTTGTTGTGCACTCTCCTCAAATAATAGCATGGTATTTTTTCACTGTAATAGCTACTGTAAATTGGACACTGCAGTTAGATTAACAATAATTTAAGCTTTCTATCATATAAGACATGTCATTGTCCCGGAAAGTTTGCTGTTGTATACAACGTCATTCTTGTCACATTAGCGCACGTTAGCAACAACCGTCCCGGTTTAGGGACACCCATCGTGTAGAGGTTTTAAATCAAATGAATCAAAGAGATGTTGTCTATTCCCATGTTCATTCAACAGTAGTCTAACCTGAAAATTGCAAAGGAAAATGGATTTAGGTCTACTTTCACTTGTAAATGAAGTCCATTCGACTGTCCTTCAGGGTGAACCTTTCAGTGACAGGGATTATAGAAATTGTCTAACTCTTATATCTGGGCATACACAACTTTCATTGTGTTGTTGATATGTGCATAGCAGAACCCCATGTTCGTTATTTTATTCTGCAGAACACAGAAGAGTGCATCAGTTTCACAGAAAATCTCCCCATAGACCATCAGCAGAAAGCCAGTTGATGCCTGGCAGCCAGGTATCATATCCAGAAGCCATCAGTAGTGCGTCGTTGTCCCGATCGGATAATTTTTTGTCCCTTCCTCTGATGAAGGTCAGGAAGCGCAGGTGTTGGTCTCCCACTCTGAATTATACCAAGTTGTCCTTGGAAATCCAACCTGTAAAATTGTTTGAGGTACAGTATAGTGTCCATTGCTTCTGCAGATACTGTAGTTTTGTTCAGTTCAAGGGATGCAAGTGCCAAATGATGTAGAGACGCCAAAATGTGCAAAGCGCACACCAGGCTTACCCACACAACAGGTTTAGGCAATACACATGCGCAAAATATGATATTGACTCAATGAAACAAATGAAGCTAGGCGAAACAGCGAGGCTTATGCTGACCATGTCAATCAACAGTGATTGCAGTCAGGACCGGCTGTGCCGTCAATGATTTGAATGGATGGGAAGGAAGGCATGCACACCTTGGCGGATTTCCTTTTGGTGCAGTTTTTAGCACATTTTTTGATTTTGAGCATAAAAACCATCAGAATCATTGAGAAAAAACGTTAGTTAACAAAAAGGAATTACAATTTTTTATATATTTGTATTTTTAATTGGACTTTTCAGTTTTTAATTTATTTTTATTTATTAGATTATCACACTGCCTACTCTGACTGCACTGCACAGTTTTATGTTGAAAAAGCACATGCCAATTTATTTTCTTGATGAATACCTTATTGCACAGCATGACTTTTCATAAAAAAATATATTTATACATTTTTTATGATTAAATGTTTTTACTCTTTCATCCATTAATTTTCCTTCATATTCACAGAGGTTGAATTTAGTGGTTCAAATCTACTACAGAATTAATTCAACATCAATATTTAATATCTTCAATTAACAGATTCCATAGAGTTATACAGAGCTCTCTTTAAAGTGTGTAATCATAAAATGTAATTGGGGTCCAGAATATACTAACCATCTCTATCAATGTTCTATCATATGAAAGAAATGTAACACATCCACCTCTTTGGATTGGTTTTCATCAGGCACGCACACAGATAGGGCTCTACCTGTGCAGAGCACATGCACCTTTCCCTTCCAGTCTCCAAAGTGCCCTTTTTGGTGGTGGTATAATTTCCCCCAAAAATGTATATATAAAAAAAAGTGTTGTTGTTGTTCTGAACCCACTGTCCGCAAGTCGTCGTTAAATTCTTACCTACAGTATGTTTCAGAACCAAAAAGTTGTGCGTCTTGATTGTTGACCAATGACCAATCATCTGCATTGGTGCACAAAGGCGGTAGGGGTTAAGTCAGCGTTTCCCAAGGCAGTGTTTCCCCCAAACTTTCCCAAAGCATTTCCCAAACTCTCAGGAACACGTACACTACCGTTCAATAGTTTGGGGTCACTTAGAAATGCCCTTGTTTTTGAAAGAAAAGCTACTTTTTTGTCCATTAAAATAACATAAAATTGATCAGAAATACAGGGTAGACATTGTTAATGTTATAAATGACTATTGTAGCTGGAAACGGCAGATTTTTTATGGAATATCTACATAGGCGTGCAGAGGCCCATTATCAGCAACCATCACTCCTGTGTTCCAATGGCACGTTGTTTTAACTAATCCAAGTTTATCATTTTAAAAGGCTAATTGATCATTAGAAAACTATTTTGCAATTATGTTAGCACAGCAGAAAACTGTTGTTTTGATTAAAGAAGCAATAAATCTGGCCTTCTTTAAATTAGTTGAGTATCTGGAGCATCAGCATTTTTGGGTTCGATTACAGGCTCAAAATGGCCAGAAACAAAGACTTTCTTCTGAAACTCGTTAGTGTATTCTTGTTCTGAGAAAGGAAGGCTATTCCATGCGAGAAATTGCCAAGAAACTGAAGATATGGTACAACGTTGTATACTATTCCCTTCACAGAACAGCGCAAACTGGCTCTAACCAGAAAGGAAAGGGGAGTGGGAGGACCGGTGCACAACTGAGCAAGAGGACAAGCACATTAGAGTGTCTAGTTTGAGAAACAGACACCTCACAAGTCCTCAGCTGGCAGCCTAATTACATAGTACCTGTAAAACACCAGTCTAATCGTCAACAGTGAAGAGGCGACCCCGGGCTGGCCTTCTAGGCAGAGTTGCAAAGAAAAAGACATATCTCAGACTGGCCAATAAAAAGAAAAGATTAAGATGGGCAAAAGAACACAGACACTGGACAAAGATATAGCTTTTTCTGAATAGCATGTCTCTTGGGGAATGCAGAGAATTTTTTTAAATAATCATCAGCGTAGCTAGTACAAACCTAGCTCTTACAAAGCTGGCTAGTTGGAATCAATACACATTGAAGATCAAAATATCAAACAGAAGAAAAAAAACTTTTTTCACACAAAACTTGATTATGGATTTAAAGATTGGTGGTGCTGCTCTCTCCTTTCCCTGGGATATTGCAGAACAGGTCACTAGTAACTGAGTGGGTGGCCAAGCACTGCTGTAGAGGCCATGCATCAGGTCATTGACATGTTTCAGGAACTGTAAAGACAGAGATGTACCATGATTAACCATTACCTCAGGCCTCACTAAGTTAGACTTAGCCTAGAAACTACATTGACCGTGTTGCCCCTCAGCAATCTGGCAGTCAGGCAGACAAACAGAGAGAGATAGAGAATTTAAAATGGCAGCTGAGAGTTGTAACGTTAGAATGAGTGTTGAAGGGTTGCAGGATAGGCAAAATGTATTGTATTGTCAAATACAAAATACATGGCTGAAGAATCAAGAAAAACTTCAGATCCATATTGGGGGGTACACGTTTCAAGAATTAGGTTAGCTTAAAATGTGTGTCTCTCTCTCACGCACGCACGCACGCACGCACGCACGCACGCACGCACGCACGCACGCACGCACGCACGCACACACACACACACACACACACACACACACACACACACACACACACACACACAGCTAGCATGACACAATGTTGATAGGATGACAATCTTTTCTACAAATTGTTGTGATCATTATCATCAATTCCCCCTCTCTCTCACACACAGAACCCAAAGACACACACATACAGTTGAAGTCGGAAGTTTACAGACACTTAGGTTGGAGTCATTAAAACTTGTTTTCAACCACTCCACAAATTTCCCGTTAACAAACTATAGTTTTGGCAAGTCGGTTAGGACATCTACTTTGTGCATGACACAAGTAAATTTTCCAACAATTGTTGACAGACAGATTATTTCACTTATAATTCACTGTATCACAATTCCAGTGGGTCAGAAGATTACATACACTGAGTTGACTGTGCCTTTAAACAGCTTGGAAAATTCCAGAAAAGGATATCATGGCTTTAGAAGCTTCTGATAGGCTAATTGACATCATTTGAGTCAATTGGAGGTGTGCCTGTGGATGTATTTCAAGGCCTACCTTCAAACTCAGTGCCTCTTTGCTTGACATCATGGGAAAATCCAAAGAAATCAGCCAAGACCTCAGAAAAAAAATTGTAGACCTCCACAAGTCTGGTTCATCCTTGGGAGCAATTTCTAAACGTCTGAAAGTACCACGTTCATCTGTACAAACAATAGTACGCAAGTATAAACACCATGGGACCACGCAGCCGTCATAGGAAGGAGACGTGTTCTGTCCCCTAGATATGAACGTACATTGGTGCTAAAAGTGCAAATCAATCCCAGAACAACAGCAAAGTACCTTGTGAAGATGCTGGAGAAAACAGGTTCAAAAGTATCTATATCCACAGTAAAATGAGTCTTATGTCGACATAACCTGAAAGGCCGCTCAGCAAGGAAGAAGCCACCGCTCCAAAACCGCCATAAAAAAGCCAGACTATGGTTTGCAACTGCACATGGGGACAAAGATCGTACATTTTGGAGAAATGTCCTCTGGTCTGATGAAAAAAAAATTGAACTGTTTGGCCATAATGACCATCGTTGTTTGGAGGAAAAAGGGGAGGCTTGCAAGCCGAAGAACAACATCCCAACCGTGAATCACGGGGGTGGCAGCATCATGTTGTGGGGGTGCTTTGCTGCAGGAGGGACTGGTGCACTTCACAAAATAGATGGCATCATGAGGGAGGAGAATTACATTGATATATTGAAGCAACATCTCAAGATATCAGTCAGGAAGTTAAAGCTTGGTCGCAAATGGGTCTTCCAAATGGACAATGACCCCAAGCATACTTCCAAAGTTGTGGCAAAATGGCTTAAGAACATCAAAGTCAAGGTATTGGAGTGGCCATCACAAAGCCCTGACCTCAATCCTATGGACAATTTGTGGGCTGAACGGAAAAAGCGTGTGCGAGCAAGGAGGCCTACAAACCTAACTTAGTTACATCAGCTCTGTCAGGAGGAATGGGCCAAAATTCACCCAACTTATTGTGGGAATCTTGTGGAAGGCTACCTGAAACGTTTGACCCAAGTTTAACAATTTAAAGGAAATGCTACCAAATACTAATTGAGTGTTTGTAAACTTCTGACCCACTGGGAATTTGATGAAACAAGTAAAATAAATTCTTCTCTCTACTATTATTCTGACATTTCACATTCTTAAAATAAAGTGGTGATCCTAACTGACCTAAGACAGAGAATTTTCACTCGGATTAAATGTCAGAAATGGTGAAAAACTGAGTTTAAATGTTTTTGGCTAAGATGTATGTAAACTTCTGACTTCAACTTTACACACAGCTAGCATGACAACGTTGACAAGACAATGTTTTCTAAAGTTATTGTGATAATCATATCTCTCTGTCTCTCCCTCTCTCTCACACACACACATACACACAGAGAGAGAGAGATGGAGTGAGAAAGAGAGAGAACACACACACATACACACATTTACTGTCATTAACTAAACAGATATCAAAATGTCAAATTGTTAGCTACTATAGCTAGCTGCAACACTTAAAAATATACATTTACCATGTCCATGGAGGACTAGCCAGAGAGCTAACGTTAGCTAAGTAAAATTAGCCAGTTAGCCTGCTAGCAAAACTTTCATTGACGTTCTTCTCCCCAACAAACCACTGCTTTACTTACAAAAAAGACAAGAATGCAGGAGAACAGGAACTACTTACCTGTAAAGGCGCTTTGTCCCAATGTGCTGTATGGAATGTTGATGCTCGAGCAAGCAGGCTGTCTGCTCGCAGAGATCTATTGCTGCAGGAGGCACATATTCCAATCCAAGTTTAGCTGGAAATGATATGCCTACCTCCTTATTTAGCTACTGAAATAAAAATAAAATTACTGCACACATTATGTTGAAACCTCTTTAGGATCGGACACTTGTTCTCTATTTCCGCCTAAAATGACATACCCAAATCTAACTGCCTGTTTTTCAGGACATGAAGCAAGGATATGTATATTCTTGATACTATTTGAAAGGAAACACTTTGAAGTTTGTGGAAATGTGAAATTAATGTAGGAGAATATTACACATTAGATCTGGTAAAAGATAATACAAGCAAAAAAAACGTTTTTTTTTGTTCCTTCATCTTTGAAATGCAAGAGAAAGGCCATACATAGGATAGATAGGAGTTTAGATGTAATTTCGATTATGGCCACCAGATGACAGCAGTTTGTGTGCAACATTTCAGAGTGATCCAGAGTGGTGCCAGAGACAGCAGGGGTTCAAACTGTAGAACCCAATTCCTACATTCGAATATAAAAATAGATTTTATCAAACAAAACTATGCTACATTTTATCTCTGGGACCCTCAGGATGACAAATCAGAGCAAGATTACTGAATGTAAGTACATTATTTACCTTCAGAGGTGAATGCATCAAACCAGTTGCCGTTGTGCACTGTCCTCAAACATTAGCATGGTATTTTTTTCACTGTAATAGCTACTGTAAATTGGACACTGCAGTTAGATTAACAAGAATTTAAGCTTTCTGCCAGTATAAGAGATGTCTATGTCCTGGAAAGTTGGCTGTTACTTACAATGTCATTCTAGTCACATTAGCGCACGTTAGCAACAACCGCCCCGGTTTAGGGACACCGATCCCGTTTAATTGGGTAAAAGTTTTAAGGGAATATATAATTGTCACATTCTCAGGGTCAAATTCATGTGCAATAATTTTTTACTAATTATTGATGTAAATGAATGGGAAAAATTGGGTTTTGTAAATCCTGGTGGATTATAGTAGGATATTAAAATAAAAGAGTGTTATTTGTTAAATTCTGAAAACAAATGTAGTTAGTCATAATAGAGCATTCAATGGAACAGAAGAAAATGTGCAACACAATAAACAGTGCAATTAACATCAACAAAATATTAATATTTGAAGCCTACACACAGGAAGCTACCAGATATCATTAACTAAACAACAACCATTATTTTATTGTACTGCCGTTTTAGTGCATTTTACCGGCAGTGAATTTTTGTAAAAGTGTCCTGTATTATTGAGCATGTTCATCTTACATGCTGGTAGCCTAGAACAAATGTTATGGAAGTGAATGTGCAGTTTTCAATTGAGTGGACTTCAACTACAAAAAACACTGCCATAGCCTGTAGTAAAAGCAAAAGCATTTATAGCATCGGAGATTCTCTAAATTAGGGACCATCTCTGATAGCTAAAGGACCACAGAGACAAACATATTTATATTTGGTATTTCATTACCTGTCGAATAAAAAATTTCCTGAAAAAGTTAATCGGGCTGGATAAGCTGAAGTAGACTTGGCCCGAGTACCATTAGCCGGAGCCCAGAGTAATATGATTCTGCCGGACTCTGGAAAAGCTCGGCCCGTATGAATATATGAAATGACTGTATGGCCCACAAACACTATGCACGTTTATGTACACAGAACAAAATATAAACATAACATACACCAATTTCAAAGATTTTACTGAGTTACAGTTCATATAAGGAAATAAGTCAATTGAAATGAATTCATTAGGTCCTAATCTATGGGAATACAGATATGCATATGTTGGTCACAGATACCTTTAAAAAAGTAGGGGCGTGAATCAGAAAACTACTCTTCAATGGATGTGCGAAGTTGCTGGATATTGGCAGGAACTGGAACACGCTGTTGTACACGTCAATCTAGAGCATACCAAACCTGCTCAATGGGTGACATGTCGCTTATGCAGGCCATTGAAGAGTAGTTTTCTGATTCACGCCCCTACTTTTTTTTAAGGTATCTGTGACCAACATATGCATATCTGTATTCCCATATCTGTATTCTCATAAATTAGGACCTAATGAATTCATTACATGTCGCATATGCAGGAACATTTTCAGCTTCCAGGAATTGTGTACAGATCCTTGCAACATGGGGTTGTGCATTATCATGCTGAAATACGAGGTGATGGCGCAGGATAAATGGCACGACAATGGGCCTCAGGATCTCGTCACGGTATCTCTGTGCATTCGAATTGCCATCGATAAAATACAATTGTGTTCGTTATCCGTAGCTTATACCTACCCATACCATAACCCCACCGCCACCATGGGGGCACTCTGTTCACAATGTTGACATCCGCAAACCGCTCGCCCACACAACACCAAACACTCTGTCTACCATCTGTCCGGTAAAGGTGAAACCAGGATTCATCCGCGAAGAGCACACTTCTCTGGTGTGCTAGTGGCCAACGAAGGTGAGCATTTGCCCACTGAGGTCAGTTATGAGGCCAAACTGCAGTCAGCTCAAGACCCTGGTGAGGACGACGAGCACACAGATGAGCTTCCCTGAGATGGTTTCTGACAGTTTCCGCAAAAATTATTCAGTTGTGCAAAACCACAGTTTCATCAGCTGTCCGGGTAGCTGTTCTCAGACGATCCTGCAGGTGAAAAAGCTGGATGTGGAGGTCCTAGGCTGGTGTAGTTACAAGTATTCTGCAGTTGTGAGGCCGGTTGGATGTACTGCCAAATTCTCTAAAACATCGTTGGAGGCAGCTTATGGTAGAAAAATAACATTCAATTTTCTGGCAACAGCTCTGGTGGACGTTCATGCAGTTAGCATGCCAATTGCACGTTCTTTCAACACTTGAGACATCTGTGGCATTTAATTGAGATTGGTGTCTATTAATTGAATAGTATTTACAGTGCCTTCAGAAAGTATTCATACCTCTTGACTTTTTCCACATTTTGTTCTGTTACAGCCTGAATTTAAAATGGATTCAATTGAGATTTTGCATCACTGGCCTCTACACACAATACCCTATAATGTGAAAGTGTATTTATGTTTTTTTTTTACAAATTCATTAAAAATGAAAAGCTGAAGTGTCTTGAGTCAAAAAGTATTCAACCCCTTTGTTATGGCAAGCCTAAATAAGTTCAGGAGTAGAAATGTGCTTAACAAATCATATAATAAGTTGCATGGACTGTGTGCAATAGTAGTGCTTTAACAAGTGCTTTAACATGCTTTTGAATGACTACAATAAGGTAAAATTTTAAAGGGTTTATAATTACGCTATTAATGGATATTTAATCAATACTTAAATGCAGTATAAACCATTAATTAACAGTTATATTGCATTGGTCAAAATAGTGAAATAACTGGTCAGTGTTTGCCAAATAGTGAGCCAATATTTACCTCCAATTATGCACTTACAAATACTTAATATAATGCAACCTTATTTTCAATAGTTGCACAATTGAACAATAGTTATTTTCTCACTTTTGGATGTGATGCATTGTTGCTCTGTCCCAGGAAAAGAAGAGGTTGGTTTTCATGATGTGTCTTGACGGGTCTTTGAAACCCTGATGCCCTGGCTAAATTTACACCCAGGACATTATTCAACTATTGTTAACCATTACCATATTACTAATTTATATCAACACACACTTACCACTTCTCTGTGATAGTCCAAGTATGGTGAATGCTCTGGTGTGAAATGGTAACCGTAATACCTTTGGTTGGTGAAACAGTGGAGGAGATATCCTCTCACAATGTTGAATGTTTTTGGTCTTTATACTCACCATCCATTAACTGAACATGTTTAACAAAGTGCTGAATCTTCTCTAATGTATGTAGTGATGAGTACTCAATACTACCTATAAGTACACTACAAGACCAAAAGTATGTGGACACCTGCTCGTCGAACATCTCATTCTAAAATCATGGGCATTAATATAGAGTTGATCCCCCTTTGCTGCTATAACAGCCTCCGCTCTTCTGGGAAGGCTTTCCAGTAGATGTTGTAACATTGCTGCGGGGACTTGCTTCCATTCAGCCACGAGCATTAGTACAACTGACTAGGTATCCCCATTTCCTTTCCTGGCTCACAGTTGGCGTACCAATTCATCCCACAATATTGAAAACAGTGTGATGTTACAGCTATCTTCAGACATACACTGAGGGTACACAACATTAAGAACAGATTTCTGTTCAACCTTTTGTCTTGCACATTCACCCTCTGAATGGTACACATACATGTCTCATTTGTCTCAAGGCTTAAAAATCTTTCTTTAACCTGTCTCCTTCCCTTCATCTACACTGATTGAAGTGGATTTAACACAGGACATCAATAAGGGATCATAGTTTTCCCCTTTCACCTTTCACGCTGTGCCGCTCAGGAGCCTATTATTGTTCTGGCATAGATGCCTCTGTAGGAGATTTCTGAACTGTATTTTATATGGATAATATAAACGTAGGCCTACTCTGTTGTGTCAGGCAAAACAGGAGAAAATGAAACCTATGCTGATGACTGGTCATTGGTCAACAATCAAAAAGTGCAACTTTTTGCTTCTGAAGCACAGATGACTGTATTGATTGCCAGTTTGATGGTCCAATCACGTTACAATACCTGGTCAGATAATTTCGAGTCATCAGTCTCAAATCAAGTCACAAGTTATTTTAATTTCTATCAAGTCGAGTCTCAAATCATCAAAATGTGTAACTGTAGTCAGACTCAAGTCCAAGCCATGTGACTCAGGTCAACACCTTGGGTATATAGTAATTGTAGGCGACAGTATTTCTTACAATAATCTATTTTGACTGGAATTATGTTGGTCATTGTTGCACTTCAAAATAGTTCTGCTAAATACTGTACTAATCAGATTGTGCTGCTTCCCCATCTTCTCGTAATAATTGCTCAATGAGTCTGTGACCATGGTTGTAGGTAAAACAAAATTTGGGGTGCGTTTGTTTTAGTTTGAGCACATGTCCCCCAAAAAGGTTTGTGCACGGCCCTGGTTCTCATAGGAGTGGTTTCCCAGACACAGATTAAGATAAATCCTGGACTAAAAAACGATTTAGTTTTCAGTCCAGGACTAGGCTTAATCTGTGTCCAAGAAACCATCCCAGACTGTTGTCATAACTCTCCTGTGACGATCTGAAGGATCAGGTTACACCGATCTACAGCGTGCTCTCTCTCGTAGAGGAGGAGAGCGGGAAGTCGGCTGTTTTACAGTCATAAAATACACTGCCTGTCACGTTCCTGACCTTATTTGCCTTTGTTTTACTTTGTTTAGTTGGTCAGGACGTGAGCTGGGTGGGTAGTCTATGTTATGTGTTTCTATGTTGGGTTGAATGTGTTGCCTGATATGGTTCTCAATTAGAGGCAGGTGTTTGACGTTTCCTCTGATTGAGAACCATATTAAGGTTGGCTGTTCTCACTGTTTGTTTGTGGGTGATTGTCGCTGTGTCTGTGTTTTGTTGCACCACACGGTACTGTCTCGTTCGTTCATTTGTTTTCCCTGTTCGTGCGTTCTTCGTTTTTATGTAGTTCTCATGTTCAGGTCTGTTTAACGTCGTTTGTTGTTTTATAGTTTATTCAAGTGTTCATCGTGTTTCGTCTTGTTATAATAAATCATTATGTCTACATACCTCGCTGCGTGTTGGTCCGATCCATGCTCCTCCTCATCCGAGGAGGAGGCATTAGACAGCCGTTACAGAATCACCCACCAAACCAGGACCAAGCAGCGGCAGCAGGAGAGGCTGCACTATTTGGAGAAATGGACATGGGAGGATGACCTAGACGGCAAAGGACCCTGGGCAGAGCCAGGGGAATATCGCCGCCCCAAAGAAGAGCTGGAGGCAGCGAAGGCGGAGAGGCGCTATTATGAGGCGCTAGCACGACAGAGCGGCTGGAGGCCCGAGAGGCAGCCCCAAAAATTTCTTGGGGGGGGGGGGGGCACACGGGGAGTGTGGCAGAGTCAGGAGTCAGACCTGAGCCAACTCCCCCTGCTTACCGTAAGGAGCCGGTGAGGGCGGAATTGGAGGTGAGTGACGCAGAGACAGTGAAGGAGTTAATGGGGAAATTGGAGGAGAGAGTTATGAGGGAAGTACTGGTTTGGTGCATGAGGCACGACATCCGTCCGACTGAACGTGTCGGTGAGTTGATGTCACCGGGAACAGCTCTCCATACTCGTCCTGAGGTGAGTGCTAGCCGTCTGGTTAAGACTGTGCCAGCCTCACGCACCAGGCCTCCTGTGCACCTTCCTAGCCCTGCACGTCCTCTGCCAGCTCGCCGCTACAGCTCTCCCAGCCGTGCTTCCAGTGGAGAGAGAGGGCGTCGTCCCGGGCAGGCACCGTGTTATGCGGTGGAGCGCACGGTGTCCCCGGTGCGTGTGCTTAGCCCGGTGCGCAACATCTCAGCTCCCCACATCTGCCGGGCTAGGGTGAAGATCCAGCCAGGGCGGATGGTGCCAGCCCTGCTCTCAAAGCCTCCTGTGCGTCTCCAGAGCCCTGTTCCTCCTCCACGCACTAGCCCTATGGTGCGTGTCTCCTGCCCATTACCACCAGTGCCTACACCACGCACCAAGCCTCCTGTGCGTCTCCAGAGTAATGTTGCTGTTTCCCACACTAGCCCTGAGATGCGTGTCCCCAGCCCGGTACCACCAGTTCCGGCACCACGCACTAGGCCTAATGTGCGTCTCCAGAGCCCTGTATGCGCTGTTCCTTCTCCCCGCACTCGCCCTGAGGTGCGTGCCCTCAGTCCGGTACCACCAGTTCCGGCACCATGCACCAGGCCTATAGTGCATTTTGAGAAACCAGTGTGCCCTGTTCCTGCTCCCCGCACTAGGCTTGAGGTGCGTGTCTCCAGTCCGGTACCACCAGTTCCGGCACCACGCACCAGGCCTACTGTGCGCCTCAGCAGGTCAGAGTCGGCCGTCTGCCCAACGCCGCCTGCACTGCTCGTCTGCCCAGCGCCGTCTGAGCTGCCTGCCTGCCCAGCACCATCTGAGCCATCCGTCTGCCCAGCGCCATCTGAGCCATCCGTCTGCCCAGCGCCATCTGAGCCGTCCGTCAGTCAGGAGCCGCCAGAGCCGTCAGCCAGTCAGGAGCCGCCAGAGCAGCCAGCCAGTCAGGAGCCGCCAGAGCCGCCAGCCAGTCAGGAGCCGCCAGAGCCGCCAGCCAGTCAGGAGCCGCCAGAGCCGCCAGCCAGTCAGGAGCTGCCAGAGCCGCCAGCCAGTCAGGAGCTGCCAGAGCCGCCCGCCAGTCAGGAGCTGCCAGAGCCGCCCGCCAGTCAGGAGCTGCCAGAGCCGCCCGCCAGTCAGGAGCTGCCAGAGCCGCCAGCCAGTCAGCAGCAGCCAGAGCCGCCAGCCAGCCATGAGCAGCCAGAGCCGCCAGCCAGCCATGAGCAGCCAGAGCCGCCAGCCAGCCATGAGCAGCAAGAGCCGCCAGCCAGCCATGAGCAGCAAGAGCCGCCAGCCAGCCATGAGCAGCCAGAGCCGCCAGCCAGCCATGAGCAGCCAGAGCCGCCAGCCAGCCATGAGCAGCCAGAGCCGCCAGCCAGCCATGAGCAGCCAGAGCCGCCAGCCAGCCATGAGCAGCCAGAGCCGCCAGCCAGCCATGAGCAGCCAGAGCCGCCAGCCAGCCAGGATCCGCCAGAGCCAGCCAGCCATGAGCAGCCAGAGCCGCCAGCCAGCCATGAGCAGCCAGAGCCGCCAGCCAGCCATGAGCAGCCAGAGCCGCCAGCGAGTCATGAGCCGCCCTCCAGTCATGAGCCGCCCTCCAGTCATGAGCCGCCCTTCAGTCATGAGCCGCCCTCCAGTCATGAGCCGCCCTCCAGTCATGAGCCGCCCTCCAGTCATGAGCCGCCCTCCAGTCATGAGCTGCCCTCCAGTCATGAGCTGCCCTTCAGTCATGAGCTGCCCTTCAGTCATGAGCTGCCCTTCAGTCAGGAGCTGGCCTCCAGTCAGGAGCTGCCCTCCAGTCAGGAGCTGCCCTCCAGTCATGAGCTGCCCTCCAGTCATGAGCTGCCCTCCAGTCATGAGCTGCCCCTCAGCCCGGAGCTGCCCCTCAGCCCGGAGCTGCCCCTCAGCCCGGAGCTGCCCCTCAGCCCGGAGCTGCCAGTAGTCCAGAGTTACCTCTCTGTCCTAAGCTACCTCTCTGTCCTAAGCTACCTCTCTGTCCTGAGCTACCTCTCTGTCCTGAGCTACCTCTCTGTCCTGAGCTACCTCTCTGTCCTGAGCTACCTCTATGTCCTGAGTTATCTAGGGGGGACCTGTGTTAAGGTTCCTAGACCAGGGTCGGGGGCGAGGATCGCCACTCAAAGGACGCTAAGGAGGGGGACAAAGACAATGGTGGAGTGGTATCCTCGTCCTGCGCCGGAGCCGCCACCGTGGACAGATGCCCACCCAGACCCTCCCCTTGAGGTCCAGTTTTGCCTTTGTTTTACTTTGTTTAGTTGGTCAGGACGTGAGCTGGGTGGGTAGTCTATGTTATGTGTTTCTATGTTGGGTTGAATGTGTTGCCTGATATGGTTCTCAATTAGAGGCAGGTGTTTGACGTTTCCTCTGATTGAGAACCATATTAAGGTAGGCTGTTCTCACTGTTTGTTTGTGGGTGATTGTCGCTGTGTCTGTGTTTTGTTGCACCACACGGTACTGTCTCGTTCGTTCATTCGTTTTCCCTGTTCGTGCGTTCTTCGTTTTTATGTAGTTCTCATGTTCAGGTCTGTTTAATGTCGTTTGTTGTTTTATAGTTTATTCAAGTGTTCATCGTGTTTCGTCTTGTTATAATAAATCATTATGTCTACATACCTCGCTGCGTGTTGGTCCGATCCATGCTCCTCCTCATCCGAGGAGGAGGCATTAGACAGCCGTTACACTGCCCCTATGCTCTGTAGTGTTCGAGGTTGGAATGTAAACTGTGGAACACAGAGAGACCCTTGAACATCAAAAGTATGAATAATTAAACAATATTTATATTTTGAGAATGTGAGAGTGGTCCGTGGACACTTAAGGGACAGTCATGATGAGTGTGTTTCATTTGGTGATCTCATGAGGGACAGAAAACACACATAACTGTATCTCTTAAAAAGTGTACATTTCCCAGCTGTCAGGTTTACATCTAGATGTTGGATAAAATTAATGAGTAAATATTCAACTATTTGTGAGAAGATGTAATTTGATGTTTGCCTTTGAAACGAGATACTTGTTAAGATATAAAGTTTTAACTAGTCAGTGGCCACGCCCCCGTGAGGCTAGACATTTTTCCACAGAGTATAAAACCACGTCCTACAAAATGTACATTAAGTCAGAGAACGCCGGGACGGAGTCCCCACGTTGGAATGACTACAAATCTATAGGCCATTAGACCAGAAAATATGGAGCTGACGCTACATGTTGAAATGGTAAAGAACTACAACTCTACCAAAGGACAAGACCATACCACGTGGAGCATTGGCTACACGGCTGGAAATGGTAAACTCTGAGACTATCGATTCACTACAGAAGTAAGAAATTGTAGTCCCTCGAACGACCAGTCTGCAGCCGGAAATGTACAAGAATACCGATAACCGCTGAAACATATATTCTATAATACAACCATGGGTACGCCTGACGTATCGATTATGAACACAACCTTGAGACTTTCTGTCGATTGACTCGCCAGCAGATGGACCGGCGACCACAGAGAGAGACAACAAGACATACACTCGTAAATATGTAAATTACAATATATTTTCGAATGAGCGCTCGTTCATGTAAAGTATTAGCAATTTCTATGAGTGTAATTATCAGCTATGAGTTTCCCTCTCTTGAGCGGTCCACACCCCCTTTCCTTTGTCTACTAAGCCGTCATACCGGTTTAGCCAACTAGGGACTTATCAATGCATTGTGTTAGTAACCAATATCTACTGTTTGTTTATTATGTGTTTCTGTGATTATTTAGTTAGTTAATAAATAAATAATTAAGCCAATTTGTATATCGCTGATTCATCCTTTAGGCTAGGGTTCGTGCAGATATCCAAGGGTTTGCGACGTTCAGTAAAACTGAAAATATCTAAGGAGTCAATTCGGGAAATAGAGACTCTATAAACATTTTCCTGTGGTTCCCGACTTCCTAGTTAATTAACGTTTACATGATTAGTTTAATCACGTAATAATAATTACACATACAGAATTGATTTTGTAAAATAAGTCTTCACATTTAATGATAGTTAAGACACGACACTGTTCAGCAGCTAGTAGCTTACATTTTTACGTTAATGCAGGATTTAAAAAGAGGGAGACAAGATATCTAAGATTGCAGATTTGGGATAAACCAATAAACACTGCACATATAAACACAACGTAAACATTCTTTGCACATTAGGCTTTTTATGTTTGCGGAAGACACAGTTCAGTTGAATGCATTCAGTTGTACAACTGACTAGGTGTCCCCCTTTCCTTTCCATACCGACACCTTATTATTCAACTTGAGTGCAGTTGAAGTAAAAGTAGATACATTTATCAGAGCACAAGGGCAAGAAAGAATGAACTTTGTTTTTCTTCGCCTAGCCTTTCAGGGGTGTTCTTGCAACCTTCTCTGTGACTCTTTCTCCACCTTGTCTTCCTTTCTAACAGAGGAGTGCTCCAAATGCCAACATACTGACCCTGCATCCAAGCCTGTCACTGCTACACTAGCAGCTGCTCCCTCACCTCTGACCCAAGACTATACCTGCTGCTTTCTCCTATACAACTCCTGGCATGGCCTCTGACTTCTCGCCTGTCAGAGCAGACTATTTGCAGAATATTACAGAGAGAGGTCCCACAATTATTATGGAAAGTGAACATTGCGGTGTCTTTTTTTCTCTTTTTATTCTCTTCTTTAGATTATGCCAAAATGGAAGGTACTAATGTTTGTTCTATTTTGTCAGTAATCAAGAGAAATAATTACAGTGTTGCTTTTACTTTCCAAATTGAGTTGTTGGAGCCTCATTTCAGCTTTGTATCATTAAGTGCAATTACATAGGGATTTGTGAAATTCACATTAGCATGGCATTAATAATTCATAAGGTTTATTATTGTCTTGCTTTGCCAGGCTTGATAATACTTTAGCTGATACACAATTTACAGTGTTATACAAAACAGAGAATCGTAGAAAATCAACAATTTACACAACTCCTAATAAACAATTTACACAAACCAGAGCCAAATTAAGATTTAGCTAAACAAAGCATGTGGAACCATTTTTGAGTGTATTGAGTTACACTCGGGTATTTATGACTTCACTCAATGTTTAACATATACCTCCAATCAAATTTAACCAGACCTTCAAGCCTAGTAATCCATAAAAAGCGTAAACAGAATGAAAGTGTCCCTAGTGTTGTCTGTGAATTGGACATGCATAAATAATACACCTATCTGTAAGGCTGTTTGCTCAACCATGTCCCCACATTGAAAACGTTAACATTTGTTTTGACGAGAAAACACCATAGCCCCCACAACAAGTTAACACTATCGGAATCATAGTCATCACTCCAGGCAAATTATTTGAGCACACTAGGTGAGTCATAAATTGCCTCAGTCCTCTTGTTTGGTGCTTTTATGGATACATCAAATAAGAGCAGTAACAAAATGGTACCTCTGCTCTGTTAAAAGCAGAAATGTTATTTTTTACCATATCCAAAGTGTGAATATATGACAACTACCCATCATGGATGGAATGTATTTTCATGTATTTTCAATATGAAGACAATACCATATAAAGGTGTTTTTGCAAAAGGCACAAAGTGTTTTTTATTTGGTAAATACAGTAAATACAGTAAATGGTAATGTGGTAATCAATGGTATCAAAAGCAGCACTAAGGTCTAGGAGCAAGAGGACAGATGCAGAGCCTCGGTCTGACACCATTTAAAGGTAATTTACCACCTTCACAAGTGCAGTCAGCGCTATGATGGGGTCTAAAACCAGACTGAAGCGTTTCGTATTCATTGTTTGTCTTCAGCTTTTTCAAAATGTTTTGAGAGGAATGGGAAATTCGATATAGGCCGATAGTTTTTTAATATTTTCTGGGTCAAGGTTTGGCTTTTTCAAGAGGCTTTATTACTGCCACTTTTAGTGAGTTTGGTACACATCTGGTGGATAGAGAGCCGTTTATTATGTTCAACATAGGAGGGCCAAGCACAGGAAGCAGCTCTTTCAGTAGTTTAGTTGGAATTGGGTCCAGTATGCAGCTTGAAGGTTTAGAGGCCATGATTATTTTCATCAGTGTGTCAAGAGATATAGTATGAAAAAGTCTCTCCCTTGATCCTAGGTCCTGGCAGAGTTGTGCAGACTCAGGACAACTGAGCTTTGGAGGAATACGCAGATTTAAAGAGGAGTACGTAATTTGCTTTCTAATGATCATGATCTTTTCCTCAAAGAAGTTCATGAATTTATCACTGCTGAAGTGAAAGCCATCCTCTCTTGGGGAATGCTGCTTTTTAGTTAGTTTTGTGACAGTATCAAAAATACATTTTGGATTGTTCTTTTCCTCAATTAAGTTGGAAAAATAAGATGATCGAGCAGCAGTGAGGGCTCTTCGATACTGCATGGTACTGTCTTTCCAAGCTAGTCGGAAGACTTCCAGTTTGGTGTAGCGCCATTTCCGTTACAATTTTCTGGAAGCTTGCTTCAGAGCTCGGGTATTTTCTGTATACTAGGGAGCTAGTTTCTTATGACAAATGCTTTTTTTTAGGGGTGCGACTGCATCTAGGGTGTTGCGCAAGGTTAAATTGAGTTCCTCAGTTAGGTGGTTAACTGAGAATTTATAGCACGGCTTTTGATGATCCTTGGTTGGGGTCTGAGCAGATTACTTGTTGATATTGCAAACGTAATAAAATGGTGGTTCGATAGTCCAGGATTATGAGGAAAAATATTAATATCCACATTTATTCCACGGGACAAAACTAGTTTGTCTTGTCAAGCCTACCAGCGTGTTTTTCCATACTCCTGTTTTTCTAATCCCTGTTTTCTAGTCCTACCGGTTCCAACCTTTTCTGCCTACCCTGACCTTGAGCCTGCCTGCAGTCCTGTACCCATCTGACTCTGAACTTCTGCCTGTCCTCGACCTGCCTCTTGCCTGCTGCTTGTCTATTAATAAATATCAGACTCGAACCATCTGCCTCCTGTGTCGTTTTAATTTTCTACACTGTAGAATGATAGTGAAGACATCAAAACTATGACATAATACCACCAAAATATATTTGGGATTTTAGAAATGAGTCCATCATTACTTTAAGACCTGAAGGTCAGTCAAGTTGGAAAATTTCAAGAACTTTGAAAGTTCAAGTGCAGTCTCAAAAACCATGACGCACTATAATGAAACTGGCTCTCATGAGGACCGCTGTAAGGCGTCTAGGTGTAGCAGGTAAGGCGGAGTCAGGCGCAGGACACAGAGATGAGTAATTCACGTAACTTTACTCAAAACAACAAATATTCCAAGAAGGAAAATAATCAAGCTCACAAATACAGACCAACTTACAACGAACAAAACCATGGGGGAACCAGAGGGTTAAATAAGGAACATATAATTATGGGAATGGAAACCAGGTATGTACAATGAAAACAAAACAAATGGAAAATGAAAAGTGGATCGGTGGCTGCTAGAAAACCGGTGAGGTCGACTGCCGAACAAGGAGAGGGACCAACTTCGGCGGAAGTCATGACAACCGCCACAGGAAAGGAAGACCCAGAGTTACCTCTGCTGCAGAGGATAAGTTCATTAAAGTTACCAGCCTCAGAAATTGCAGCCCAAATAAATGCTTCACAGAGTTCAAGTAACAGACACATCTCAACATCAACTGTTCAGAGGAGACTGTCTAAATCAGGCCTTCATGGTCGAATTGCTGCAAAGAAACCACTACTAAAGGACACCAAAAAGAAGAGACTTGCTTGGGCCAAGAAACACGAGCAATGGACATTAGACCGGTGGAAATCTGTGCTTTGGTCAGATGAGTCCAAATTTGACCAACAAGGAGAAGGAAGGAGTGCTACATCAGATGACCTGGCCTCCGCAATCAACCTACCTCAACCCAATTGAGATGATTTGGGATGCGTAGGACCGCAGAAGGAAAAGCAGCCAACAGCTTATGTGGGAACTCCTTCAAGACTGATGGAAAAGCATTCCAGGTGAAGCTGATTGAGAGAATGCCAAGAGTGTGCAAAGCTGTCAAGGCAAATGGTGGCTACTTTGAAGAATCTAAAATATATTTAGATTTTTTAACACTTTTTTGGTTACTACATGATTCCATATGTTTTATTTCATAGTTTTGATCTCTTCACTATTATTCTACAATGTAGAAAATAGTAAAAATAAAGAAAAACCCTTGAATGAGTAGGTGTGTCCTAAATTTTGACTGGTACTGTATATATTTTGCATAGGTGTTATTTTATGCAAAATCACACTCCCCCCACTGTAAGCAAGCTTATAGCCTACTGCTCAAAGAGAGGGCAAAGTGGGGTGGGCTATCAGCTGATCATAGTGAATGTAGATGATATCAACCAGCTAGTTAGCTATGCTTTTGAAAAAATCTTACTAGTCTTGTGATTGGACTATATTCTGCTGCTGACATCTGCCTTTTAGACCTACTAACAAACTGTTGAATTGAAGCATTCCTTGTTCCTGACGTGAGATGACATCACAGGAGGTTGGTGCCACCTTAATTGGGGAGGATGGGCTCGGGGTAATGACTGGAGAAGAATTTGTGGAATATTATGAAATACATCAATTAAGAAGCAGGGAGAGGACATTTTCAAAGATAAAAAAAATGAGAAATTAGCTAGGTTGATGGCAATTCATTTAAATACCAAGAGAGAAAATAAACTAAACATGATATAAAAATAAAAAAATGCCACCAATCTGAAAGGGCATTTTTCTCATAGGAGGGCAAACGGGTAGGTGGTCTATCTGTGTATACAGTAAAGTATCAACAAATACCATCCAAAGGTATCTATAACTAAATATGCATACTTCCTAGTTTCCATCTCAATGTCTGCTGTGTTTGTGGAACACTACTGCCAACATGTTCAGCAGGTTTAAAGGTAAACCTTCTATAGTCTCAGAGGAATTTCCAACCAAAATATACTTTACTGCATGGAAATACACTGCTCAAAAAAATAAAGGGAACACTTAAACAACACAATGTAACTCCAAGTCAATCACACTTCTATGAAATCAAACTGTCCACTTAGGAAGCAACACTGATTGACAATAAATTTCACATGCTGTTGTGCAAATGGAATAGACAAAAGGTGGAAATTATAGGCAATTAGCAAGACACCCCCAAAAAAGGAGTGATTCTGCAGGTGGTGACCACAGACAACTTCTCAGTTCCTATGCTTCCTGGCTGATGTTTTGGTCACTTTTGAATGCTGGCGGTGCTCTCACTCTAGTGGTAGCATGAGACGGAGTCTACAACCCACACAAGTGGCTCAGGTAGTGCAGTTCATCCAGGATGGCACATCAATGCGAGCTGTGGCAAAAAGGTTTGCTGTGTCTGTCAGCGTAGTGTCCAGAGCATGGAGGCGCTACCAGGAGACAGGCCAGTACATCAGGAGACGTGGAGGAGGCCGTAGGAGGGCAACAACCCAGCAGCAGGACCGCTACCTCCGCCTTTGTGCCAGGAGGTACACTGCCAGAGCCCTGCAAAATGACCTCCAGCAGGCCACAAATGTGCATGTGTCTGCTCAAACGGTCAGAAACAGACTCCATGAGGGTGGTATGAGGGCCCGACGTCCACAGGTGGGGGTTGTGCTTACAGCCCAGCACCGTGCAGGACGTTTGGCATTTGCCAGAGAACACCAAGATTGGCAAATTCGCCACTGGCGCCCTGTGCTCTTCACAGATGAAAGCAGGTTCACACTGAGCACATGAGCACATGTGACAGACGTGACAGAGTCTGGAGACGCCGTGGAGAACGTTCTGCTGCCTGCAACATCCTCCAGCATGACCGGTTTGGCGGTGGGTCAGTCATGGTGTGGGGTGGCATTTCTTTGTGGGGCCGCACAGCCCTCCATGTGCTCGCCAGAGGTAGCCTGACTGCCATTAGGTACCGAGATGAGATCCTCAGACCCCTTGTGAGACCATATGCTGACACATGCACATTTGTGGCCTGCTGGAGGTCATTTTGCAGGGCTCTGGCAGTGCACCTCCTGGCACAAAGGCGGAGGTAGAGGTCCTGCTGCTGGGTTGTTGCCCTCCTACGGCCTCCTCCACGTCTCCTGATGTACTGGCCTGTCTCCTGGTAGCGCCTCCATGCTCTGGACACTACGCTGACAGACACAGCAAACCTTTTTGCCACAGCTCGCATTGATGTGCCATCCTGGATGAACTGCACTACCTGAGCCACTTGTGTGGGTTGTAGACTCCGTCTCATGCTACCACTAGAGTGAGAACACCACCAGCATTCAAAAGTGACCAAAACATCAGCCAGGAAGCATAGGAACTGAGAAGTTGTCTGTGGTCACCACCTGCAGAATCACTCCTTTTTTGGGGGTGTCTTGCTAATTGCCTATAATTTCCACCTTTTGTCTATTCCATTTGCACAACAGCATGTGAAATTTATTGTCAATCAGTGTTGCTTCCTAATTGGACAGTTTGATTTCACAGAAGTGTGATTGACTTGGAGTTACATTGTGTTGTTTAAGTGTTCCCTTTATTTTTTTGAGCAGTGTATAACTAGCTATATCGCTACTCATCTCGCTTTATTTTGGGGTATCTTGGACTTATTCGTGTTGTAGGTTTGATGATCAGAAAGTGCTGCACTACCAAAGCAGTGCAGTGCAGTGCAATCAAAAAAGTTGTTGCCATGTTGGATTTCCTTCAGGAGCTGATTTGTGTCTATCCTGTTTGGTATCATTAACTCAGCGTGACAGGAGAAATGGCAGCATCACTCCACACAGTGACTTTGATGAACACAACGACTGGGTGGATGATTAAACCATCTCCAGAGAAATGTGCATGTCACACAGTACATACAAAATGGGGGCCCAGGTTGAAAGTGCTAGGATTGTACAATCTGAACATACGCCGAGACATGTGATGGCATACAAGTAAAGTAACTGTAGTTAGTGCTCTCTTATTCCTAAGAAACCTCTGTGTGATGATGTCCTTCGGTGCAGGCAACACATTTCAAACATATTTCTTCTATTCTAGACACATTTTGTCATCTGCTTGCATGCACCTCCCCTGTATCAAGGTGTTTTGGTACTTCCCTCATGCACTACGCTTTACAACACGGTAACTTTTACTATACCACAGGCCAATATAGTCTACCAGTCTTGTCTATCCTGCCCTCTATACACCATTCATAGTGACAATAGTAGCAGGTGGATCATAGGTCCAGATCTGCAATGGGCTAACTAGCAATCATACCACACATAAAAGCATTCAAATATGCATCAATTGTCAATACAAATAGGAATAGCTGATAGGCAGCGGAGAAGCCTGGTGCGTTATTGCGCATGAAAGAACAGTGAAGTCGTGAGACACATGGCAATTCAAAACGCTTCCCTATTGATCGTGTTTAACAACGTGGTCACAGAGCATTTCATATTACTTTGTAAGTAAATCCTAGACACTCAATTTAGTATGATATGTTATGAATTACAATTCTTTCTCATGATATGTTACAAAGTACAATTCGTGCAATATGTCAACAATTTGCAAAATATACAATATGTTACGAATTTGCCAAACGCATGCTATGTTACGAATTCAAATTGATTGTGGCTAACGTTAGCTAGGTGGCTAATGCTAACCTTAGCTAGCACTAGGGGTTAAGTGTTAAGATTAGGAGTTAGGTTAAAGGGTTGTTAAGGTTAGGGTTAGGGGAAGGGTTAGCTAAAATGGTTAAGGGTTAAGGTTAGGGGAAGGGTTAGCTATCAATCAATCAATCAAATGTATTTATAAAGCCCTTCTTACATCAGCTGATGTCACAAAGTGCTGTACAGAAACCCAGCCTAACACCCCAAACAGCAAGCAATGCAGATGTAGAAGCACAGTGGCTAGGAAAAACTCCCTAGAAAGGCCAGAACCTAGGAAGAAACCTAGAGAGGAACCAGGCTATGAGCGTTGGCCAGTCCTCTTCTGGCTGTGCCGGGTGGAGATGATAACAGAACATGGCCAAGATGTTCAAATGTTCATAGATGACCAGCAGGGTCAAATAATAATAATCACAGTGGTTGTAGAGGGTGCAACAGGTCAGCACCTCAGGAGTAAATGTCAGTTGGCTTTTCATAGCCGATCATTCAGAGGATCTCTACCCCTGCTGTCTCTAGAGAGTTGAAAACAGCAGGTCTGAGACAGGTAGCATGTCTGGTGAACAGGTCAGGGTTCCATAGCCGCAGGCAGAACAGTTGAAACTGGAGCAGCAGCACGACCAGGTGGATTGGGGACAGCAAGGAGTCATCAGGCCAGGTAGTCCTGAGGCATGGTCTTAGGGCTCAGGTTCTCCGAGAGAGAGAAAGAAAGAGAGAAAGAGAGAAAGAAAGAAAGAAAGAGAGAGAGAGAAAAAGAGAGAGAATTAGAGAAAGCATACTTAAATTCACACAGGACACCGGATAAGACAGGAGAAATACTTCAGATATAATAGACTGACCCTAGCCCCCCGACACATAAACTATTGCAGCATAAATACTGGAGGCAAAGACAGGAGGGGTCAGGAGACACTGAGGCCCTGTCCGGCGACACCCCCGGACAGGGCCAAACAGGCAGTATATAACCCCACCCACTTTGCCAAAGCAAATCCCCCAAACCACTAGAGGGATATCTTCAACCACTAACTTACCATCCTGAGACAAGGTCGAGTATAGCTCACGAAGATCTCCCCCATGGCACAAACCCAAGGTGGGGCGCCAACCCGGACAGGAAGATCACGTCAGTGACTCAATCTACTCAAGTGACGCACCCCTCCTAGGGACGGCATGGAAGAGCACCAGTAGGCCAGTGACTCAGCCCCTGTAATAGGGTTTGAGGCAGAGAATCCCAGTGGAGAGAGGGGAACCAGCCAAGCAGAGACAGCAAGGGCAGTTCGTTGCTCCAGAGCCTTTCCGTTCACCTTCACACTCCTGGGCCAGACTACACTCAATCATAGGACCTACTGAAGAGATGAGTCTTCAGTAAAGACTTAAAGGTCGAGACCGAGTCTGCGTCTCTCACATGGATAAGCAGACCATTCCATAAAAATTGAGCTCTATAGGAGAAAGCCCTGCCTTCAGCTGTTTTCTTAGAAATTCTAGGGACAGTAAGGAGGCCTGCGTCTTGTGATTTTAGCGTACGTGTAGGTATGTGCGGCAGGACCAAATCGGAAAGATAGGTAGGAGCAAGCCCATGTAATGCTTTGTAGGTTAGCAGTAAAACCTTGAAATCAGCCCTTGCCTTAACAGGAAGCCAGTGTAGAGAGTCTAGCACTGGAGTAATATGATAATTTTGGGGGGTTCTAGTCAAGATTCTAGCACCTGTGTTTAGCACTAACTAGAACTAGCATCTCTGTTTTGTCAGAGTTTAAAAGTAGAACATTTGCCGCCATCCACTTCCATATGTCTGAAAAACAGGCTTCCAGGGAGGGCAATTTTGGGGCTTCGCCATGTTCCTTTCAGCTGTGTGTTGTCCGCATAGCATAGCTAACATGCTAAGTATTTGCAAAGTACCTAAAAAGTAGTAAGTAGTTGCAAATTAGCTAAAATGCTAAAGTTGTCCGTGATGAGATTTGGACACGCAACCTTTGGGTAGCTAGTCGTTCATGTTTTACACCGACCAATCCACCCCCACAAACCACCCTCCTTTAGTTTTTGCCCTAAGTGACCTTCTATCCTATGTAACCATACCAAACATAACATATCATATTAATTTGAGTATCCCAGTATTTACGTTTACTATGTTATGTCTAGTCTATGAAACCAGTTTTTGTATAACCTGTTATGGCTGCAAGGGAAAGTATTGAGTAGCCAGATAAAAGATGCCCATTTCAAACGGCCTCGTACTCAATTCTTGCTCGTACAATATGCATATTATTATTACTATTGGATAGAAAACACTCTCTAGTTTCTAAAACCGTTTGAATTATTTCTCTGAGTGAAACAGAACTCATTATGCAGCACTTTTCCTGACCAGGAAGTTCAAAGTCTGAAATCGAGGCTCTCTTCCTCTTCATGCCTATACATGGGCAATGAACGTAAGAGTCTACGTACACTTCTTACGCCTTCCTCTGGGTGTCAAGAGGATGTGAGAGAAGAAATGTTGTGTTTATCTTGGTCTGAGGTGGAATAAAAGCTATTTCTTTGACGTGACCGTCCACTTCCGGTACTCTGAAGCGCGCGACTTGGACATGGATATGCCTTCTGTTTAGCTGTCGTTATGAACGACTAACATCTCCGTCTTAGATTTTATTTGATACATGTGACCATATCATAGTAACGTATGCTTTTTCAATATAGTTTCATCAGATTATTGAATTTTTTTTCGGGAGTTTTACCGTGTTCCGTTCTCTTCCGTTTGTTTACATGGAGAGATCCGTGCAACCCGGCTAGCGCGCTTGCTAAATGGAGAGAGAAAGTTGCCATTCTGAATCCAAACAACGACTCATCTGGACAAAGGACACCTTGTTCAACATTCTGATGAAAGATCAGCAAAAGTAAGACCCAATTTATGATGTTATTTCATATATCTGTCGTAGTCGCCGGCGCCCAAGTGTTTCTATTGTGCTAAGCTAAGCTAATATAGCGCTACATTTTGTTTTCGCTGTAAAACATTTAATAAATCGGAAATATTGTCTGGAATCACAAGATGCCTGTCTTTCAATTGCTGTACACTATGTATTTTTCAGAAATGTTTTATGATGAGTAATTAGGTATTTGACGTTGGTGTCTGTAAATATTATGGCTGCTTTCGGTGCAATTTCTGATTGTAGCTGAAATGTAAACTATGATTTATACCTGAAATATGCAAATTTTTCAAAAAAAACATATGCTATACAATAAATATGTTATCAGACTGTCATCTGATGAAGTTTTTTCTTGGTTAGTGGCTATTTATTTCTTTATTTGGTCGAATTTGTGATAGCTAGTGATGGAGTAAGAAACTGATGGAGTTAGAAAAGTGGTGTCTTTTGCTAACGTGGTTAGCTAATAGATTTACATATTTTGTCTTCCCTGTAAAACATTTTAAAAATCGGACATGTTGGCTTGATTCACAAGATGTGTACCTTTCATATGCTGTATTGGACTTGTTAATGTGTGAAAGTTAAATATTTAAAAAAAATATCTTTTGAATTTCGCGCCCTGCACTTGAGCTGGATGTTGTCATAAGTGTACCGGTGTCGGGCTGCAGCCATAAGAAGTTTTAAGGACAATATAATTATCCTACCTAGACTAGCCTAATAATTGCTTTATTGTTTTCACGGGAGTACACATTTCTATTCTGGCATTTGAATAATGGCGCAAAAACCCTGTGATTTGACTGTTTCATTCCATTTGGATCAGTTGTGGGTCTACTCTCGACAGTTTATAAGGTCTAGAAAAGCACGGTAGCAGGCCAGTCTGGCTGTATTTTTACTGATACTGAGATGTGCTGTCTGTTGCGGATCATCATTCTCTCAAGTTGTCCTGTAATAATTTGGCCACATATGCTCCCGGCAGCCCAATTCCTCTTCTTCTTCTTCTTCTTCTTCTTCTTCTTCTTCTTCTTCTTCCTCTTCTTCTTTTGTGTTTTTTAAATGGTGGTTGG
The DNA here is from genome assembly GCF_016432855.1 of Salvelinus namaycush. Lineage (NCBI taxonomy): Eukaryota > Metazoa > Chordata > Actinopteri > Salmoniformes > Salmonidae > Salvelinus > Salvelinus namaycush. The sequence goes on along the minus strand of NC_052309.1, from coordinate 37,660,161 downwards.
CAATCACAAGGTGCATTACTGTCACCAACTGAATTGGAGTGTAAATCCATTACACTTTGTAAAACAAAAAAGGGAAATAAAATCACCCTTCCGACTAACCCTACACTCATTTAAACCCACCACCTCATTCCATTACTTTGATCGTATTTGCTCCTACACCATGCCAATGGCCTGGGAGGACGGGACACCACCACTCAACACACCCTGTAACTCTTCTGAAGTTAGATTTGGTACACCCAAGTACCTCTCCGCAGCTGCCACCACATCTATTTTCTGTAATTTACGTTCCATTTCTGCAGTACAGTTGATAACCATTGCTATGAATGCTAAGAAACTAAACATACTGAAGCATATATCACTCGTTGGCCTGTCCCTCTGTGCTGGCACAGTTAAACTATTCACAGGGATACACTCAGGATCCCTCCCCCTTGACCCATGTTCCTCTACTATCTTCAATGCCTCAACATACAACCCTCTCCTGACCCTGGCCACGTCAACCTGCTTCTCTCGCACTGGACACTTCCGATCCCCAGCAACATGGGAACCCCTAGAGTTGACAACTTTTTCCACGGAAACTACAAATTCCTCTGTCCCTTGCCCTCCTGCACACTTCCCACATCTTGGAATCTACCTCCTACACACTGCTGTGACAGGACCGTAAATGTGGCACCTGAAACATCGCAGTGGATTTGACACAAAAGCTCTTACAGGATAACTCATATATCCTAACATAACTTTATCAGGTAAAGCCTCTAATTCAAAACTCAATAGAACAGACTGTCACCTTTGTTTCCCCACAATCCCCCCATGGGTCTGCGTCACAGCAAATGGCGGGCGTCACAAACACCAGGAATCTTCAACTTCAATTGCTCCCCCTCGACACTTATCGCTACCCAAGAAATCACACGTTTTAAAGTTACTCTGCTGCAAGATGCAGATCTTGAAAGCAATATATAGATCTTGACCCAAGTTGCGTCGCACGAAGTGCCCGCTCCCACTGGGTGGAAGAAACATAAAAAAACATTACAGGACCAACTCGGGTTACCTTCATCGATTCAACAGCACCCAACTATGTCTCCACCCACCCTGAAACCACATATGGATCCGCAAAAAGTCAGGGGTCCACCCTCTCATATAATCTCACTCCTACCGGACCAGACTCGTCTTTATCATGCCCATTGGTGCGAGGGTCTGGATTTTTTTTCCTTTCCCTCACAAACACTGCCTCTTCCGCATTCCCTTCAACTCCCTCAAACTCCATTTCACTAACTCCATGATCACTTACCCGGAGAAACAAGATCCTCAAATCTACACTCAAGAGTCGAACATTTCTGATCCTGCTCTTCCGCCTCTTCTTCTTCCTCCGCTCCATTCCACAACCTGATCAGCCAAATACAAATCTATTAAATAATATAATAATCTTAACCCTATCTAATCCTACACCAGGCCATAACCGTTAATCAAATAAAACCATTACTTGTTTCTGTTTCTCCACCATGTGTTTCCTCACGTTCCGAAGTATGAAAATGTATGCACTCACTACTGTAAGTCGCTCTGGATAAGAGTGCCTGCTAAATTACTAAAATGTAAAAAAGAATAAATGTAAATGTCTCCTCTCCAATCCAAACAGCTATTCCTCGTGAACCTAGAACCTAACTCTCCAATAGCCTAAATATGTGTCATTTAACTTTTAAAATGTATTACCTTTTATATGTGGCATAAACACAACCAGTCACAATGTTTTAATCTGAGGCTTCTTGAAAAGTCTGTAGGTTTGTCCAAAATTTTACAGCATCCTCAAAATGGCTTGACATTGACACCCTAACGACTCTAGCAAGTGCGCTAGTCCAGTGTCACTTTGATTATGTCTGCACATCATGGTTCACCAGCAGCCCCAAACATATAAAGAATATGGTGTAGTGGAGGGTATACGCAGGTATATGCCATATACCCACTTATTTTTGACTGGGCATTGCATATGCTAAATTCTTAATCAACACTGATGCTTATCAAAGTAGTGGAGGTATATGACATATCATTTAATAAGGCTGATTGAACAGATCACAATGTTTAGCTTAAAATGTTGATAAACTATACTTCTTCACATTTTAGGCACAGCAATGTACACTGCCTTAGGCCCACATGTGAATGTTTCAAAATGCAATTAGCAAGAAAACACTGTTCTAAAATGCTCACCACACATGTGACCGGTTTCATGGACAGGGATGGAAATATCCATTAGAAATGTAGAAAGGGGGGATTTAAAGATGCAACTATCATTGTTTGCAAATGGTGACTAGGGTAATGCCTTTGGCTGCTAGACAATAAAAGAAAGTTGAAAGATATTTGCCTCCATGTTTCTATGGTGGGATTTTGGCTGTAGTCTACTTTGAAGCAAGATAAGACATGCCTCATAATATGAAGTAAAACATCCAGGCTTCAAACAATTATGGAACAGGCAAAATATAGCAATGCTAATGATAACCCTAACCTTCTTTTGGTAGATGGAAAGGCTTTCCAAAAACCTTCTCAATCCTATGGCCATTTCTTTTGCAAACTCCATCTCGTGTGCTATAACACATCAATACATAAATTTATGAATGCACAATTATACATGTATGAAATAACCTTAAATCAATTATTTGACATTTCATCATGACTTTCTTTTGTTTGCCACTTTTCAATGGTCATCTCTAATTGAAACCATACCAACCTGTCGAGATTTGTGCTTTACACACTGTTCAATTCATGCAAATGGGACGGTAACAATGCTCTCAATAGGATTTGGGTTTTTGTTGAGAATAATTCACATTATGGCCTTAATAAATTGTGTCATTAAATAAAAAACTGTAAATGTATTTTATAGTCTTCAAGTCACTATTGTTTTTTATTGTTTGGCTGATGAATCACTTAAAGTCATGCTACATAGGTTTTGTCAAATTTCAGCCAGTAGTTATTGAAGTAGAACTCACGAGCAAAAATGGGTCCCCGAAAATTGTGCACAACTATATCCATTTTGTATGATATGTTACATCTTGCAAATGAAAAAAAGATGTTCCTGCAATTTGTGTAATATGTTAGGAATTCCAATACATACATACAAATTTGAAAGTGTTTTAAGATCCCGTTCAATCTCTTTAATTTATTCAGATGAGTAGCTTATTCAGGATCATACAATAGCAAGAGCCCCACCTGTTTTGAGCCCCACATTTTTTTCAAAAAATAAATAAATAAAATATATGTATATATATATATATATATATATATACAGTTGAAGTCGGAAGTTTACATACACTTAGGTTGCAGTCATTAAAACTAGTTTTTCAACCACTCCACAAATTTCTTGTTAATTAACAAACTATAGTTTTGGCAAGTTGGTTAGGACATCTACTTTGTGCATGACACAAGTCATTTTTCCAACAATTGTTTACAGACAGATTATTTCACTTATAATTCACTGTATCACAATGCCAGTGGGTCAGAAGTTTACATACACTAAGTTGACTGTGCCTTTAAACAGCTTGGAAAATTCCAGAAAAGGATTTCTTGGATTTAGAAGCTTCTGATAGGCTAATTGACATAATTTGAGTCAATTGGAGGTGTACCTGTGGATGTATTTCAAGGCCTACCTTCAAACTCAGTGCCTCTTTGCTTGACATCATGGGAAAATCCAAAGAATCAGCCAAGACCTAATTGCAGACCTCCACAAGTCTGGTTCATCCTTGGGAGCAATTTCCAAACGCCTGAAGGTACCACGTTCATCTGTACAAACAATAGTACACAAGTATAAACACCACGGGACCACGCAGCCATCATACCGCTCAGGAAGGAGACGCGTTGTCTCCTAGAGATGAACGTACTTTGGTGCAAAAAGTGCAAATCAATCCCAGAACAACAGCAAAGGACCTTGTGAAAATGCTGGAGGAAACAGGCACAAAAGTATCTATATCCACAGTAAAACGAGTCCTATATCGACATAACCTGAAAGGCCACTCAGCAAGGAAGAAGCCACTGCTCCAAAACTGCCATAAAAAAGCCAGACTACGGTTTGCAAGTGCACATGGGGACATAGATCATACTTTTTGGAGAAATGTCCTCTGGTCTGATGAAACAAAAACAGAACAGTTTGGCCATAATGACCATCGTTATGTTTGGAAGAAAAAGGGGGATGCTTGCAAGCCAAAGAACACCATCCCAACCGTGAAGCACAGGGGTGGCAGCATCATGTTGTGGGGGTGCTTTGCTGCAGGAGGGACTGGTGCACTTCACAAAATAGATGGCATCATGCGGATGGAAAGTTATGTGGATATATTGAAGCAACATCTCAAGACATCATTCAGGAAGTTGAAGCTTGGTCGCAAATGGGTCTTCCAAATGAACAATGACCCCAAGCATACTTCCAAAGTTGTGGCAAAATGGCTTAAGGACAACACAGTCAAGTTATTGGAGTGGCCATCACAAAGCCCTGACCTCAATCCTATAGAAAACCTGTGAACAGAACTGAAAAAGTGTGTGCGAGCAAGGAGGCCTACAAACCTGACTTAGTTGCACCAGCTCTGTCAGGAGGAATGGGCCAAAATTCAACCAACGTGTTGTGGGAAGCTTGTGGAAGGCTACCCGAAACGTTTGACCCAAGTTAAACAATTTAAAGGCAATGCTACCAAATTCTAATTGAGTGTATGTGTCACGATCGTCTTCGGGAGAAAGAGAGGAGGACCAAGGCGCAGCGTGAGATGAATACATCTTCTATTTATTATAACGAAGAACACTTAACCAAACTTTACAAAACAACAAAACGAACGTGCCGCTATATAGAAAATAATGCTGAACACCAAACACTACACATAGACAGTCACCCACAACCCACAATGACAAAACAGGCTTCCTAAATATGGTTCCCAATCAGAGACAACGACTAACACCTGCCTCTGATTGAGAACCATATCAGGCCAAACACAGAAACAGACAAACTAGACATACAACATAGAATGCCCACTCAGATCACACCCTGACCAAACAAAACAAATAAACATACAAAGCAAACTATGGTCAGGGCGTGACAGTATGTAAACCTCTGACCCACTGGGAATGTGATGAAAGAAATAAAATCTGAAATAAATCATTCTCTCTACCATTATTCTGACATTTCACATTCTTAAAATAAAGTGGTGATCCTAACTGACCTAAGACCATGAATTCTTACTCGGATTAAACAACGTCAGAAATTGTGAAAAACTCAGTTTTATTGTATTTGTCTAAGGCGTGACTTCAACTACATGAATTCAACTGTGTATATATTATTTTTTTGGGGGGGTGGGGCTTGTCTGTTTTGCATGTTAGTTTGGCATTAATATGTGTCACATCAGTTTGCAAACAATGTTAAAAAATATATATATAATTGAGTTAATAAAGCCGCATACAAACAGGCAGATCCAAAATGCAAGTGTTTCAGCCCAGCTCAGTGCTTTCTGTGGTGTTGGGGCTAGGCCAGCAGAAAATAGGAGCATTGGACCGTGATTGGCTCAGCATTGCACCGTGATTGGCTCAGTGTTCTGTCACTCATGGGACACTACATCACCCGCATTTAGTAAGGGGGGACATCAAGAATGTGAGCCCTCCTGTGTCCTGCCATCGACTTAGCTTAGAAGTGCCCTTCCAAGAAGGCTCAAGGTCATTGGCCACAGAAACGATGTCAATCACGTTATATGTACAGTGGCCATGATTGGACTGATCATGTCAATATCTTATTTTCACAATCTTAGCTAGCAGTCATCATCATGATTCATGAATCTTGTCATATGAAGAGAAATAATGAAGAGAAAATATAGATAAAACGTATCGGTGCTCATCGGCCATTGGACATTAACATTAAACAACAATTTGGAGATCACAAATTCAACAATGAGTGGTTTGTAAGGAATTGGTGACATTGGCTAACTGCAAGCATTGCAACTGGGAAAATACGTTTTGAACAGTCAATCAACTTGGAATTGTAAATCCGCATCTTTCTCTTTGATGACAAAATTTGCCCACGAAGGACTGCCGCGTCACTTTCCTGTTCAAACACATCACAACAGCCGTGAGTCCAAAAATGTCTAATGCTGCTTCATAAATTATGTTTATGGGTGTAACGTTCGTCATATTCCTCCTCCTCGGATGAGGAGGAGCATGGATCGGACCAACATGCAGCGAGGTATGCAGACATAAAGAATTTATTCGACAAGACGAACACTGACACGAACTACACTTGATAATTAACAAAATAACAAACCAACGACGTAGACTGACCTGAACATAAGAACTTACATATAGACACGAAGAACGCACGAACAGGAAAGACTAGTGTAACGTTCGTCTGGTGGTGTATTAACGGACCAAGGCGCAGCGGGTGATGAATACATACTGACTTTAATGAACAGACGAAAACACTGACAAAACACTAGAACAAACTACAAAACAATAAACGAAGGCAACAGACCTGAAACAAACGAACTTACATATAGACGAAGAACGCACGGACAGGAACAGACTACCTAAAACGAACGAACAAACGAAGCAGTCCCATGTGGATTACACAGACACAGGAACAATCACCCACAAACAAACAGTGAGAACAACCTACCTTAATATGACTCTCAATCAGAGGAAACGCCAAACACCTGCCTCTAATTGAGAGCCATACCAGGCAACCCATAAACCCAACATAGAAAACACATAACATAGACTACCCACCCCAACTCACGCCCTGACCAATTAAACACATACCAAACAACAGAAAACAGGTCAGGAACGTGACAGAACCCCCCCCTCAAGGTGCGAACTCCGGGCGCACCCCTAAAACTCAAGGGGAGGGTCTGGGTGGGCATCTGTCCGCGGTGGCGGCTCCGGCGGTGGACGAGGACACCACTCCACTACTGTCTTTGTCCACCTCCTTAGCGTCCCTTGAGTGGCGACCCTCGCCCCCGACCATGGCCCAGGAACCTTCACCAACGCCCCTCTACAATAGAGGAGACAACTCAGGACAGAGAGGTAGCTCAGGACAGAGAGGTAGCTCAGGACAGAGAGGTAGCTCAGGACAGAGAGGTAGCTCAGGACAGAGAGGTAGCTCCGGACAGAGAGGTAGCTTAGGACAGAGGGACAACTCTGTACTAATGGCAGCTCCGGACTGAGTGGCAGCTCCGGACTGGGTGGCAGCTCCGGACTGGGTGGCAGCTCCGGACTGGGTGGCAGCTCCGGACTGGGTGGCAGCTCCGGACTGAGTGGCAGCTCCGGACTGAGTGGCAGCTCATGACTGGAAGGCAGCTCATGACTGGAAGGCAGCTCATGACTGGAGGGCAGCTCATGACTGGAGGGCAGCTCATGACTGGAGGGCAGCTCATGACTGAAGGGCAGCTCATGACTGTAGGGCAGCTCATGACTGTAGGGCAGCTCATGACTGTAGTGCAGCTCATGACTGTAGGGCAGCTCATGACTGTAGGGCAGCTCTGGCAGCTCCTGACTGGCTGGCGGTTCTGGCAGCTCCTGACTGGCTGGCGGCTCTGGCAGCTCCTGACTGGCTGGCGGCTCTGGCAGCTCCTGACTGGCTGGCGGCTCTGGCAGCTCCTGACTGGCTGGCGGCTCTGGCAGCTCCTGACTGGCTGGCGGCTCTGGCAGCTCCTGACTGGCTGGCGGCTCTGGCGGCTCCTGACTGACGGACGGCTCTAGCGGCTCCTGACTGACGGACGGCTCTAATGGCTCGTGGCAGACGGATGGCTCAGAAGGCGCTGGGCAGACGGATGGCTCAGAAGGCGCTGGGCAGACGGATGGCTCAGACGGCGCTGGACAGACGGATGGCTCAGACGGCGCTGGACAGACGGATGGCTCAGACGGCGCTGGGCAGACAGATGGCTCAGACGGCGCTGGGCAGACAGATGGCTCAGACGGCGCTGGGCAGACAGATGGCTCAGACGGCGCTGGGCAGACAGATGGCTCAGACGGCGCTGGGCAGACAGATGGCTCAGACGGTGCTGGGCAGACAGATGGCTCAGACGGTGCTGGCAGACAGATGGCTCAGACGGTGCTGGGCAGACGAGCAGTACAGGCGGCGTTGGGCAGACAGCCGACTCTGACCTGCTGAGGCCCACAGTAGGCCTGGTGCGTGGTGCCGGAACTGGTGGTACCGGACTGGAGACACGTACCTCAAGGCTAGTGCGGGGAGCAGGAACAGGGCACACTGGACTCTCGATGCGCACTATAGGCCTGGTGCGTGGTACCGGAACTGGAGGTACCGGGCTGAGGGCACGCACCTCAGGGCGAGTGCGGGGAGAAGGAACAGTGCGTACAGGGCTCTGGAGACGCACAGGAGGCTTGATGCGTGGTGCCGAAACTGGAGGCACTGAGCTTGAGACACGCACCACAGGGAGAGTGCGTGGAGGAGGAACAGGGCTCTGGAGACGCACTGGAAGCCTGGTGCGTGGTGTAGGCACTGGTGGTACTGAGCTGGGGCGGGAAGGTGGCGCCGGATATACCAGACCGTGTAGGCGTACTGGCTCCCTTGAGCACTGAACCTGCCCAACCTTACCTGGTTGTATGCTCCCCGTCGCCTGACCAGTGCGGGGAGGTGGAATAACCCGCACCGGGCTATGTAGGCGAACCGGGGACACCATGCGTAAGGCTGGTGCCATGTAAGCCGGCCCAAGGAGACGTACTGGTGGCCAGATATGTAGAGCCGGCTTCATGGCACTTGGCTCAATGCTCAATCTAGCCCTACCAATGCGGGGAGGTGGAATAACCCGCACCGGGCTATGCACACGTACAGGAGACACCGTGCGCTCTACTGCGTAACACGGTGTCTGCCCGTACTCCCGCTCTCCACGGTTAGCCTGGGAAGTGGGCGCAGGTCTCCTACCTGCCCTAGACCCACTACCTCTTAGCCCCCCCCCCCCCCCCCCCCCCAAGAAATGTTTGGGTTGTACTTGCGGGCTTTTTGGGCTTCCGTGCTAGACGCGTCCCCTCATAACGCCGGTTCCTCTCTCCGGTTTCCTCCGCTCTCCGAGCTGCCTCCAGCTGTTCCCATGGGCGGCGATTCACTTCAACTTTAGCCCATGGTCCTTTTCCTTCCATGATTTCCTCCCAAGACCAGAAATCCTGCTTCGTGCGCTGTCCGTTAACCCGCTGCTTGATCCGGGTTTGGTGGGTGATTCTGTAACGTTCGTCTGGTGGTGTATTAACGGACCAAGGCGCAGCGGGTGATGAATACATACTGACTTTAATGAACAGACGAAAACACTGACAAAACACTAGAACAAACTACAAAACAATAAACGAAGGCAACAGACCTGAAACAAACGAACTTACATATAGACGAAGAACGCACGGACAGGAACAGACTACCTAAAACGAACGAACAAACGAAACAGTCCCATGTGGATTACACAGACACAGGAACAATCACCCACAAACAAACAGTGAGAACAACCTACCTTAATATGACTCTCAATCAGAGGAAACGCCAAACACCTGCCTCTAATTGAGAGCCATACCAGGCAACCCATAAACCCAACATAGAAAACACATAACATAGACTACCCACCCCAACTCACGCCCTGACCAATTAAACACATACCAAACAACAGAAAACAGGTCAGGAACGTGACAACTAGCCAAACGAATGAACAAACGAAACAGTCCCGTGTGGTGCAACGGACACAGACACAGGAACAATCACCCACAAACAAACAGTGTGAACACCCTACCTTAATATGGTTCTCAATCAGAGGAAACGTCAAACACCTGCCCCTAATTGAGAACCATATCAGGCAACACATTGAACCCAACATAGAAACACATAACATAGAATGCCCACCCCAACTCACGCCCTGACCAACTAAACACATACAAAAACAACAGAAAACAGGACAGGAACGTGACAATGGGTACCGTTTGTCACCGTTATAGTGCAATTATTGTATTGTTTAGTGTTGTGTTGTGGCTTTGCTGGCATGCATCTAAAAAAAAAAAAATGTTGTTTTCCCCCACCAAGATTACTAAAATCACCACTGCATATGCTAAAATCACCACTGCATATTGGACACATCTTGGGCTCAAAGGTGACCCATTATACATCTGAAACAGACCACATTGATGGAATGGTGGAATTTGAAATTATGTTTGCTGGTTGTAATATTGTTTTTTCTTTCTCTAGGACTCCTCAATTGCATGGGAAACTGGATGCTGCATTAGATATGGATTATACCGGCTACAAAACATTGAAAAACATTCAGCCAGGCCTGACAGGTGTCCCGTTTTTGAGTCGCCACCATTTCAAATGTGTCACTGAGCAGCATGTTGCTTTCTGGCTTCTAGCGGTACATTGATAGGATGTTACATGGTGGGGGAATGCCATGTCATCTCCAATAAAGAATCAATATGTTTCCTACACAGGAACACTCCAGAAATCAGAGCTGGTCACCATGACAACCCAGCAATACCCAGCACCCCATCTACCTGTAGCTTGCCATCCAGGCCTATTTTTCAAATTGCAAGAGGATTTAAGCTTGTTTTATGATTATTATGTAAGGTCTAGAATACTAAGCAGTGGAGAGAATGCACAAGCTCAATCACTTAAATCTGACAAAGTTATGTTTCAGGGAAGTTGTTCCAATATCTTAAATGACAAGCCCAATAAAATGGTTACAGGAATATCGATAAACATCCTGCATATGCTGCTGGCTTAAGCTTTTGGGTGATGTTGGTTGCCTTAGTATGTTAAGGCAACATTTAGATTTCCCCCTAAATAGACATAGCCAAATGTAATTATTTTTCATGAGATGGCCTTAAACAATAACTGGTAATATTGCATAGTTTTACAAAGGTCTGGAACTCACCTTTCTGGTAAAAATATTTATAAATTCCTGAGGTGTACTCTGATGACAGAAACTCAAGTACATAGTACAAATATGATGAATATATATTCAACAAAAGTGTGGCAATAGGGCTTGAAATGACTGAAATACTTTCTAAATATAGTAGCAATCAAATTATAAACGTTTTCCTATAACTGTAAAATAAATATGATCATACTTAGTGACAGTACAATTTTGACACTTCCATATAACTGAGCCCAGAGACTTTCTTCTAACCGTGCAATAAGCGGCGCAGACACCATTCAAATATGTGCAGACTCAATACAGCTTCAGCTTTAAGCACTGCGATATTTTGTCTGTCTATGACCAAGAGAAAGTGGTCTTGTTTTAATTCTAAGAAACTATTTAGTATTTGTTCATGTTGAGAGTTCTAAATCTGGCTGAAAATATCACACCGAGATGAAACCACAACTGTTGGATTCGCTGGCCTGTCACCTTTCAAATCTTCTTGAGGATAGGACCCTTCATCTCAATTTCCGCCTAAAACGACAGACCCAAACCTAACTGCCTAAATATATTTTGCAAGAACAGCTCAAATAAGCAAAGAGCAATGACAGTCCATCATTATTTTAAGACATGAAGGTCAGTCAATTTGGAACATTTCTTAAACTTTGAAAGTTTCTTCAAGTGCAGTCGCAAAAACCATGACGTGCTATGATGAAACTGGCTCTCATGAGGACCGCCATAGGAAAGGAAGACCCAGAGTTACCTCTGCTGCAGAGGATAAGTTCATTAGACTTACCAGCCTCAGAAATTGCAGCCCCAAAAAATGCTTCACAGAGTTCAAGTAACAAACAGTAGAGAGGCTATATACAGGGGGTACCGGTACAGAGTCAATGTGCGGGGGCACAGGTTAGTCAAGGTAATTGAGGTAATATATACATGTTAAAGTGACTATGTATAGATAATAACCAGAGAGTAGCAGCAGCGTAAAAGAGGGGGTGGGAGGGGGGACAATGCACACACTCTTAAGCTTTAGCTCGACCCATATTTTTAAGGGTTGATCCGAACGTTCTGTACTAACAACAGCAGTCAGGCACCCAATATAACTTGCTAGTCACTGCCAGACACAAATGAGAGAACAGCTCACTGAGCATTACTCGCCCTAGCAGACCTGGTTAGGCTGTTATTTTGTTCAGAGCATTGGTGACTGCAAATGTGCTGTCAGATTGTCCGTTCATAAATTCAGAGTGTTTCGCTCTCAGAGCATTCAGAGCACACACTGGTGTCATGACTTTACTATAATTATTCTTAACTTTTTATGGCTGCAGGGGCAGTATTGAGTAGCTCTGTTTAAGGTGCCCATTTCAAACGGCCTCGTACTCAATTCTTGCTTGTACAATATGCATATTATTGTTATTATTGGATAGAAAACACTCTCTAGTTTCTATAGCCGTTTGAATTATGTCTCTGAGTGGAACAGAACTCATTCTACAGCACTTTTCCTGATATGGAGTGAGATTTCAGAAATCTTGGCCCCTGCTCCCAGGTCAGTTCATAAGTCCCTGTGAAGGCTATGATGCTACAAACACTGCCTACGCCTTCCTCTAGATGTCAGTAAGAGGTGACAATTTGAATGGAGTCGATTGCGCAATCAGGGCCTGTATAAAACGCCAAAGACCGGATGTACCGTTCTTTTCCTGCTGCGCCTGACGCACGATGTACGTTGGACCTGCTCTCTTTCCAAGCTTGGGTTTAGCCAGTAATATTTCGCCGGTCATGTTTTTACTCGTTATAGGTGTTAAAGACATCATAAGGTAGTTAATTTAAACCGTTTTATAGCAATTTATATCCGTTTAGTGCGATTTTGAGGCAATTCTTGGTGATGCACTTTGAAGCGCCGGGCACGTTTCCAGTACCGGTCGAACGTTAGTGTGCATTTCGACGGACAAGAGGACATCTTTCGACCAAAAGAAGATTAGACCCAAGAAAGGATACATTGCCCAAGATTCTGATGGAAGATCACCTCATAGTAAGAAATATTTAAGATGATAAATCGTTGTTCTGTCGAAAAATTTTAAACGCATATTCCGCCATTTTCTTTGGTATAGCTTCGGTTGGCGAACCCTGTATTGCACAGTAAGGATAATTTTAGAAATGTAATTCAGCGATTGCATTAAGAACTAATTTGTCTTTCGATAGCTGTCCAACTTATATTTTTTTAGTCAAGTTTATGAATAGTTAATCATGAGACAAGATCACTGTCAAATATGGCGCCCGACATTTTCAGGCTAGTTTTGCTAGTTTTGTCATTGTATAACCACGTTTTTTTGTGGCTAAATATGCACATTTTCGAACAAACTCTATATGTATGTTGTAATATGATGTTACAGGAGTGTCATCGGAAGAATTCTGAGAAGGTTAGTGAAAAAATTAATATATTTTGGCGATGATTACGTTATCGCTCTCTTTGGCTAGAATCAATGCTCTGGTAACGTTTGCACATGTGGTATGCTAATATAACGATTTATTGTGTTTTCGCTGTAAAACACTTAGAACATCTGAAATATTGTCTGAATTCACAAGATCTGTGTCTTTCCATTGCTGTGAGCTGTGTATTTTTAAGAAATGTTTTATGATTAGTAATTAGGTAATACACGTTGCTCTGTGTATTTATTCTAGTCGAGTTGTGATGGTGGGTGCAATTGTAAACTATGATTTATACCTGAAATATGCACATTTTTCTAACAAAACCTATCCTATACAATAAATATGTTATCAGACTGTCATCTGATGAGGTTTTTTCTTGGTTAGTGGCTATCAATATCTTTATTTGGCCGAATTGGTGATAGCTACTGGTGGAGAGAAAAAATGGTGGACAAAGAAAAATGGTGTCTTTTGCTAACGTGGTTAGCTAATAGATTTACATATTTTGTCTTCCCTGTAAAACATTTTAAAAATCTGAAATGGTGGCTTTATTCACAAGATCTGTATCTTTCATTTGGTGTCTTGGACTTGTGATTTAATGATATTTAGATGCTACTATTTAATTGTGACGCTATGCTAGCGATGCTAATCAGTGTGGGGGGGGTGGGGGATGTTGTCATAGGTGTACCGACCTCGGGCTTGCAGCCATAAGAGGTTTTAAGACTGTTATTTATCTAATCAACTAAAATATGTTTATTTGTCACCAGATTAAATTAATCATGTAACAATTAACTCATTAGGATCTGGGGCACCACGAGAGCAGTTCTTTAAAGAGTAAACATCTCCCAAATTAAGCTCTAAAGGTCTTTACCTATCACATCCATAAACAGTCAACTTATTAATAATAACCTTGTATCATATCATCATTCTGAACAGTCGAAACCTCTATCATGAATGGCTTGGAAGGCTCTGATTGTCCAAAAGGGGTCCCCACCTGTCTCCTCTGCAGTCGTCCAGTATCCGGTGACTTGTCGTGTAGTCCTGAACAGAACTACAGAGTTTAGTCTACTTCCATTCGCTCTGGAAGATGCTTCTTTGAAGATAGGCTAGCCAGCCGTGTCGATATTTCCCAGTTGGGTAATGAGAGTAGCGTAATACGATGGTTTGAAAAGAGTAGTAGAATGGTTTCACTTCTATTCGCTTTTCTAGATACTTTACTTAGGACAGCTAATCAGCCGTACCAGTGACTGTCTGGGAGGTGACTTTATCCTCTCTACCTTGTGTTTTCGATTCAAAGTTCAAACCACTTTAAATGTGAGCTGCAGCTCTACGTCTTCCTGGTCTAATGTGTTAGTTCTTAACCCATCATCTTATACAGTTCGTTCAAAAGGGGCAGTTCCGTCAGGCTGACACGCTCTCTGACCTCACTCAAGGGGGTGGTGACTACTTACTGTGCACAATTATAGAAACAATTTTCTCTTATAGTTTCTAAAATCACACCCATGTCTTAACAAAAACACAATCATTTTTCATTTAGCGTGCACAACTAAGAGAATGGAAACTATGTATACTTTTCAAGTTATTTATAACATTTTTTATGACATCACAAAATAACACACAATATGACATTAGTGTTAATTAGACCATCTCTGCCCATTCCCCATGTTCTATGTGAGAAATATTGTCCCAATAGTTGCTTTTGAATGTGTTAGAGTTTCGTTGGGAAAGTCTTCTTAAAACAAAGCACATTCCTTGGGTGAATTTGGAGAGGGATGTCTGAGTGTTCTGTCCTTGAACACTCAAGGGGGGAGGATGGAACCCCCACCAGTTCCCTCCTCCCCCCCTCTGCGGGTTAGAGGGGGTCTGGTTGAAGTTATTTATTGCAAAGCTGATCTGACCTGTTTGGATCCTCACAGGACAGTCATGACACTGGACGCTCTGGCCAATGAGTAGGGTTGATCCGAACGTTCTGACCTCAATACGGCAGTCAAGCGAACAAGCTAACTGGCTAACATTGGCTAACTTGCTAGCTACTTCCAGACACAAATGAGAGAACACCCCACTTTGACCATTTTACTCACCCTAGCAGAGCTGGTTATTTTCATGTTATCCAGAGCATTGGTGACTGTAACTGTGCTGCTGGCAACAATTTAATTACGCTTTCTTGTCAATGTTTACTGACACCAGCCATATTCAACGGGTGTTGAGCGTTCGTAAATTCATCAGTTATTCTGCTCTTGCTCATTCAGACGAGAGTGCTCTGAAATCGGAGTAGATGGCCAGAATGAATTTATGAACACGCCCAAAATCACACTGTCTGTGATTTATTTAGAATTCAAGGCACGCTTAACCAGCAAGGCTACCACAGCATTCTGTAGCGATACGTCATCCCATCTGGTTTGGGTTTAGTGGGACTATCATTTGTTTTTCAACAGGACAATGACCCAACACACCTCCAGGCTGTGTAAGGCCTATTTTGCCAAGAAGGAGAGTGATGGAGTGCTGCATCAGATGACCTGGCCTCCACAATCTCCCGACCTCAAACAAATTGACATGGTTTGGGATGAGTCGGACAGCAGAGTGAAAGAAAATCAGCCAACAAGTGCTCAACATACAGTATGTGGGAACTCCTTCAAGACTGTTGGAAAAGCATTTCAGATGAAGCTCGTTGAGAAAATGCCAAGAGTGCAAAGCTGTCATCAAGGCAAATGGTGGCTACTTTGAAGAATCTCAAATATAAAATATATTTTGATTTGTTTAACACTTGTTTGGTTACTACATGATTCCATATGTGTTATTTCATAGTTTTGATGTCAATGTAGAAAATAGTAGAACATTAAGAAAAACCCTTGAATGAGTATGTGTGTCCAAACTTTTGACTGGTACTGTATTTTTTTCAAACTTTCTATCGAAAACGTTCTATTTATAGTTTTTGAGATGTGAATACCTAGTATGTCTACTTCACCATCCGCCCATTTTAATGGTAAACTACAAGGTAGTGTAAACACTGTGTCTTTTAATGATCCAATACTTAACATGGTACACTTGTCATAATTAGGTTTTAGTTCAGAGATGCTAGAAAAGTGATCAAGATCTTCAATGAGACTGTGCAGGGAACCAAATTGCGGGCTTAAAGAAAAAACTTGAGTCATCAATATACATTGATACTTTTGTTTTTATCCCCTGGATTTCTAACCCCTTGATGTTCTTGTTGGATCTAATTTGAATAGCTAGCATTTCAATGGCCATAATAAATAGATATAGATATGTCACTACAGTCCCTGGTTCGAATCCAGGCTGAATCACATCCGGCTGTGATTGGGAGTCCCATAGGGCGGCGCACAATTGGCCCAGTGTTGTCCGGGTTTGGCCGGGGTAGGCCGTCATTGTAAATAAGAATTTGTTCTTAACTTACTTGCCTAGTTAAATAAAAAGCTAATAAATACAATTCGCTTTATTTTTGTAATACATTACACTTGATTGTTCTAACCCATTTTGGTGCCTCTATAGTACAGTTTCCATTACCATCTACCAGCGCTGTTATTTCCTCTATTAGCCTAATCTCTTTTGACGTAAAGTGCTTTTGTTTTATTGATGACTATTTATTTTTATTTCACCTTTATTTAACTAGGCAAGTCAGTTAAGAACAAATTCTTATTTTCAATGACGGCCTAGGAACAGTGGGTTAACTGCCTTGTTTAGGGGCAGAACTATTTTATTTTGTCAGCTCGGGGATTTGATCTTGCAACCTTTTGGTCCAACGCTCTAACCCAGGGGTGTCAAACTCATTTCGCATCGTGGGCCACATACGGCCTAGGGAGATGTCAAGTGGGCCGGACCATTAAAATTATACCATACTCTGCTATAAATAACCAAAATATCATGTCTTTCCTTTGTTTTGGTGTAAAGAAGCACAAGAACATTAGGAAAATATTGAAATTTAATGAACTATCCTTTTACAAAACATTTCATGAAACACCTCATATTTCCTTAGACAAATGTGCAATTTACTTTTATCATTCACAAATATGCATTGCAACTGATCCCACTGATTGTACAAAGGCACAAAACTTTAATTGGTACTGAAAAATATAGTAATGCACTTTAAGATTAAATGAGACTTTTAAAGAAAGGAATTTTTAAACCACTTACACATACGCATATAAAATCTAAATGTAATCCCTGCGTACACCTTACAAACTAAGGAGAGTGATTTTAAATGTGTAATGAAGAAAGTGTTCGCCTGTCCTGTAAATCTGTAAACTTCATACATGAAACATACATACACATACAATACATACTGAAAATTTATGGAGTTGTATGAACAGTAGAATTCCATCACACAACTTTTGTTTTGAAGCTGCTGACTAACATTAAAGTGCACATTTTTTAAATCACCACAGTAAGGATTCATCTTCACAGAGCTGTATTCTTTCAATGCAAACAGTATCTAAGGCAGCATTTTAAAGGTGTTAGTCTAGTCTGGACTTGTATTTGTTCCTGAAACTTGGCATCTTTTGGCCTGTACAAGTGCATCAACACCAGGTGTCATGTCCTGACTAGCTGTCACTTTCAGAATGTCATTTAAGTGCTTGTTTGTGAGCCTTGAACGCATTTTTGTTTTATTGATATTCATCACTGAGAAAATTTGTTCACAAAGGTAGGTTGTCCCAAACATGCACAAAATTTTAGCAGCCAGGGCTGTTAATTTGGGGTACCCTGGTAGTAGATACTGATAAAATCTGTCCAGACCTACAGAGGCAAATTTGCCCTTCAAATCTGCATCACACTGCAAATCAATTATCTCTAGCTGAATTTCGACCGGCAGATCAGAAGCTTTAACTGTGAAAGGTGAGCGAAAAACTGAAAATTCTGTCTCAAGTTCACCAAATACCTGAAAACGTTTCTCAAACTCCCGCAGTAGTCCTGCAATTTTGTCTTTGTACCGTTTCATGTCCGCATCAGGTCTGGTCACACACACATCTCTCAGACAGGGGAAATGAGCAGGGTTGCCATTTGCCAGTTGCATCTCCCACAAAGTCAGCTTCAACTTAAATGCATGTATGTTGTCAGAAAACTGTGTGACAACTTTTTTGCGGCCTTGCAACATTTTGTTCAGATTGTTCAAGTGTTCAGTAATATCAACCAAGAATGCAAGGTCCCGTAGCCATTCCTGAGATTGTAATTCCAACACCGGTTTTCCTTTTTTCTCCATGAACTGTCCGATTTCCTCTCGTAGATCAAAGAAATGCCTCAGCACAGCGCCTCGGCTTAACCATCTCACTTCAGTGTGGTATGGCAGGCTGTGGGTAATGTTGCTGTCGCTGAGAAGTTTGTCAAACTGACGATGGTTCAGACCTCTGGACCGGATGAAATTTACAGTGCGAACAACCACCTCCATGACGTGGTCCATTTTCAGCGACTTGCAACACAATGCCTCCTGGTGCAAAATACAGTGAAATGTCCAGAAACGATCTCCTCCATTAAGGGCTTGTACTTTGTCTTTGAACTTTGTCGCGACACCTGCTTTCTTTCCGACCATGGATGGCGCGCCGTCTGTAGCCAGGCTGACAGCGCGGGACCAGTCCACTCCAACTCTGTCCAATGCAGCAACGACAGAGCCGAAAATGTCCTCGGCTGTTGTGGTGTCCATCATTGGCACCAACTCAAGAAACTCTTCAGTAACAGTCAATGTCTCATCAACTCCTCGAATAAATATGGCCAGTTGGGCCACGTCTGTGATGTCAGTGCTCTCGTCAATTGCCACGGAAAATGCAATAAATGACTTGACTCTCTGTTTCAATTGACTGTCTAAATCTGCCGATAGTTCCGAAATCCTCTCTGCTATAGTATTCCTCGTCAGGCTAATATTGGCAAAAGCTTGTCGCTTCTCGGGACATACAAGTTCAGCCGCCTTCATCATGCATCGTTTAACAAAGTCACCGTCGGAATACGGCTTCGATGCTAATGCTATTTCGCTAGCAATTAGGTAGCTGGCTTTTACCGCTGCTTCACTGACTTCTCGGCTCTGGATGAAAGTTGACTGCTGTTTCCTCAGACCCGCCAGCAATTCGTTAATCTTATCTCTTCTCAGTTGTCCTTGCAAGCCGTCATATTTTTCGCTGTGATGAGTCTCGTAGTGGCGTCGAATATTATATTCCTTCAATACCGAAACTTGTTGCAAACACACCAAGCACGAAGGTTTTCCGTGCATCTCTGTAAATAAATAGGACGTGGTCCATTTTTCTTTGAAAATTCTACACTCCTTATCTACTTTTCTCCGTTTGGATAACGACATTTTGGCTAATGAGGGTGTAGCGGAGAGGTAGAGACCAAGGTATTAACAACGTCGTAACAAGCAGCAGATGGCGCATTGATACCGTCTGCTGTTTTCAGTCTGTCTCAGTGATGCGGCTTGTCTTCTACTCTGATGGAAAGAGTGCGCCCCTTAGCGGATAATCCATGAATTGCAGCGAATTAAAAATATTAATTCCATGTCTTTTATGCATTTTTTCCACTTTCAAATTATCCTGCGGGCCTGATCGAACCTCCTTGGGGGCCGGTTCCGGCCCGCGGGCCGTATGTTTGACGTATGTTTGACGTATGTTAGAGTCTAACCACTAGGCTACCTGCAAGGCCTCTAAAAGTACATTTAAAAGTGTCCCATACATTAAGGGGATCTGTTGTACCAATGTTGTGCAGAAAAAAAGTCAATTATGAATGATTTTGTCTTAGTTAAGAACAAATGGTCCTCTAATAGGCTTTGATTAAATTTCCAATATCCCCATCCACGTGGAAGTCATATGGAAGCCAATTAGATGGTGGTCCGATTGCATTTGATCTCCTACATCTTAGCCAAATACATTTAAACTCAGGTTTTCACAATTCCTGACATTTAATCCTAGTAAATATTCCCTGTTTTAGGTCAGTTAGGATCACCACTTTATTTTAAGAATGTGAAATGTCAGAATAATAGTAGAGAGAATGATTTATTTCAGGTTTTATTTCTTTCATCACATTCCCAGTGGGTCAGAAGTCTATATACACTCAATTAGTATTTGATAGCATTGCCTTTAAATTGTTTAACTTGGGTAAAACGTTTCGGGTAGCCTTCCACAAGCTTCCCAAAATAAGTTGGGTGAATTTTGGCCCATTCCTCTTGACAGAGCTGTTGTAACTGAGTCAGGTTTGTAGGCCTCCTTGCTCGCACACACTTTTTCAGTTCAGCCCACACATTTTCTATAGGATTGAGGTCAGGGCTTTCTGATGGCCACTCCAATACCTTGACTTTGTTGTCCTTAAGCCATTTTGCCACAACTTTGGAAGTATGCTTGAGGTCATTGTCCATTTGGAAGACCCATTTGCCACCAAGCTTTAAAATCCTGACTGATGTCTTGAGATGTTGCTTCAATATATCCACATAATTTTCATACCTCATGATGCCATCTATTTTGTGAAGTGCACCAGTCCCTCCTGCAGCAAAGCACCCCCACAACATAATGCTTCCACCCCCGTGCTTCACGGTTGGGATGGTGTTCTTCGGCTTGCAAGCCTGCCTCTTTTTCCTCCAAACATAACAATGGTCATTATGACCAAACAGTTCTATTTTTGTTTAATCAGACCAGAGGACATTTCTCCAAAAAGTATGAACTTTGTCCCCATGTGCAGTTGCAAACCGTAGTCTGGCTTTTTTTATGGCGGTTTTGGAGCAGTGGCTTCTTCCTTGCTGATGTCAATTTTGGACTTGTTTTACTGTGGATATAAATACTTTTGTACCTGTTTCCTCCAGCATCTTCACAATGTCCTTTGCTGTTGTTCTGGAATTTATTTGCACTTTTCGCACCAAAGTACGTTGATCTCTAGGAGACAGAACACGTCTCCGTCCTGAGCGGTGTGACGGCTGCGTGGTCCCGTGGTGTTTGCGTACTATTGTTTGTACAGATGAACATGGTACCTTCAGGCATTTGGATATTGCTCCCAAGGATGAACCAGACTTGTGGAGGTCTGCAATTATTTTTCTGAGGTCTTGGCTGATTCTTTGGATTTTCCCATGATGTCAATCAAAGAGGCACTGAGTTTGAAGGTAGGCCTTGAAATACATCCACAGGTACACCTCCAATTGACTCAAATGATGTCAATTAGCCTATCAGAAGCTTCTAAAGCCATGACATAATTTTCAGGAATTTTCCAAGTTGTTTAAAGGCACAGTTAACTTAGTGTATGTAAACTTCTGACCCACTGGAATTGTTATACACTGAATTATAAGTGAAACAGTCTGTCAGTAAACAATTGTTGGAAAAATTACTTGTGTCATGCACAAAGTAGATGTCCTAACCGACTTGCCAAAACTTGGTTGAGAAACGAGTTTTAATGACTCCAACCTAAGTATATGTAAACTTCTGACTTCAACTGTATATCTTACTAGGTCAGGGTTTTTCAGGCTCCATATGTCCACAAGTTCCATGATATTCGTGCTTGAGGGTGATAGTTTGTAGTGTGATTTCCTTTACGATCCATTGATGTACTTAAAACCGTATTATAATCTCCCACCATAATAATAAATTCATTCATTGCTTGTGAGCTCAATAGTTTATTGTACGTATTTTCGAAAAGAAGTGTGAATCATCATTATTTGGCCCATATAGATGAATTAGTCAGATATGTTTCTTTGCCCACGACCAAAACATGTTTCTCCCTCCCAGTCCTTTTCCCACCCAACCTCATCTATATTTGTAGAGTAAGTTTCCTGTAAACATTAGATATTATATTCTTTCTCTTTTAGCCAGGTAAAAATGTATTATCTGCTAAGCCATTACAATTGTAACTGGCTATACCTATTTCCCCGCTTACCATAATGATACCCAAGTTTCAATTATACTTACAAAATCCAATGTTTGTGAACTTACCATTAAAAAGCACCATGATGATTAAGTGTCCATATAGCTGTACCATAATATTTGCACTGTTAAGCATACTGTAGATGCAACTTTGTAAACCTCCAATTGTCCTAATATTCCACCCACTAAAACCTCCCCCCATATCAAATCAAATCAAATTGTATTTGTCACATGCACCGAATACAACAGGTACAACCTTACAGTGAAATGCTTACTTACAAGCCCCTAATCAACAATGCTTTAAAAAATCAAATAAGTGTTAAGTAGATAATAAAAAAATAAAAAATAGATAAGTAAAAAAATAGACAATAGAAAATGAAAGTATGCATAGATTATAAACAGAGAGTTTATCTCCTTTGTCGTGATCACGTTGAGGGAGAGGTTTGTATCCCTGGCACCACACGACCAGGTCTCTGACCTCCTCCCTATAGGCTGTCTAAACGTTGTCGGTGATCAGGCCTACCACTGTTGTGTCATTGACGAACTTGATGATGGTGTTTTCCATTTAGGTTAATTTAGGTCTGTTGTCACTAAAACCATCACACCATCTCCCTCACTCATGACGCACCTTTCCATCCTAAGGCAAACCCTTGGCCGCCAATTGAACTAGGCTAGAGGGAAATATGGGCAGTCCCATGATAACATAATTCAATACTGCCATCCTTCACTAACACATTCAAAGCCCCATAGGTCTATTGCACATCTAGAGGTTGCTTTTTAAGAGAACTAACCAAATAACATGGAAAAAAGTCAGAAGAAATAAGAATAATAACAATAATAGATCATATTAATATAAATAATAATAGCACAATCGTATAAATGCGTGCTCATATTTAGAAAGTCCTAGCAAGGCTATATGCATGTCAGCCCAGCCTGCTCAGTTCAATGGATCCAATTGTTAGAATTTTTTTGAAAAAATGAAGAGAGAACAGCATATATATATATCGCAAGACCAGTTCTTTATGACCATTACATGCAAGACATATTTCATGTAGTCCTCATTAAATCCCGTTTTATTCCGACAAAAAAGGAACGTAGATTCTATTGGCCACTAATGACTGCCAGTAAAAATGTGTCTTATGTATTCTTTTATGGGTAAGTGCTGCCTAAATTTAACTTACAATCGACTCTGACACAGCCATGGCACGATAGCCAAGAATACATGCAGTACTGACAATCCAGAGCGAGTAAACCTGTAAAACCAACCCTCTCTCCACCCACACAGCTTTTGTTTTTACTCCAAACACCTCGGCTGTTTTACACCTAGGTCTATATCATTAGGATCAAGAACATAAAAGGTAGCGTAAATAGATTATATAGAAATATATTATATACCTCTCGCTTAGATAAGTGCTTCCATAAGGCAGTTATTGTGTTGTTTCTAACGTTAACTTTAATCAGTTAATCCAAGTGTTACCCAGTCCGCCACACACTAATAGAGACAACAACCCTGTTGACAATAACTAATCCATTTGCCAACGTGTATCGGAACAATAATACAGTGCCTTGCAAAAGTATCCATCCCTCTTGGCGTTTTTCCTATTTTGTTGCATTACAACCTGTAATTTCAATAGATTTTTATTTGGATTTCATGTAATGGACATACACAAAATAGTCCAAATTGGTGAAGTGAAATGAAAAAAAATAAACTTGTTTAAAAAAATAAAAATAAATAACAAACAGAAAAGTGGTGGTGCATATGTATTCACCCCCTTTGCTATGAAGCCCCTAAATAAGATCTGGTGCAATCAATTACCTTCAGAAGTCACATAATTAGTTAAATAAAGTCCACCTGTGTGCAATCTAAGTGTCACATGATCTGTCACGTATATATACACCTGTTCTGAAAGGCCCCGGAATCTGCAACACCACTAAGCAAGGGGCACCACCAAGCAAGCGGCATACTGAAGACCAAGGAGCTCTCCAAACAGGTCAGGGACAAAGTTGTGGAGAAGTACAGATCAGGGTTGGGTTATAAAAACATATCAGAAACTTTGAACATCCCACAGAGCACCATTAAATCCATTATTAAAAAATGGAAAGAATATGGCACCACAACAAACCTGCCAAGAGAGGGCCACCCACCAAAACACACGAGCCAGGCAAGAAGGGCATTAATCAGAGAGGCAACAAAGAGACCAAAGATAACCCTGAAGGACCTGCAAAGCTCAACAGTGGAGATTGGGATATCTGTCCATTGGACCACTTTCAGGCATACACTCCACAGAGCTGGGCTTTAAGGAAGAGGGACCAGACAAAAAAGCCATTGCTTAAAGAAAAAAATAAGCAAACACGTTTGGTGTTCGCCAAAAGGCATGTGGGAGACTCCCCAAACATATGGAAGAAGGTACTCTGATCAGGTGAGACAAAAAATTTGCTTTTTGGACATCAAGGAAAATGCTACATCTGGCGCAAACCACACACCTCTAACCCCCCAAGAACACCATCCCCACAGTGAAGCATGGTGGTGGCAGCATCATGCTGTGGGGATGTTTTCATAATCAGGGACTGGGAAACTGGTCAGAATTGAAGGAATGATGGATGGCGCTAAATACAGGGAAATTCTTGAGGGAAACCTGTTTCAGTCTTCCAGAGATTTGAGACTGGGACGGAGGTTCACCTTCCAGCAGGACAATGACCTAAAGCATAATGCTAAAGCAATACTCAAGTGGTTTAAGAGGAAACATTTAAATGTCTTGGAATGGCCTAGTCAAAGCCCAGACGTCAATCCAATTGAGAATCTGTGGTATGACTTAAAGATTGCTGTACACCAGTAGAACCCATCCAACTTGAAGGAGCTGGAGCAGTTTTGCCTTGAAAAATAAGCAACAATTCCAGTGGCTTGATGTGCCAAGCTTATAGAGACAAACCCCAAGATAATTTTTATTTATTTATTTTTATTTCACCTTTATTTAACCAGGTAGGCTAGTTGAGAACAAGTTCTCATTTGCAACTGCGACCTGGCCAAGATAAAGCAAAGCAGTTCAACACATACAACAACACAGAGTTACACATGGAATAAACAAACATACAGTCAATAATACAGTAGAAAAATATATATACAGCATGTGCAAATGAGGTAGGATGAGAGAGGTAAGGCAATAAATAGGCCATGGTGGTGAAGTAATTACAATATAGCAATTAAACACTGGAATGGTAGGGTGTGCAGAAGATGAATGTGCAAGTAGAGATACTGGGGTGCAAAGGAGTAAGATAAATAAATAAATACAGTATGGGGATGAGGTAGATTGGATGGGCTATTTACAGATGAGCTATGTACAGGTGCAGTGATCTGTGAGCTGCTCTGACAGCTGGTGCTTAAAGCTAGTGAGGGAGATATGAGTCTCCAGCTACAGAGATTTTTGCAGTTCGTTCCAGTCATTGCAGCAGAGAACTGGAAGGAGAGGCGGCCAAAGGAAGAATTGGCTTTGGGGGTGACCAGTGAGATACACCTGCTGGAGCGCGTGCTACGTGTGGGTGCTGCTATGGTGACCAGTGAGTTGAGATAAGGCGGGACTTTACCTAGCATAGACTTGTGGATGACCTGGAGCCAGTGGGGTTGGCGACGAGTATGAAGCGAGGGCCAGCCAACGAGAGCATACAGGTCGCAGTGGTGGGTAGTATATGGGGCTTTGGTGACAAAACGGATGGCACTGTGATAGACTGCATCCAATTTGTTGAGTAGAGTGTTGGAGGCTATTTTGTAAATGACATCGCCGAAGTCGAGGATCGGTAGGATGGTCAGTTTTACGAGGGTATGTTTGGCAGCATGAGTGAAGGATGCTTTGTTGCGAAATAGGAAGCCATTTCTAGATTTAATTTTGGATTGGAGATGCTTAATGTGAGTCTGGAAGGAGAGTTTACAGTCTAACCAGACACCTAGGTATTTGTAGTTGTCCACATATTCTAGGTCAGAACTGTCATGAGTAGTGATGCTGGACGGGCGGACAGGTGCGGGCAGCGATCGGTTGAAGAGCATGCATTTAGTTTTACTTGCATTTAAGAGCAGTTGGAGGCCACGGAAGGAGAGTTGTATGGCATTGAAGCTCGTCTGGAGGTTAGTTTACACAGTTTCCCAAAGAAGGGCCAGAGGTATACAGAATGGTGTCGTCTGCGTAGAGGTGGATCAAAGAATCACCAGCAGCGAGAGCGACATCATTGATGTATACAGAGAAGAGAGTCGGCCCGAGAATTGAACCCTGTGGCACCCCCATAGAGACTGCCAGAGGTCCGGACAACAGGCCGTCCGACTTGCAGCTGTAATTGCTGCAAAAGGTTGCTCTACAAAGTATTGACTTTGGGCAGGGTGAATAGTTATGCACGCTCAAGTTTTCCGTTTTTTTCTCTTATTTATTGTTTGTTTCACAGTAAAAAATATTTTGCATCTTCAAAGTGGTAGGCATGTTGTGTAAATCAAATGATACAAACCCCCCAAAAGTCCATTTTAATTACAGGTTGTAAGGCAACAAAATAGGAAAAATGCCAAGGGGGGTGAATACTTTCGCAAGCCACTGTATCGACCACTAGACAAACATTCTGCTTCTCTGCTCATGGCTTAGTTTTTGCTCTGACATGAACTGTCAAAGTTGTGACGTTATAAAACAGGTGTGTGCCTTTCAAAATCATGTCCAATCAATGGAATTTACCACAGGTGGACACCAATCAAGTTGTAGAAACATCTTAAAGATGATCAATGGAAACAGGATGCATCTGAGGTCATTACCGAGTCTCATAGAAAAGGGTCTGATTACTTATGTAAATAAGGTATTTCAGTTTTACATTTTTAATAAATGTGCATTTAATTTTTTATAAATGTACATATATATTTTTTTTAAATCTGTTTTTGCTTTATCATTATCGGGTATTGTGTGTAGATTGATGAGTAAAAAAAAAGTCATCCATTTTAGAATAAGGCTGTAACGTAATAAAATGTGGAAAAAGTCAAGGGGTCTGAATACTTTCCGAATGTACTGTATATATACACACTACATGACCAAAAGTATGTGGTCGTCTAACATCTCATTCCAAAATCACGGGCATTAATATAGAGTTGGTCCGCCCTTAGCTGCTATAACAGCCTCCACTCTTCTGGGAAGGCTTTCGAATAAATTTTGGAACTTCGCTGCAGGGACTTGAGCATTAGTGAGGCCGGGCACTGAAGTTGTGCGATTAGGCCTAGCTCGCAGTCGGCGTTCCAGTTAATTTCAAAGGTGTTCAATGGGTTTGAGGTCAGGGCTCTGTGCAGGCCAGTCAAGTCCTCCACACCGATCTCAACAAACCATTCTGCATGGACCTCGCTTCCTGAACGGGGGCATCGTCATGCTGAAACAGGAAAGGGCCTTCCCCAAACTGTTGCCACAAAGTTGGAAGCACAAAATTGTCTAGAATGTCATTGAATGCTATAGCATTAAAATTTCCCTTCACTGGAATTAACCTCTCAGGGTATGTGGGACGCTAGCGTCCCACCTGGCCAACATCCGGTGAAATTGCAGAGCACCAAATTCAAAATACAGGATTACACATAATAAGCATTCATAAAATATACAAGTGTTATACATCGGCTTAAAGATTAACTTCTTGTTAATCCAGCCGCTGTGTCAGATTTCAAAAAGGCTTTTCGGCGAAAGCATACCATGCGATTATCTGAGGACAGCGCCCCGTGTAAAAAAGCATACAAACATTTACCAGCCAAGTAGAGGAGTCACTAAAGTCAGAAATAGCGATACAATTAATCACGTACCTTTGATGATCTTCATATGGTTGCACTCACAAGACTCCCAGTTACACAGTAAATGTTCGTTTTGTTCGATAAAGTCCCTCTTTATGTCCCAAAAACTCTGTTTTGTTGGTGCGTTTTGTTCAGTAATCCAATGGCTCCAAGGCGGTCACAGCAGGCAGACGAATACATACTAAAAGTACTGGTAAAGTTCGTCGAAACATGTCAAACGATGTTTATAATTAGTCCTCAGGTTGTTTATTGTCTTTATAATCAATAATATTTCAACCGGACAATATCGTTGTAAAATAACAAACGGCGCGGTCTGCAAAGTTCCTCTGTCCTTTGACCAAAATGGCTGTTAACTCGTCATTTTTCAAAATAAAAGCCTGAAACCATGTCTAAAGACTGTTGACATCTAGTGGAAGCCATAGGAACTGCAATCTGATTCCTAACCCATTGGATTCTCTATAGGCATTGAGTTGAAAAACAGCCACATGAAAATAATTCCACTTCCATGCAACTTATTATGTGACTTGTGAAGCACATTTTTACTCTTGAACTTATTTAGGCAATAAGAAAGGGGTTGAATACTTATTAAATCAAGACATTTCAGCTTTTCAACAACACAACGAGATGCAACAATTCACGTTTCTTTCTGTCAATGACGTTGGTGTGAAGCCAAATCCAAACTGGCTTCCCTAGACACTTTCTTTTGGTGCGCCAGGACCATTCACAGTTGAGCTCACTCAGTTTAGATCAACGCAGATTTTCTATCAAGGGAGGCCAAATGCTCGCTGGCTTCCCTTGCATTCAATGCTATGGGCTGCAAAAATATCTGAATCTTTTTGACAAGACAGCATCAGATAGATGGGCTACACATACAGAGGTGTGCTTTTTCGCTCGCCCAGATGCTTTCTCCGGTGAGATACATATTAGCCTCTTGCGAATTGAAGGAAAATTATGAAACACAGAGAAACGAAAGATAAATTATATATATTTTATTTCTTTTTTTCTTGGCAAATGTTTTGGGGAAGCCTGGATTCCCTTGGCATTCATGAATACACACCACTGTGCTGCTGTGAATTTGCACAGCAGCCCCTTAAAAGAATAGAAATTATGGGTTTAGACGGTATCAGTCTTGATTCCAGAATTGGGATCAGGAGTGGAGGTGGTGTAAGACCTTTGCCACGACTAAAACCCCACTCTGTCTAATTTAAAACATCTGATTCTTAATACTTGGAATTATGGAAATTGTTTACAATAATCACAATCTGTTGAAACTGAATTTATTTTTAGCAAAGCAATGGCATATTGGATGCAGGAAATGTAATAAGTATTTTCTGTTTCATTCCGAAAATAAATATGTTTGACAGGTAGGGAACGATTGAAACCCCATGTGGTATGAAATCATTATGACTTCATTTCTTTATTCCATTTCCATTTCGACATCATCAGCCAAATTAGAAAATGTATCATTAAATTGCTTAGTGATTTGCTGGCATATGGACATTTGCATTATGCTATGATGCATAACAAAATATGTTAAATTAATATTGACAATTAAGCATGGTTTGTTGACAATAAAGCTACCCATCACGATAAATACCTTTTAGGGGGAATCTGCGATTGCTATATACACTTTTGGACTTTTATTAATGATATATACCCTTTGCTTCTTGAAGAATATAACTTTGATTTTCAGTAGTGTGAACCTCTGGCAGAATAACTGAAAGAATACACTGAATTAGACAACGATGCTGGCAGAGTTTCAATATTCAAGGAACAACAATGTGACGTACTGTAGTTTGGTGCCATTGGGGTTAACAGTGACACTACTAATATTACAACTTCTGCATCCTCAGGCCCTTCCCATTTGTCACTGTCAGATTCTGCCAGATATATATTTAACACCCAATTTCATTCCAATTTAACTAATCTCAGCATGGTGCATCAAACAGAGTAAGACATCAATATGCCCAGGTCTTTACTATCAGTGCTGTTAATATACAGCCTCACCTAATCCTTGCCAAGCATTTTCTCAATTTGGAATTCATCAGGTGAAAGAATTCAGTCAGATACATGGCATCCTACTGTAACAGCTTTATTGACCTTGAAAAGGATCAAACATTAATAAAACAACTGACACTCATAACCCCCTAGTTCTTGCACTTTGCATCAAACTGTAACAGATATTTATTGTGTGATGAAAATGTCCTGAAAAAAAGTGACTCTACAAAAAAAAGGCGCTATCTAGAACCTAAAAGGGTTCTTCGGCTGTCCCCATGGAGAACCCTTTTTGGATCCATGTAGAACCTGAAAGGGTTCCATGTAGAACCCTTTCCACCAAGGGTTCTACATGGAATCCAAAGGGTTCTACTTGGAAACAAAAAGGGTTCTCCGTGAAACCAAAAAGGGTTCTCCACCTAGAGAGGTTAATTCCAGTGAAGGGAAATGTTAATGCTATAGCATTCAATG
The DNA here is from genome assembly GCF_016432855.1 of Salvelinus namaycush. NCBI lineage: Eukaryota > Metazoa > Chordata > Actinopteri > Salmoniformes > Salmonidae > Salvelinus > Salvelinus namaycush. The sequence continues at coordinate 37,629,799 of NC_052309.1, read as the reverse complement.
ACATTTTAGACAATTTTGTGCTTCCAACTTTGTGGCAATAGTTTGGGGAAGGGAGACAACCCAAGAACTCTTTTGTAACCCTTTTTTCTAAGAGTGTAGCAAACTGTTTCAATGTTTATCAATATCAAATCATTTCTGGGTAGCAAATAAAGAGAGACTGCCCCTAAAAAGCAACTTCTCATCTATGGGGCATCAATATGAGTCATAAATATTTATTCTAGTGTCAAAATTGACTACAAAGTATACATAGGAGAAATTTGGTCATAAAGTCAGTCTCGTCCAAAACTGAGTTTTGTAAGTAAATGTATCGACTTACTTGAGGGTTGGGCTGGAATTATAATTATGTCAACAATACATGCACTTTTCTGCCCAAAACTCAGGATTGCAACACCCTTATAAAAGCCAACTCCATGTGCAAATCGTTCTTTTTGAGACTGAGCGAAAAGTCCACTACAAATGTTCCATTCTGTCCCAAAGTCTGCAGTAATGATAGCTTTGTGTGAAATAAACATTTTGCTCTGGAATGTTTTTCCAACTTCAACCAAGTAGAGATGGGCTTCCATACTAAATTGATGCTAACTGGGAATGCAGTTCACACAATTTAAATGGCCAGATGACATCATGGCTGTCAATGGTCAAACCCGTGACCAGTGGTGGTGAGTATAGCTAGACCCTGCTGGTTATGTATCTGTATATTTTGACAATCACTATCATAATGCTAGCAAGGCAGGCTTGCTGACATTAGCTATCTAGCTCCCTAGCTAGCTGGCTACCTCAATAAAACTCAGATTTGACTTGGAAACAAGATAACATTTAAAATGGAGGCAAATAGTAAGTAGGAAGACCTTTTGTCATGATTGACATTAGCTGCCGTATAAGTCAGTTAGGTTTATGTGCTCTTGTTTATATATTTCTGTTTTTGTATTGTTGTGTTCATAATAAAATAAAATATAATAATAATAACATTTTTTTTAAAAGTATAGCCAGCTAACTAAGATTGAGGGAACACCACTGTATAATAGCTAGCTAACATTAGCATTACTAGCTATTTTTTGATGAACTTGCTACTAATGGTAACATTGCAATCTCCTTAAAGGTAATTTGATCAAATCAAATCAAATCAAATTTTATTTGTCACATACACATGGTTAGCAGATGTTAATGCGAGTGTAGCGAAATGCTTGTGCTTCTAGTTCCGACAATGCAGTAATAACCAACAAGTAATCTAACCTAACAATTCCACAACTACTACCTTATACACACAAGTGTAAAGGGATAAAGAATATGTACATAAAGATATATGAATGAGTGATGGTACAGAACGGCATAGGCAAGATGCAGTAGATGGTATAGTGTACAGTCTATACATATGAGATGAGTAATGTAGGGTATGTAAACATAAAGTGGCATAGTTTAAAGTGGCTAGTGATACATGTATTACATAAAGATGGCAAGATGCAGTGGATGATATACAGTACAGTATATACATATACATATGGGATGAGTAATGTAGGGTATGTAAACATTATATTAAGTGGCATTGTTTAAAGTGGCTAGTGATACATTTTTACACAATTTCCATCAATTCCCATTATTAAAGTGGCTAGAGTTGAGTCAGTATGTTGGCAGCGGCCACTAAATGTTAGTGGTGGATGTTTAACAGTCTGATGGCCTTGAGATAGAAGCTGTTTTTCAGTCTCTCGGTCCCTGCTTTGATGCACCTGTACTGACCTCGCCTTCTGGATAATAGCGGGGTGAACAGGCAGTGGCTCGGGTGGTTGTTGTCCTTGATGATCTTTATGGCCTTCCTGTGACATCGGGTGGTGTAGGTGTCCTGGAGGGCAGGTAGTTTGCCCCCGGTGATGCGTTGTGCAGACCTCACTACCCTCTGGAGAGCCTTACGGTTGTGGGTAATAGTTTGTGAGTGCTTTTGGTGACAAGCCGAATTTCTTCAGCCTCCTGAGGTTGAAGAGGCGCTGCTGCGCCTTCTTCACAACTCTGTCTGTGTGGGTGGACCAATTCAGTTTGTCCGTGATGTGTACACTGAGGAACTTAAAACTTTCCACCTTCTCCACTACTGACCCGTCGATGTGGATAGGGGGGTGCTCCCTCTGCTGTTTCCTGAAGTCCACAATCATCTCCTTTGTTTTGTTGACGTTGAGTGTGAGGTTATTTTCCTGACACCACACTCCGAGGGCCCTCACCTCCTCCCTGTAGGCCGTCTCGTCGTTGTTGGTAATCAAGCCTACCACTGTAGTGTCGTCCACAAACTTGATGATTGAGTTGGAGGCGTGCATGGCCACGCAGTCGTGGGTGAACAGGGAGTACAGGAGAGGGCTCAGAACGCACCCTTGTGGGGCCCCAGTGTTGAGGATCAGCGGGGTGGAGATGTTGTTACCTACCCTCACCACCTGGGGGCGGCCCGTCAGGAAGTCCCGTCAGGAAGACCCAGGGTCTCGAGCTTGATGACGAGTTTGGAGGGTACTATGGTGTTAAATGCTGAGCTGTAGTCGATGAACAGCATTCTCACATAGGTATTCCTCTTGTCCAGATGGGTTAGGGCAGTGTGCAGTGTGGTTGCGATTGCATCGTCTGTGGACCTATTGGTTCGGTAAGCAAATTGGAGTGGGTCTAGGGTGTCAGTTAGGGTGGAGGTGATATGGTCCTTGACTAGTCTCTCAAAGCACTTCATGATGACGGAAGTGAGTGCTACGGGGCGGTAGTCGTTTAGCTCAGTTACCTTAGCTTTCTTGGGAACAGGAACAATGGTGGCCCTCTTGAAGCATGTGGGAACAGCAGACTGGGATAAGGATTGATTGAATATGTCCTTAAACACACCAGCCAGCTGGTCTGCGCATGCTCTGAGGACACGGCTGGGAATGCCGTCTGGGCCTGCAGCCTTGCGAGGGTTAACACGTTTAAATGTTTTACTCACCTCGGCTGCAGTGAAGGAGAGCCCGCAGGTTTTGGTAGCGGGCCGTGTCAGTGGCACTGTATTGTCCTCAAAGCGAGCAAAAAAGTTATTTAGTCTGTCTGGGAGCAAGACATCCTGGTCCGCGACGGGGCTGGTTTTCTTTTTGTAATCCGTGATTGACTGTAGACCCTGCCACATACCTCTTGTGTCTGAGCTGTTGAATTGCGACTCTACTTTGTCTCTAGACTTGGACTTAGCTTGTTTGATTGCCTTGCGGAGGGAATAGCTACACTGTTTGTATTCGGTCATGTTTCCTGTCACCTTGCCCTGGTTAAAAGCAGTGGTTCGCACTTTCAGTTTCACGCGAATGCTGCCATCAATCCACGGTTTCTGGTTTGGGAATGTTTTAATCGTTGCTGTGGGTACGACATCGTCAATGCACTTTCTAATGAACTCGCTCACCGAATCAGCATATTCGTCAATGGCAAATAATGACATCATAATGATGACAAAGTTGTTTCCCACAAATTATTTGCCTACTTTAGCATGCCACTATAAATTAATGCATTTTAGACGAAACAGTCACATTTGTATCCGTTCAGAATGTTAGGCACCAGTAGCCGTTGGATACGTTCATAACAATTAAATGACACGACCGAATGACGGAGGTGCATCCCATGTCTAGGGCAAAAATAAATATTGGATGCAGCTATAGTGGTAACTATAGCATTTCCTACTACAACTGTGCATTAACTAGCAGCAACAAACCAAAACCAACCCAGGGCCATAGCAAAACATGTCACAGTTGAATCTAAAGGGAGAGCATACTACACAAGGAAATTCTTAAAGCTGCTAATGAGAACCTTGACGACCTTGTACCTAGCCAGTGGGGATTCCGGTGGGGTGCCCCCACCCAGGCAGTGGCAGTGCTGGCAACACTAGCTGCAGTAACCCATGGGGAGGGGGTCACACTCGGACATTCAGAGAGGGGGTATATTATTGTGACCCTGGTGGCACAAAATCAAAGTCTGACTGCATGGAGAAGCTTGGGAATATGGTCAATACGGGTGACCGTATTGTGGGTGTTTCAGGGAAAAGGTGTACATTTGACCTCCATCATTTAGGATGTGACAATGGTTAATAAAATCTCTCAATTTCTGCCCATTTTTTTGCGCGGTCTTGCAGGCCTTCTCATGCAGCTGCAACTGTAAGTGCATTTGTAAATCAAGACCTATCTTGAGTTGGGCTCTAGGATGGTGCAATTGTTGAGAATGTGAGCTTATGGTTGTGTGGGGGGTAAGGGTTGAGTGTGTGTATGTGTGTATCCCACAACTGTTGCGAAGGAGTAAAAGATGTTAGGGACAATAGAGGATGATCCACAGCTATATATAATACAAATCGAGGTGAGGGCGATGGAAATGCATTTGGCAGTTGATCTACTTCAATTCGGTAAATGGCACTGTGTGCTCTTTTCAAAGGACGGATCCTAGTCGGTTCAGGGCTATGGGATACAGGGGGTCGAGGGTGGTCTGCCGGGCATTGGGATGACAACCCATTGGGATGAGTAGGGCTTTTAGCGGGTGGAATAGTAGGGACCAATTGTAGGTTTACTTAGTAGCAATGCAAATATCATGGTACAGCTATATAGACACTCAATCATCATGTTACTTTTTAATGGTACGTTTACAAACATATATTTTGATAAAAATAATTGAAAGTTGTGTCTCGTTATGGTAAGTGGTGAAATAAGTATAGCCAGTTACAATTGTAATGGCCTAGCAGATAATAAGAAAAGACGATCAGTATTTACCTGGCTAAAAGAGAAGAAATATAATATATATTGTTTACAGGAAACCCATTCAACAGTTTTAGATGAAGTTTTGTGGAAAAAGAACTGGGGGGGCGAAATATATTTCTCCCATGGGCAAAGAAATTCAAAAGGGGTGATGGTTTTAATTAACAATAATTTTGATCCAAATGTCCAAACAGATCCTCAAGGTAGATGGATTATTTTAAATATGTTATTGGACAATAAACAGATATGGCTTATTAACCTATACGGTCCGAATAATGATGATCAAAGCTTCTTTGAAAATATATATAAGAATTTATCAACTCTACAAGCAACACTAGACTCTATTATTATGGTGGGAGATTTTAATACGGTCTTAAATACCTCTATGGACCGGAAAGGAAATCACACTACAAACTATCACCCTCAGGCACTTAAGGAAATCATGAATGTCATGGATATATTGGAATTAGTGGATATATGGAGACTTAAATACCCTGACCTAGTGAGATATACATGGCGGAGGCTTAATCAAGCTAGTCGTCTTGACTACTTTCTTATGCCATTCTCTCTGGCACCAAAAGTTAAAAAAGTGTTGATAGGGGACAGAATGCGGTCGGATCATCACATAATTGGCATATACACTGCTCAAAAAAATAAAGGGAACACTTAAACAACACAATGTAACTCCAAGTCAATCACACTTCTGTGAAATCAAACTGTCCACTTAGGAAGCAACACTGATTGACAATACATTTCACATGCTGTTGTGCAAATGGAATAGACAACAGGTGGAAATTATAGGCAATTAGCAAGACACCCCCAATAAAGGAGTGGTTCTGCAGGTGGTAACCACAGACCACTTCTCAGTTCCTATGCTTCTTGGCTGATGTTTTGGTCACTTTTGAATGCTGGCGGTGCTTTCACTCTAGTGGTAGCATGAGACGGAGTCTACAACCCACACAAGTGGCTCAGGTAGTGCAGCTCATCCAGGATGGCACATCAATGCGAGCTGTGGCAAGAAGGTTTGCTGTGTCTGTCAGCGTAGTGTCCAGAGCATGGAGGCGCTACCAGGAGACAGGCCAGAACATCAGGAGACGTGGAGGAGGCCGTAGGAGGGCAACAACCCAGCAGCAGGACCGCTACCTCCGCCTTTGTGCAAGGAGGAGCACTGCCAGAGCCCTGCAAAATGACCTCCAGCAGGCCACAAATGTGCATGTGTCTGCTCAAACGGTCAGAAACAGACTCCATGAGGGTGGTATGAGGGCCCGACGTCCACAGGTGGGGGTTGTGCTTACAGCCCAACACCGTGCAGGACGTTTGGCATTTGCCAGAGAACACCAAGATTGGCAAATTCGCCACTGGCGCCCTGTGCTCTTCACAGATGAAAGCAGGTTCACACTGAGCACATGTGACAGACGTGACAGAGTCTGGAGACGCCGTGGAGAACATTCTGCTGCCTGCAACATCCTCCAGCATGACCGGTTTGGCGGTGGGTCAATCATGGTGTAGCGTGGCATTTCTTTGGGGGGCCGCACAGCCCTCCATGTGCTCGCCAGAGGTAGCCTGACTGCCATTAGGTACCGAGATGAGCTCCTCAGACCCCTTGTGAGACCATATGCTGGTGCGGTTGGCCCTGGGTTCCTCCTAATGCAAGACAATGCTAGACCTCATGTGGCTGGAGTGTGTCAGCAGTTCCTGCAAGAGGAAAGCATTGATGCTATGGACTGGCCCGCCCGTTCCCCAGACCTGAATCCAATTGAGCACATCTGGGACATCATGTCTCGCTCCATCCACCAACGCCACGTTGCACCACAGACTGTCCAGGAGTTGGCGCATGCTTTAGTCCAGGTCTGGGAGGAGATCCCTCAGGAGACCATCCGCCACCTCATCAGGAGCATGCCCAGGCGTTGTAGGGAGGTCATACAGGCACGTGGAGGCCACACACACTACTGAGCCTCATTTTGACTTGTTTTAATGACATTACATCAAAGTTGGATCAGCCTGTAGTGTGGTTTTCCACTTTCATTTTGAGTGTGACTCCAAATCCAGACCTCCATGGGTTGATAAATTTGATTCCCATTGATAATTTTTGTGTGATTTTGTTGTCAGCACATTCAACTATGTAAAGAAAAAAGTATTTAATAAGAATATTTCATTAATTCAGATCTAGGATGTTATTTTAGTGTTCCCTTTATTTTTTTGAGCAGTGTATATTACTCTTACAGAATTTCCACGTGGGCGAGGATATTGGATATTTAATCAAAGCCTACTAGATGATAAATTGTTTAGAACTAGGACAGAAGAATTTATAACTGACTTTTTCAGACATAAAATAGGTACAGCAGATCCCCGTATTGTATGGGACACTTTTAAGTGTGCCTTTAGAGGCCATGCAATTCAGTACTCATCTATAAAAGAAAAGCAATTTAGATCAAAAGAGTCCATATTAACAAAGGAAATTGAAGGACTAACAGTACAGTTAGATAGCAATAAAAACGGTACCATAGAGGCACAGAATAAGTTAGAGGAAAACCAAAAAAAATGGAGGAACTTATTCAAGAAAGATCCAGTGTAATATATTATAAAAATAAAGCGAACTGGATGGAATATGGGGAAAAAATGCACCAAATTCTTTTTCAATCTTCAATATAGAAATGCTACCAAAAAAAATGTATTAAAACTTTTTACAAATGATGGAGTCACGCATGATTGACCAAATTATATTTTGAAAGAGGAAGTAAAGTACTTTAAGAATATGTTTTCGTTTCAGGCTCCTCCATCTCCACTAACTGAAACTAATTGTATGGATTTTTCCCCTAATAATAATGTAAAATTAACATCTGTATAGAAAGACTCATGTGAAGGCCAAATTACAGAGGAGGAACTGCTTGATGCAATAGGGGCCTTTAAGGATGGGAAAACTCCAGGGCTGAATGGCATACCAGTGGAAGTATACACAACTTTTTTTGATATACTCAAAGGACCATTATTAGTATGTTTTAACCACTCCTATATAAATGGTAGATTATCAGACATGCAACAAGGTCTGATATCATTATTACTGAAACAGGATCCAAGTGGTATATATAAAGATCCAGTCCATTTTAAAAAATGGAGACCTCTTACACTTCAGTGTTGTGATGCAAAAATCCTAGCAAAATGCTTGGCGCATAGAATTAAAAAAGTATTGTCAGATATTATTCATCCTAATCAGACAGGTTTTTTACATGGACGATACATTGGAGATAATATAAGACAAGTACGGGAAACAATGGAATACTATGAAATATCGGGGACACCAGGCCTGGTTTTCATAGCTGATTTTGAAAAGGCTTTTGATAAAATACGACTGGAATTTATATATAAATGCCTGGAATATTTCAATTTTGGGGAATCTCTTATAAAATGGGTTTAAGTTATGTATAGTAACCCTAGGTGTAAAATATTAAATAATGGCTACATCTCAGAAACGTTTAAACTATCTAGAGGAGTAAAAACAAGGTTGTCCACTATCGGCATATCTATTTATTATTGCCATCGAAATGTTAGCTGTTAAGATTAGATCAAACAATAATATTAAGGGATTAGAAATCTGTGGCTTAAAAACTAAGGTGTCATTGTACGCTGATGATTCATGTTTTCTTTTAAAACCACAATTAGAGTCTCTCCACGGCCTCATAGAGGATCTAGATACTTTTGCTATCCTCTCTGGATTAAAACCAAATTATGATAAGTGATATTACGTATTGGATAACCAAAAAATGCAAATGTTACATTACCATGTAATTTTCCAATTAAATGGTCTGACGGAGATGTGGACATACTCGGTATACAAATCACAAAAGAAAGAAATATTCTCACTCCAATACATTTTTATAGAAAGTTAGCAAAAATAGATAAGATCTTGCTACCATTGAAAGGAAAATACCTGTCTATTTGTGGAAAAATCACCCTGATTAACTGTTTAGTCATATCACAGTTGACCTATTTGCTTATGGTTTTGCCTACACCTAGTGACCTGCTTTTTAAATTTTATGAACAAAAAATATTCAATTTTATTTGGAACGGCAAGCCAGATAAAATTAAAAGGGCCTATTTATATAACGAATATGTATTCGGAGGGCAGAAATTATTAAATATTAAAGCATTAGACCTCTCACTGAAGGCATCAGTCATACAAAGTTATACTTAAATCCAAACTGGTTCTCTAGTAAATTGGTACGAATGTCTCATCCTATGTTCAAGAAGGGCCTTTTTCGCTTTATTCAGATTACACCTGCTCACTTTTGGCTGTTTGAAAAGGAAATAATCTCCAAAATATCTTTATTTTTTAAACAAGACTTAGAAAGTTGGTTGCAATTTCAGTTTAATCCACCTGAAAAGACAGAACACATGGTTTATGAATTGATACGCAAAACAACGCCGGATTCAAAACGTCAAATTTTTCAATTTAAATTACTATACAAAATTCTTGCAACTAATAGAATGTTATATATACAATACAATCTTCCCAGCTCTGCAGATTCTGCTGTGAGGAGGCAGAGTCATTAGATAATTTATTTTGGTATTGTCCATGTGTAACTCGTTTTTGGTCACAGGTCCAGGAATGGCTGAAGAATTGCAACATTATCCTAGAACTAACGCTACAGATAGCAATACTGGGTGATTTGAAAAGCCATAGTCAATCAATCAATAATATAATAATTATTTTAGCAAAAATGTTTATATTTAATTTACAATCTGTAGAAGCTATGATAATAGGAAGGTTCAATTATTTTGTGAAGCATCACAGCACAGTTGAAAAATATATGGCAAATAGAAATCCGAAATGGATGATGTTGAGAGATACATAGATGGAAGGGGTTGAATGGAGCTGGAGGGTGGGACTAATAACAAGATAAACAATGTAAAACATACGGGATCTGTAAAATGTATATAGGTTCGGAACTTTTGTGAAATAGCACAGTTACAAATAGAAATCAAACTTGATGGACATCAGAAATAGAGGAAGGACTAAGAACAAACAAGAGAGAACTATTGTAAAGTAGACTATGTCTGTAAAATGTCTATAAGATGTATAAATTGAAGGTAAAAGCCAAAGTGTTTATTAGTTTACTCCAATTGGGGGATCGGTGGTAGGGTTTGCGGGGAATAATAATAAAGGTATATTCTTTAAAAAAGTATGTATGTCTATATAGGTATGTGTATGTATATACTGTATGTGCATATGTATGCATGCGTGTATGGATATATATATATTTACCCCAAAACTATATGGGGGATTGGAAATGATGCAGACAATTACATTGATGGAGGCAACATTCTTTCTGCAATATTAAGCTGATCCACCCCTTTAAAAAAAAGTTATTTAAACATTTTTTTTTTTTTTTTTTAAACAAACATTGCCATCTCCTTAAAGGAAATTTGACGACATCATGATGACAAAGTTGTTTCCCACTAATTATTTGCCTACTTTAGCATGCCACTATAAATTAATGCAATTTAGACGAAACAGTCACATTTGTATCCGTTCAGAATGTTAGGCACCAGTAGCCGTTGGATACGTTCATAACAATGAAATGACACGACTGAATGACGGAGGTGCATCCCATGTCTAGGGCAAAAATAAATATTGGATGCAGCTATAGTGGTAACTATAACATTTCCTACTACAACTGTGCAATAACTAGCAGCAACAAACCAAAACCAACCCAGGGCCATAGCAAAACATGTCACAGTTGAATCTAATCCAACCTGGAGCTACAGTCAGTCTACACCGGTAAAGCATAGAATTACACTGAACAAAAATATAAACGCAAAATGCAACAATTTCAAAGATTTTACTGAGTTCATATAAGGATGATAAGAGATGATAGCCATAATTTCTTTGAGTCATTACTGAATTCTTTAATGTAACAAATCAAACATTAAACCTTGTAACCAATTCATGGTAATTCATGGTAACCTCGTAAATAATTTATTTATACCCGCCGTATATTTGAAACAGGTGTTAATTTGCTGAAATGTATGCCGTGGCGTGGCTATTAAAATGGACAGGTGGCTATTTGAGACTTGAGAGTTTGAGACTTTGATTGAAGTTTTACGGTATGTTCTTTTCAGTTTAATTGCTATGTCATTTAGGTACAAAAGTGATACTTCTCCTGGAGTTACACATTGTTGACTAGTTGTGTTCTTTGCCAACACTGCTCCTCACAGCAATGCATTACAATGAGAATGCCAACCGAGCCCAAGCAACCACAGCTACAGGGGAGTACAAGGGAGAACAATACTTGGTGCGGGCACTGAAAAGTGATCCTACTGTCGATAAGATTACTGTTGATACAAACCTGTCAACTAAAAAGAGTACAGTAGCTAGCACTCCTAGCAGCTTATGCTAACTAGCTAGCTGGCTAGCATTTACTGCTAGTGAAGTTGTTAGCTAGCAAGTTAGCATAAACTAGCGCTAACTGGGCTAGTCATTGTCTAAATGACAGGTAGAAAAACATTCATAACCATAAAGGGGTAAATTAGCCCCTAGGGGATTTGCCCCAAACAAACTCATTCAACATATTACTACTTTACTCAAAGATTATCAACATTTTCCAAGTGGGTTAGAGAGTTAAGGCTTTCCTAGTTGTATAACTTAAAAAACTACCGTTCAAAAGTTTGGGGTCACTTAGAAATGTCATTGTTTTTAAAAGAAAATCAAATTTTTTGTCCATTAAAATAACATCAAATTGATCAGAAATACAGTGTAGACATTGTTAATGTTGTAAATGACTTTTGTAGCTTGAAACTGATGTTTGTTATTGGAATATCTACATAGGCGTACAGAGGCCCATTATCAGCAACCATCACTCCTGTGTTCCAATGGCACGTTGTGTTAGCTAATCCAAGTTTATAATTTTAAAAGGCAAATTGATCATTAGAAAACTCTTTTGCAATTATGTTAGCACAGCTAAAAACTGTTGTGCTGGTTAAAGAATCAATAAAACTGGCATTCTTTAGACTAGTTGAGTATCTGGAGCATCATAATGTGTGGGTTCGATTACAGGCTCAAAATGGCCAGAAACAAAAAACTTTCTCCTGAAACTCGTCAGTCTATTCTTGTTCTGAGAAATGAAGGCTATTCCATGCGAGAAATTGCCAAGAAACTGAAGATATGGTACAACGCTGTGTACTACTCCCTTCACAGAACAGCGCAAACTGGCTCTAACCAGAAAAGAAAGATGAGTGGGAGGCCCCGGTGCACAACTGTGCAGGAGGACAAGTACATTAGAGTGTCTAGTTTGAGAAACAGACGCCTCACAAGTCATCAACTGGCAGCTTCATTAAATAGTACCCGCAAAACACCAGTCTTAACATCAACAGCGAAGAGGCGACTCTGGGATGCTGGCCTTCTAGGCTGAGTTGCAAAGAAAAAGCCATATCTCAGACTGGCCAATAAAAATAAAAGATTAAGATGGGAAAAAGAACACAGACACTGGACAGAGGAACTCTGCCTAGAAGGCCAGCATCCCGGAGTCGCCTCTTCACTGTTGACATTGAGACTGGTGTTTTGCGGGTACTATTTAATAAAGCTGCCAGTTGAGGACTTGTGAGGCGTCTGTTTCTCAAACTAGACACTAATATACTTGTCCTCGTGCTTAGTTGTGCACCGAGGCCATTAAAAATAAGCTGTTTCCAGCTACCATAGTCATTTACAACATTAACAATGTCTACACTGTATTTCTGATCAATTTGCTGTTATTTTAACGAGATCTAACTTCATTGGAATATATCTACAACTTTTTAAAAATTTCATTTTTTCAAATCAATATACAGTGGGGCAAAAAGTATTTAGTCAGCCATCAATTGTGCAAGTTCTCCCACTTAAAAAGATGAGAGAGGCCTGTAATTTTCATCATAGGTACACTTCAACTATGACAGACAAAATGAGAAAAAAAATCCAGAAAATCACATTGTAGGATTTTTTATTAATTTATTTGGAAATTATGGTGGAAAATAAGTATTTGGTCACCTACAAACAAGCAAGATTTCTGGCTCTCACAGACCTGTAACTTCTTTAAGAGGCTCCTCTTACGTGACAACTTCTTGTCACGTGCGGTGCTCAAGTTCAGAACAGCTGTCAGCCAAAACCCATACAGCGCTGTGAAGCACTGAGCCTGGGCTCTGAAGTAATTTACAGCATGTTAGGTGCTCATAAGTGCCCAAATCTGCCATTTCATAGGTACAAGTGTAAAGGGCAACGGTCTCAAAATAGCCGAATCATAAAACAGGGAGATACAGCCGACACACAACAATTGGCCGGACCAGCCAGTTTTTATCTAGTGGATTTTTATTCCTTTATTACTGCTGATATTTGATTGAGTTACATGTATGATTTACAGGTAGACATTTTACATTTATGATCTGTAAAAATTATTATAAATTGCTAACGTGTACTCACTTTTGAGGACACAAGCTCAGGTAGGTACATAGTAAAATTGTTTTTATATATATTCAACAAAACAGCTTGAAATGACTGAAGTGCTTTCTAAATATAGTAGCAATCAATTTATAAATGAATATAAGATTTCATCTTTCTTTCTTAGTGACAGTACAATATTGGCACCCTTTCATATAACTGACGACAGAGACCTTTCTTTTTCCTAAACGTCCACTGAATGGCACAGAGACACCATTCAATTCTCTGCAGACTCATTACAACTTCAGCTGTAGCCCTTTCCTGTAGTCAATAACCAAAAGTGCCCTCTTTGGCCCTTATAGATAAAGTGTCAAATTGGGATCGAAACTCAAATGGATGGTAACTCAAAATGGGATACATTTCAACTCTATATCTGACATGGTACAGGTGTCTTCTTTTTTTAACCCCATAACCATTTGTGTGAGATATATACCTTTGTTTCAAAGTAGATTTGTTTAAGACTACCAAGAATCACTCTGTGTAACCCTGATTTAGCCCACTTCAGTAAAAATGTTTTTTTATGCACAAAGAGATTTTGTCTGTCAGTGAACAAGAGAAAGTGGTTTATGATTATTTATTTTTTTCATGTTTAGGGCTTTGGCTGAGAGTTTCCTTTCACGGGGGTGGAGACTTTGCATACCGGAACTCTCAATTTCTAACACATATGGACCCAAATCTTAATCACGCAGCTGACCAAATTATGTAAGATTTTACACTGGACAGAAATATAAATGCAACATGCAACAATTTTAAAGAGTTACAGTTCATATAAGGAAATCAGTCAATTGAAATTCAGTCAATTAGGCCATAGGGCCTAATTGAAATAAATGTATTAGGCCCTATGGATTTCACATGACTGGGAATACAGATATGCATCTGTTGGTCACAGATACCTTTAAAAAAAGGTAGGTGCGAGCGTCAGAAAACCAGTCACCATAATTTGCCTCATGCAGCGCAACACATCTCTTTTGCATAGAGTTTATCAGGCTGTTGATTGTGGCCTGTGGAATGTTGTACCACTCCTCTTTAATGGCTTTGCGAAGTTGCTGGATATTGGCGAAAACTGGAACACGCTATCGTACACTTCAATCCAGAGCATCTCAAACATGCTCAATGGGTGACATGTCTGTTGAGTATGCAGGCCATGGAAGAACTGGGACATTTTCAGCTTCCAGGAAATTGTGTACAGATCTTTGCGACATGGTTTTCTCTCTGCTATGATTGCACAACAATACACACAACAATGGCTGAAACAAAACAAACACACACCAAAAAAAGGAACTATGTTTGATCAGTCATGGTATCTGTACATCGTCTTAAATTTTGCACTTGAAGGACCACCTCACTCTTCCAAATCAAAGTGGGAATAAAAGCTGAGTGCTCCTTTAAAGCTGGAATCCGTAGTTAGTGAAACTGCCATGTCCGTTTGGGATATTACAACAACAAAGTAGTTACTTCAAACAAGAAACATTGTTTTTTTCCGCTCTGGTAAAATTGCATGCCAGATAGAACACCAGAATATGTGTCACGTTCTGACCTTAGTTCCTTTTTTATGTCTTTATTTTAGTTTGGTCAGGGCGTGAGTTTGGGTGGGCATTCTATGTTTTCTATGTTTTGTTCTAGTCGTTATATTTCTGTGTTTGGCCTAGTATGGTTCTCAATCAGAGGCAGGTGTCGATTGTTGTCTCTGATTGAGAATCATACTTAGGTAGCCTGTTTTCCCACTATGAGTTGTGGGTAGTTATTTTCTGTTTAGTGTTTTTGTTTGCACCTTACAGAACTGTTCGTTTGTCGGTTTGTTCAGTATTCATTCTTTATTAAATTATTATGAATACGTACCATGCTGCACTTTGGTCCTCTTCTCCTTCCACCATCGAACAATCGTTACAATATGTAGGGTAGGGTAAACTGAGCCATTTTTATATTTAGCATCACTCCATCAAGGGAAATATCGTATTCTTTGTAATATATATATATATACAGTATTTCAGGATGTTTTTAGAAAAATCTAAATTAATGTAAATACTACAATTTTGAAAACATAGTTTGTCCCAAAAAAGTTGTCTCTAGGCAGAATTTACCCCGGGCACAGGGTAAATTGAGGCTCGTGACAGGGTAATAAGTTAAGTCGCTTAAGTCGCCTACAAATTTCCGTACTGAATTAAATATTACCACTACCTTTTTACAACCATGTCTACCTTTATTCCCCAAACACATTTTAACACAATCACAATCGCTTTGTCATTTAATCATTTTAAGCATCTTTTAACACAAGCTTAACTCCGAACAAACACTTTGTACTTTTTAACACACTTTTATCATAGGACAGGCCCTTTTGTTACCTCATATCCAAGTGATAATGCCTTTCATTATGCCTGGGAAGAAAACACTTCAATTTTCTCAACTTTCCATTGGCTCAACCTATCCCATGGCAAACATTTTGACTATAGAGCTAAAAGGATGCACTTTCATACTAGGTTTAGGACCTCATATTGAAACTGTCACAGGCCGGCTCATAACCTGTGGCAAAAATGAGGGGACACGAACAACAGGTATAGGCCAATCAAAAAGGTTCTTTATTATAAACCAAAAACTATTAACTTTAAACAAAGAAAAAGGAATGAGGTGTGAAAGTATCATAATGTAGGGTGTATGTAAAGTGCAGGGATGCGTGAATCTGTATGTGTGAATATGACTGAGTGAAAACTAAGTAAAACTACAAAGGAACAAACAAAACAGGATCATACCTGGAGGAGCAGAGAGAGAGAGAGACAAAAGTGGTTAGTGAAGCAGCTTAAATACCCTGAGCCCAGGTGGCTCCAATCACTAACGACCCTCCTCTGCCTCCAGGAGGAACCGGGGGGGCCGTGACAAAACTTATAGAGACCCCACCTGATGTATAGAACAATCTTACAATTACCTACTTTGGTTTAGATACAAGCATCATGACACCTCTAACATAATAAATTAATTTCACTTGGTGAAAATCAGTTTTGTGCATGGTTTCCTAGAAACAAGGGTGGTTCAGCTTATCCCTTTGGCTCAACTAACCACACTCTCCCCTACTGTAATCTTATTCACCACACTGCCTGACTCTCCTTTCCTCCCTTTCGTCAACAAAATAGTGGCGCTGTTCCATCTTATGCGGATTTCAGATTTCAGATTTCATTTGAAGAGTATCTTTCAACCACAAAAAGGCATGAGTGGTTTGCCTCAGCCAACCTTCCCCCTGTGATGGACAGTCAAACAGCAGCCTTAACCTTGATGAAAATGAGTCCATCTTATTAAAGCCTGTTCATCTGTTAAACCCCTGTCACCTAATTATAATCTCCTATTAATTTCTGCCCTTTAATAACATGGCCCCTTTTTTTTATCAAGGACCACAGGTCAATACCAATATCCTGTTTTGTGAAGGCAATCAGATAGCCATTATTTACATCTCTCTAATTAAAGAACCTTTTCCCCTCTCCTTATTGCTTTATAAACTCATAATTTCCAAATGTATCATGCCTTAGTGCTTTCTCTCATGCAATTTCACTGTGCCATCAAAAACATATTACAATGCAGTAGTGTGTACTGTAAGTGTGCGAGTGAATTATGTGTGTCCATAGGTGTAATACAAAATGTGCAATGCTTGGTGTGCTTGGTCAGACTCTCAGGGGTGTGTGTTTTTAGACTGAAAAGATTGGGCATGGGTCCTAAGATCCTCAAAATGTTCGTCAGCTGCACCATCGAGAGCTTCCTGACTGGTTGCATCACTGCCTGGTATGGCAACTGCTCGGCCTCCGACCGCAAGGCACTAAAGAGGGTAGTGCTTATGGCCCAGTACATCACTGGGGCCAGCTTCCTGCCATCCAGGACATCTATATCAGGCGGTGTCAGCTGAAGGCCCTAAAAATGGTCAAAGGCTCCAGCCACCTTAGTCATAGACTGTTCTCTCTGCTACTGCATGGCAAGCTCTAACGGAGCGCCAAGTCGAGGTCCAAAAGACTTCTCAACAGCTTCTACCCCCAAGCCATAAGACTCCTGAACAGCTAATCAAAGGGCTACCCAGACCCCCCTTTTACGCTGCTGTTACTCTCTGTCTATAATCTATGCATAGTCACTTTAACTCTTCCTACGTGTACAGTTGAAGCCGGAAGTTTACATACACTTAGGTTGGAGTCATTAAAACTTGTTTTTCAACCACTCCACACATTTCTTGTTAAC
This sequence comes from Salvelinus namaycush, assembly GCF_016432855.1. Taxonomy (NCBI): domain Eukaryota; kingdom Metazoa; phylum Chordata; class Actinopteri; order Salmoniformes; family Salmonidae; genus Salvelinus; species Salvelinus namaycush. Next base: position 37,612,414 of record NC_052309.1, on the reverse strand, counting down.
AAAATATAGTTTTGGCAAGTCGGTTAGGACATCTACTTTGTGCATGACACAAGTCATTTTTCCAACAATTGTTTACTGACAGATTGTTTCACTTATAATTCACTGTATCACAATTCCAGTGGGTCAGAAGTTTACATACACTAAGTTGACTGTGCCTTTAAACACCTTGGGAAATTCCAGAAAATGATGTCATGGCTTTAGAAGCTTCTGATAGGCTAATTGACATCATTTGAGTCATTTGGAGGTGTACGTGTAGATTTATTTCAAGGCCTAACTTCAAACTCAGTGCCTCTTTGCTTGACATCATGGGAAAATCAAAAGAAAGCAGCCAAGACCTCATAAAAAAAATTGGAGCCCTCCACAAGTCTGGTTCATCCCTGGGAGCAATTTCCAAACACCTGAAGGTACCATGTTCATCTGTACAAACAATAGTACGCAAGTATGAACACCATGGGACCACACAGCCATTATACCGCTCAGGAAGGAGACATGTACTGTCTCCTAGAAATGAACATACTTTGGTGCGAAAATTACAAATCAATACCAGAACAGCAGCAAAGGACATGGTCAAGATGCTGGAGGAACCAGGTAAAAAAGTATCTATATCCACAGTAAAACAAGTCCAATATTGTCATAACCTGAAAGGCCACTCAGCAAGGAAGAAGCCACTGCTCAAAAACCGCCATAAAATAACAGACTATGGTTTGCAACTGCACATGGGGACAAAGATCGTACTTTTTGGAGAAATGTCCTCTGGTCTGATAAAACAAAAATAGAACTGTTTGTCCATAATCACCATCGTTATGTTTGGAGGAAAAAGGGGGAGGCTTGCAAGCCAAAGAACACCATCCCAACCGTGAAGCACGGGGGTGGCAGCATCATGTTGTGGGGTGCTTTGCTCCAGGAGGGACTGGTGCGCTGAAAAACTGAAGTGAACTGAAAAAGCGTGTGCAAGCAAGGAGGCCTACAAAACTGACTCAGTTACATCAGCTCTGTCAGGAGGAATGGGCAAAATTCACCCAAATTATTGTGGGAAGTTTGTGGAAGGCTACCTGAAACGTTTGACCCAAGTTAAACAATTTAAAGGCAATGCTACCAAATACTAATTGAGTGTATGTAAACTTCTGACCCACTGGGAATGTGATGAATGTGAAGAAATAAAAGCTGAAATACATAATTCTCTCTACTATTATTCTGACATTTCACATTCTTAAAATAAAGTGGTGATCCTAACTGATCTATAATTTTTACTAGGATTAAATGTCAGGAATTTTGAAATGTAGTTTAAATGTATTTGGCTAAGGCGTATGTAAACTTCCGACTTCAACTGTACATATTACCTCAATTACCTCGACTAACCGGTGCCACTGCATATTGACTCTGTACAAGTACCCTCGTATATAGCCTCGCTTGTTTTTTACTGCTGCTGTTTAATTATTTGTTACTTTTCTTTAAATTTTTTCATTTTTTACTTATGCATTTTTTTTAACTTAAGACTTATTTTTATTTGTAAACTACTTTTGGTTAAGGGCTTGTATTTAAGCATTTCACTGTAAGGTCTACAGCTGTTGTATTCGGCGCATGTGACAAATACATTTTGATTTGATTTTCCTCCCACAGGTGACATGCATTGACATAGATGAGCTGTGTGACTGGAAAGCGGGCACATTGCGTTTCTCCACATTTCAAATGGACCTCAAAATGGGACAGGTTGACAGTGCAGACTGAGGATAGTGTCACCTATTATTCAACCCTATCTCAACCCTATGCATTGATAATGGTAAGTTTGCCTGACGTGCTGCCAACCAAATGTTTAAAACATTTTACTCTAGGATGTGCTTGACTGGCTGAATTACATTATACCACAAAAGTGGTGTGGCAAAATGTGTACATGTCTTTTCTGGGGCCTGGAGTTTTTCCTGATCTCATGACCTGGTCAGGTAAAAATCTGGGTCCTATTCGTAGGCTATGACAAAAGATTATTATAGATAACTTCCCTTTTCATCTGACTATCCACCTCATTTTCAAACGTTGCTATGGGCATAGCCAAACAACGGAAGTGATGGATTTGACTTCCTTTTTACTTCCCTACTGCAGTGCACCGGGGGCAAACTTGCCACAGTAAATTATTTGAGAGTCAATTTATAAAGAATAAAAATCAAGTAAACAAGTGTAAGTGTATAAGTATAATTGTATATTTATTTCAATCAAGTTCGCTAACGTTAGCAAGACTTACTAGTAGGCTAGTTCTGTTGTGATAATAACATTAGTTGTGTTGTGACAGAGTTAAGGCCCAGGCCATCCACCAAGCCAAAAGTCTTAACTATAACGATAACTATAATGATAAACTATAGGCTACATAACTGAGCATCCACACTAGAGGAAAGTTTATCATTCTACATTCCTACACCTTTCAATCAACTGATCAACGCATCCTACTGCACGCTGCTATTAATAGGGTGGTAACGAGACCATTCATGAGGTATTTAACAATAGGATACTGGTTCAGACCATTTAGTGCTTTCAGGGTGTTTTCATTGTCATAGTGGAAACTGCAAATAATACTGGCTTGGATGCGGGGATTGAGCTCGGGCCGATTTCGGTGTGAGTTATCTGGGCCAAATGTATATATTACTTGGGTCTCGGGCCGATTCCGGTGTGAGTTATCTGACCCAAATGTATTACTTGGGGCTTGGGCTGATTCCGGTGAGAGTTATCTGGCCCAAATGTATTACTTGGGGCTCGGGCCGAATGGGGCTATTCTCTGGCAGATGATTACATGGCTGCTTTATATAATTAACATTTAATTATTTTATTTTCCATATTTTCTCATTGTTTCTGTGATGAAAAAATACAATTAACAATTAAATTAAATGATTTAAGAGTCCTGTGTAGTAGTTTAGTATATTTATACTTTGTGCAAGGAAATTGATAAGCATTAAAAACTTTGTGGATGGAGCCTTCCAAGTGGCGCAGTGGTCTAAGTCTCTGAAAACTGCGTTGCTACAGATGCTGGTTCGAGACCCGTGCCGGCCGCGACCGGAGAGACCCATGAGGCGATGCACAATTGGCCCAGCGTCATCCGAGTTAGGGGAGGGTTTGGCCTGCCGTGGTGTCCTTGTCCCATTGCGCTGTGGCGGGCCAGGTGCCTGTATAATAGTGTATAATAGTAATATATAAAATTACTAAATCGGGTAATTTTGTATACATTCATTTACATTTGCATCGGGCCGCTTCTGGGGGGATTCTGGTAAGATGCAGGCAAAGTTGGCTGAATTCCAGTAGATGTGTCACGTTCGTTATAAGGAGTAGACCAAAATGCAGCGTGGTATGTTTCCATCCTTTATTTTGGAATAGAAAACTTAAAGGAACAAAACATCAAAACGAACAAACGAAACGTGAAGCTAAATAATAATGCTCACAGGCAACTATACATAGACAAGATCCCACAAAGCACAAAGGGGAAATGGCTGCCTAAATATGACCCCCAATCAGAAACAACGAAAAACAGCTGCCTCTGATTGGGAACCATAACAGGCCAACATAGACATATAAACGCCTAGATGACCCACCCTAAATCACACCCCGACCTAACCAACATAGAGAATAAAAGCTCTCTATGGTCAGGGCGTGACAAGTTGGAAACGGCCCGATGTACTTGGGCCGACTCTGGGCAGTCATTCATTTTGATTCCGGGCCGATTCAATCAGTTCCTCATTGCTAGCTGGGTATCCCCCTATTCCCTTTCTTGTGCAACTATTTTCAATGCATCAATGAGTGCAACAATTTTATCATAACAGGCCAAAAGGGATCACACCAATGCAAATTTTCCTCCTCAACTTGCATTTTCTATGCTGTAGGCCTGTTTTACATTAAGCAATTAGCAAGAGCAAGCCTGCTTCTTTCCCGAATAGGCTATAAGGCCTAGTATTTTTTTTCTTCTTCAAAATAGCTTTTTCTAGGATTTCATAAGAGGCCTATTGTGGAGAGACTTGTGTAGCCTGCCGCGCACGGGAGCAACTGGAAGAGAGAAACAAGTGATGTGTAGCCGAAGTAAGAAGCTAAATATTAGATAGATATTAGGCCTTTCATTAGCTAAATATTAGCGCTATAGGCTAAATATTTACCTGTCAAAGTGCAAGAAAAATAAGTAACCAGATTATGAAATGGCAGATCTGTTGTGCGTTCCTCCAGGCTGCGCTCGTGCCCGGGCATGCAAAGCCCCACTATTGATTAAATAAAATAAAATGTTAATTGTCACATGCTTCGTAAACAGCCGGTGTAGACTAACAGTGAAATGCTTACTTTACGGGCCCTTCCCAACGATGCAGAATATAATAAATAAAACATAATAATAGAAAAACAATTTTAACACTTGGAATAGATACACAATAAGCAATGATAGCTTGGCTATATACATGGTGAACCAGTACGAGGAAATTGTGCAGGGGTACGAGGAAATTGATGTAGATATGTACATATAGGTATTAAGGGGTAAAGTGAATAGGCAAACGGATAGGCCTAGGACTACATTTTTAGACAAGACAACTATTATACCTGGGCTACAACAACACAGTGCAATGAGTAACGTACTATAGTTATCAAGTGTATACACAAGTATTGCCCATAGGCTGTAAGTTGCCGTGATGTAGGCTAATTTGAATAACCGCTCACACCTCCTGTTTTGTTTCATGCTGAAATAACTGCATAGGCCAACAGCTTAGGCCTGATTATGCAACCATTTGGATTCGTTTGGGTCTATTCTCGACAGTTTATAAGGTCCAGAAAGGTACATTAAAAGGTCTCTCATATTGTGTAGCCCTATTTTGTCAGGATGTAGCCCAGTGTTAAGATAGGCAAACTATATGAAAAATATGCACTCCGCCTGTTAATGCTGTAGCCTACATTAAGCAAGCAAGAGCAAGCATGCATCTCTCCTCCAACAGGCTATTAGTAGGCTAAAGAACATATGTTTAAATAAGTGTCCAACAAGCTTTTGCAGTCTGTTTTTTTCTGGGACTCCACAATATTTAAAAGTAATAGCCATGTCAGCGGAGAGGCCAGGTGAGTAATTGCACAACACAACAATGAAGACAGACAAGCTCGAGATGTAGCCTATATCCTAAATTAGAAGCATATGCATATTAGCCTGTCATTCAAAAGTTATATGTTAGGCTGAATATTGCAGGGATTATATCCAGTCAATTTACACAGTGAAAGAAAAAAAAGTTTAGCAGATAAGGAAATCATATTAAGCCACGATGTGCGCTCCAGAGGCAGCACTGAGTGCCCTCCCGTCCCGGGTATGCAGCTCGAAAAGGGACCCTATGATTTACGTTTATTAGGGACAAGAAATGTATCCTACCAGGCTACAACAACACAATGTGATGAAGAATTGTATTACTGTTTTCAAGTGAGTACAAAACTCTAGTCTAGGTTGTAAACTGCAGTGAATAGCCTATATGTCATTTGAATAACCTCTCAAAAGCCTGCCGTTTTGAATGCATATTCATCATTTCGAAATAACCAGTTGTGGAAAAAGTACCCAATTGTAATACTTGAGTAAAAGTAAATATAACTTAATAGAAAATGAAAGTGAAGGTCACCCAGGAAAATACTACTACAAGTATTTGGTTTTAAATATACTTAAGTATCAAAAGTAAATGTATTTGCCAAAACATACTGTAATGAAACAGCAGGGAGCAGGTCTCGAACCCTCGACCTCCTAGCCCGAAGTCCGGCGCGCTATCGACTGTGCCGCAAAAAGCATGCTCGTGCGGCAGAGTCGATTTCCGTGCTTATAAACCCAGGGTCGTTACAATACTTAAGTATCAAAAGTAAAGAAAAAATAATTTCACATTCCTTACATTAAGTAAACCAGAAAGCACGATTTTCTTGTTTTTTTATTTACAGATAGCCAGGGGCACACTCCAACACTCAGATATAATTTACGAACTAAGCATTTGTGTTTAGGGAGTCCACCAGATCAGAGGTAGTAGGGATGACCAGGGGTGTTCTCTTGATAAGTGTGTGAATTAGACCACTTTCCTGTCGTGCTAAGCACTCTAAATGTAACAAGTACTTTCGGGTGTCAGGGAAAATGTATGGAGTAAAAAGTACATTATTTTCTTTAGGAATATAATAAAGTAAAAGTAGTCAAACATATAAATAGTAAAGTACAGATACTCCAAAAAGTAGTAGTACTTTAAAGTATTTTTACTTAAGTACTTCACACAACATTTTATGTCATAAAACCTATTATTTGTTATTCTGATTACAGTGCTCTATTGCAATTATTCATTCTACAAGCTTTCCCTCACAGAAACATGTGTTTCATGTGTTTTTGGAACACTTATCACGTGAGCGTGTGCAGTTTCATGTTATTACATGTTGCTTTACTTGTTGTCACATGCTATCACATTAACTTCGCATAAGATCACATGTGTTTACATGTGAAATTTGTGTGATTTTTCTGTAAGGGTTATGAAAGGCAAGGTTACATTTATCATCATACAGAGTATACTTTGTAACAACGTTTGTTTTAATGTGTTATTCATAAAACACTAACCTTGTGTTGTTGTCCTGGCCTCCATCTGGCCCACAAGTGGTTGGTTCCCTGGCACTCACTGTAGGAACTGATTGCCTGTAAAATCCACATATTCAATGATTAAATCAACTACTTTCAACGTTTGCATTGAAAATACTATCCGGCCTTTTCATGAAGTAGATTTATTGAATGTCACTCGTTCTATTGCACTCTATTCTAACCAAATCTGTGATACCAGTTATTATCAGTAGGTGTCACTATGCACTAGCTAGTAGAAAAAGACTGATGCCATGATGGCTACCTGTTTCTATCTGTGAAAGTTATCATTGTGCTAGAATTAATCAAGTCTCTATTTCTGCATTAGCTGTGTATGGTTGGACAAATGTGTTCATATTCTCTCTAAACTTCTCTGTGGTGGAATTTGTTAAGTTTTTTACTTTTAAGACAGTGACATTTGCAACACACACATTTCTGAATGATCAGTGGAAGTAAAATAATATGCCATTATTGGACTAACAAACTGGCTGACTAACCTTTTCAGGAACTTCAGTATCCCTTGGCCTTTGGTAGCAGCAGCAGATCATTTAATCTTTATCTTGTGCCAAACACATTTATTGAGTCTAAATGATTAACATTAGCTACTGGCTGCATGATCGCATCAACCTAGCTAGCTAACGTTAACTAGCTAGCTATCTAGCTAGGCTACTAAAGCTAATGTTAGTAGTTTTATTAGCCAGCTATATATTGAATAATTCAAGCTAGTTTTAGAGGACGACTAAACTGCTTTTATTAACACATACCTTCTTTTCCATGAACATGTGTTCGCTCTCTCATGGGGCAGGCAACCAGGCAGGCAGGAGAGGAGCGTGAGTGAAGAAAAAAAACAAGTGCAGCATGCAGAGTCAAACAATGACGTTCTGGTGCAACCAAACATAGTTGTTGAGAGGCGTGGTAGATGAGGCTCTGTGGAATGTAGCTAGGAGACCACTGTTACTGACAGGTGAATGCACCTGTTGCAGCATGTGTGAAATCCCAGGGACAGGTTGTATTCACGAGACAAAACAGAGGCAAACGGGCAGAAATTGTGGGAGGTACTATGTCCAATAAGAAAAGCTTACTTTCTTTTCCATTGCAGAACGTTTTTCTTGGTTTTTCTATGACGTGAACAAATTAATGTCTGGTAGACGCGCCCAGTGCGGCGGCCCCACACCAGGTTGAAAAGTCCTTGGCAAATGCTGTCTCGCCACACGTTTCTACCGGCTCTGTAAGAAATATCAAATCAAATTGTATTGGTCACATACACATATTTAGCAGATGTTATTGCGGGTGTAGCGAAATGCTTGTGTTCCTAGCTCCAACAGTGCAGTAGAATCTAACAATTCACAACAATACACAAATATAAAAGTAAAAGAATGGAATTGAGAAATATATAAATATTAGGACGAGCAATGTCGACGTGACATTGACTAAAATACAGTAGAATAGAATACAGTAGAGTCAAAAGTTTGGACACACCTACTTATTCAAGGGTTTTGCTTTGTTTTTACATTGTAGAATAATAGTGAAGACATCAAAACTATGAAATAACACATATGGAATCAGTATGTAAACATTATTAAAGTCACTAGTGTTCCATTATTAAAGTGGCCTGTGATTCCATGTCTATGTATATAGGGCAGCAGCCTCTAAGGTGCAGGGTTGAGTAAGCGAGTGGTAGCCGGCTAGTGATGGCTATTTAACAGTCCGATGGCCTTGAGATAGATGTTTTTCAGTCTCTTGGTCCCAGCTTTGATGCACCTGTACTGACCTGGCCTTCTGGATGATAGCAGGGTGAACAGGCCGTGGCTCGGGTGGTTGATGTCCTTGATGATCTTTTTGGCCTTCCTGTGACATCGGGTGCTGTAGGTGTCCTGGAGGGCAGGCAGTGTGCCCCCGGTGATGCGTTGGGCAGACCGTACCACCCTCTTGAGAGCCCTGCGGTTGCGGGTGGTCTAGTTGCTGTACCAGGCTGTGATACAGCCCGACAGGATGCTCTCAATTGTGCATCTGTAAAAGTTTGTGAGGGTCTTAGGGGCCAAGCCAAATTTCTTCAGCCTCCTGAGGTTGAAGAGGCACTGTTGTACCTTTTTCTTCACACTGTCTGTGTGGGTGGACCAATTCAGATTGTCAGTGATGTGTACGCTGAGGAACTTGAAGCTTTCCACCTTCTCCACTGCGGTTCCGTTGATGTGGATAGGGGCATGCTCCCTCTGCTGTTTCCTGAAGTCCACGATAACCTCCTTTGTTTTGTTGACGTTGTGGGAGATGTTATTTTCCTGGCACCACTCCGCCAGGGCCCTCATCTCCTCCCTGTAGGCTGTCTCGTCATTGTTGGTAATCAGGTCTACTGCTGTTGGTAATAGGAACATGAATCAAATGTGCATGTGGTACTCAGAAGCATGTCAACTACAGTGATTGTGATTCTCATGTACTTGATAGTAACAGCTCACTGAAAGTCAATAAACCGATAACCAAAGGTTCTGCCACACACTGACCTAAGCTCCTACTCAACATTCCACCACAAAGGTTAATAGAACTGCCACCACAGCCACAATGTTGAAGGACTATGTGGACCATTTTGGGAGAGTCGTTCAATACATACCATTGCAGAATGTTTCAAAGCATTCAACTGACTGAACACAGCCTTGGTAAATCCTTACAACACTAGCCTCACCCCCTGATGCCCTGCACAACACTTTTTTTTGCCATACCGTAGGGGAACATCCTATGGTTTATTTAAACATTTTATCACGGAGAGAAAAGTTGTCATCAGTTTTATTCCAGGCTACAGTGTGAGAGAGCATGAATTATGGTAGGCCAAAAGTACATATTATGATAAAGTGGAGTAATAGCATGCCAAACATTCATATGATATATTTCTACTCTGGTACAGCCAACATTGGAGAAATCAATCAATGTAGGGAAATGAAAGATTACCTTTCCGCAGAAGTAGAAAATGTTACATGAAGTCTTATTTATATTTCCCTTCACCAGTTGTGAGCATTTTGTGAGTTGTGTCCGTAGGAAAGTCTGTGTGGATTTTACTTACAGGTGACCTCAGTTTTCAGAGTTAAAGGCATGTAGAGTTGATTATTTTTATGTTTTAAATGTACCTTTATTTAACTAGGCAAGTCAGTTAAGAACAAATTCTTATTTACAATGACGGCCTACCCGGCCAAACCCGGACAACGCTGAGCCAATTGTGTGCCACCCTATGAGACTCCCAATCACGACCGGATGTGATACAGTCTGGATTCGAACCAGGGACTGTAGTGACATCACTTGCACTGAGATGCAGTGCCCTCGACTGCTGTGCCACTTGGGAGTTTACCTAAGAACATCTGAATGTATTACTTTGGTATTACTTAAGTTTCAGGACAGTTAATGGCAAATGGGCAGTAAAGTCTTCACCTAATCTTAGGTACTTCATTGCTTTTGTTATTGATCTAAATAGATTATATACTGTGCTTCATTCTACAGCTATAGGTCTCCTGATATCTCCAGGAGTGATAAGTATAATATTTTTGTCTTTATCTGTTGTGGTCTATCTAGTACTGTCTTTTTGCTAGCCAGGGCCATCTACTTTAAGTGCTGCCTGTCTTCCCAGTGGTCTGCTTGGTGTGGGAACTGCTGACTGCTCATAATTTGCAGATAGTTGTTGACACATCAACCAGGATCAAGGTGCAGGGTAATTTGTGACTTGTTTTGGTAATCAGTGGCTGTATTGGAGGGGGAGTGGTTTCACCTCTCCTAGGCAATCAGCAATTAGGACAGGGAGGTGTGCTTTCCACGTCTGCTAGGCAATTAGCAATTAGTGTTACTTCTTCAGTCTCCCCTGGTTTCTCAGCGGTAGCTGTAAACTGCGGATGTTTCAGTGGCGAGTTTGTTGCAAAACTAAGACGGTTCTGCCGAGTTTAAGGAAGGAACGCTCCACACCACTCTCACCTAGTTATTTTCGGATTATCTAATTTTACTGCTTTGTAGCTTTGTCAACTATGTCTCCCTGTAGGCTTTACAGATGCTCCCCACCCCTTTGCTGCAACCCTTTTAATTTAGTGTACCCTGCGCGCACAACCCATATGGAATTCCAGGTCTCTGGCAGTGTTTGGAACTGCCGATCTGCGGTCAAGAACGCAGAGTTAATCTCAGCCTATGCTGCCCTTCAGTCCCTTGACTTTTTGGCTCTGACGGAGACATGGATCACCCCAGAGAACACTGCTACTCCAGGTTCTCCTTTCTATGTTTTCTCTCATAGTCTGAGAGCATCTGGTCGTCGCGGTGGTGGCACAGGTCTACTAATTTCTCATAAGAGATTTCTCACCTGCCCATCTCTTCATTTGAATTCCATCGCGATCTTCGTGCGCTCTCTCTTTCTATCCTATCATCTCTCCCTTCTGCTAAATCTTTCCCTCTTGTCTCCTGATTCACACTCTTGGCATTCTCTCAACCAGCTTCATGAGGTAGTCACCTGTAATGCGTTTCAATTAACAGGTGTGCCTTGTTAAAAGTTAATTTGTGGAATTTCATTCCTTAATGTGTTTGAGTCAATCAGTTGTTGTGACATGGTAGGGGTGGTATACAGAAGACAGCCCTATTTGGTAAAATACTAAGTCCATATTAGGGCAAGAAGTTTGGAACCACCAAGACTCTTCCTAGAGCTGGTTGCCTGGCTCACATTTTTGAAGAGACCTGAAAACAGCTGTGCAGCAACTCTCCCCATCCAACCTGACAGACCTTGAGAGGATCTGCAGAGAGGAATGGGAGAAACTCCGTATCCTTGTTTCCAGATTAGATAAAAAGTCTACATCTGTTATATCATTGCTTGTGCAATGCTACCATCTTTTGAGGAGTAGTGATATTGCCTGAGTTGAATTTCCTATTTCTGAATTGTTTCCTTTTGATTTCCTCTTATTCCCAATGGTCTTAAACTTTTTGAGAAATGTTTGTTTTTACATGCAAAGTTAAATAAAAGGTTAAATAAAAAAATGATAGACATGACAAGGTTGACCACTAAAATACAAAAACCGGCTCATAAAAATGTCACAGATAATTTGTATCCTATGGTTTAAAGGCACAACCTGGTATATTCATTTCGATTAATGATATACCCATTGATTATTGAATATAACTCAAATGCCTCATTTGCATAAATGGTGATCATGCAGTCATCTACAACTCCATCTATGGCAATTTCAGTTTTAAAAGGTACAATAAACAGGTGTCTATAGTATCCCATGTGATACACAGATAATGAGGTTGCACATATAGTAGCTCAATTACTTTTTCTCTTATGCTCTGCTCATTAATATACATCAAATACATTACGGGCAACTATTTGATGAAAATGAGACATAGTGCTTCTTTAGTATGTGAGATTCCACTGTAAACCACTAGAGGGTGGAAATGAAACCACCAAACCCACAACATTGCTTGTGGTGGTCACTGCAATAATGTAACAGAAAAATGAACTAGGTTCGTAGTTAACCAGGAAAGCAAGTTATTTTTTTATAGGTACCATTCTGGGTCAAAAGCAGCAGCAATAACATAACTGTGACTGAATTTTGACAAGGTATTTGTCATTGCTATTTTCATTTTTTCTTTAGAAGTAATGGCACACAAATGATCACTAGATGGCAGCAAGTCCACTTTTTGACTCTGGAATAGTCTCCTTCCATTTAGGATTTTGTGTCTCCTGTATGACCTGAAACGAGCCATACTGTATGTCTGCAGGGGCATACAATAGGAAATGCAAAGGCCTCCACAGTACCTGTGCTTTGACTGTAATTTAAATGCACAGGGCCTATACAGTGAGTATGTGCTGGAACAACATTTTGTTCCAGCACATGAGTAGATATCCCCCTCTAGTCATAGTTCTTCCCAGTTCCCAGCCATCCTCAATCTGATGTGTAGCTTCATGACTTCATCCTAATTGTGTTAAGCATACATTACATTAGGAAATTAAACTCAGATAAGCAATATCACTGCTAATCTGAGTTTTATTTCCTATTTCTGAATTGTTTCCTTTTTGATTTCCTCTTATTCCCAATGGTCTTTAACTTTTTGAGAAATGTTTGTTTTTACATGCAAAGTTCAATCAAGGTTAAATAAAAAAATTATACAGACATGACAAGGTTGACCCCTAAAATACAAAAAACTGCTCATAAAAATGTCACAGATAATTTTTATCCTATGGTTTAAAGGCACAACCTGGTATATTCATTTCAATTAATGACATTTTATATAAGCATACATTACTTTGAAATAGAGCTGGTTTCCTGTACAAAGATTAAGCCTAGTCGTGGACTAAAAGGCATGCTCAATGGCGATTATCCAGTGGAATAACATTTCAGCTCAGGACTAGGTTTAATCTGTGTTTTGGTCTGTTTCCAGCGACACATGTTCTTCAGTGGACTTCATCTAGAGTGTCTGTGAATCTGAGATATTTCTTTCTTTCTTATTTTTTATTTCACCTTTATTTAACCAGGTAGGCTAGTTGAGAACAAGTTCTCATTTACAACTACGCCCTGGCCAAGATAAAGCAAAGCAGTTCGACACACAACAACACAGAGTTACACATGTAATAACAAACATACAGTCAATAATACAATAGAAAAAGTATATATACAGTGTGTGCAAATGAGGTAGGATAAGGGCGGTAAGGCAATGAATAGGCCATAGTGGCTAAATAATTACAATATAGCAATTAAACACTGGAGTGATAAATGTGCAGAAGATGAGTGTGCAAGTAGAGATACTGGGGTGCAAAGGACAAAATAAATTAAATAAATAACAGTATGGGGATGAGGTAGTTGGATGGGCTATTTACAGATGGGCTATGTACAGGTGCAGTGATCTGTGAGCTGCTCTGACAGCTGGTGCTTAAAGCTAGTGAGGGAGATATGAGTCTCCAGCTTCAGTGATTTTTGCAGTTTGTTCCAGTCATTAGCAGCAGAGAACTGGAAGGAAAGTCGGCCGAAGGAGGAATTGGCTTTGGGGTGACCAGTGAAATATACCTGCTGGAGCGCGTGCTACAGGTGTGTGCTGCTATGGTGACCAGTGAGCTGAGATAAGGCTGGGTTTTACCTAGCAAAGACTTATAGATGACCTGGACCCAGTGGGTTTGGCGACGAATATGAAGCGAGAACCAGCCAACGAGAGTATACAGGTCGCAGAGGTGGGTAGTATATGGGGCTTTGGTGACACAACGGATGGCACTGTGATAGACTGCATCCAATTTGCTGAGTAGAGTGTTGGGGGCTATTTTGTAAATTACATCACTGAAGTCAAGGATTGGTAGGATAGTCAGTTTTACGAGGGTATGTTTGGCAGCATGAGTGAAGGATGTTTTTTTGCAAAATAAGAAGCCAATTCTAGATTTAATTTTGGATTGGAGATGCTTAATGTGAGTCTGGAAGGAGAGTTTACAGTCTAACTAGACACCTAGGTATTTATAGTTGTCCACATATTCTAAGTCAGAAACGTCCAGAGTAGTGATGCTGGATGGTCGGGCAGGTGTGGGCAGCGATCGGTTGAAGAGCATGCATTTAGATTTACTTGCATTTAAGAGCAGTTGGAGGCCACGATAGGAGAGTTGTATGGCATTGAAGCTCGTCTGGAGGTTAGTTTACACAGTGTCCAAAGAAGAGCCAGAAGTATACAGAATGGTGTTATCTGCATAGAGGTGGATCCGAGAATCACCAGCAGCAAGAGCGACATCATTGATGTATACAGAGAAAAGAGTCGGCCCGAGGATTAAACCCTGTGGCACCCCCATAGAGACTGCCAGAGTACCGGACAACAAGCCCTCCGATTTGACACACTGAACTCTGTCTGAGAAGTAGTTGGTGAACCAGGAGAGGCAGTCATTTAAGAAACCAAGGCTGTTGAGTCTGCCAATAAGAATGTGGTGATTGACAGTCGAAAGCCTTGGCCAGGTCAATGAATACAGCTGCACAGTATTGTCTCTTATCAATGGCGGTTATGATATCGTTTAGGACCTTGAGCGTAGCTGAGGTGACCAGCTCGGAAACCAGATTGCATAGCGGAGAAGGTACGGTGGGATTCGAAATGGTCGGTGATCTGTTTGTTACCTTGGCTTTTGAAGACCTTAGAAAGACAGGGTATGATAGATATAGGTCTGTAGCAGTTTGGCTCTAGAGTGTCTCCCCCTTTGAAGAAGGGGATGACCGCGGCAGCTTTCCAATCTTTGGAGATCTCAAACGATATGAAAGAGAGGTTGAACAGGCTAGTAATAAGGGTTGCAACAATTTCGGCAGATCATTTTAGAAAGAGAGGGTCCAGATTGTCTAGCCCGGCTGATTTGTGGGGGCCAAAGTTTGCAGCTATCTGGATTTGGGTGAAGGAGAAATGGGGGAGGCTTGGGCAAGTTGCTGTGGGGGGCGCAGGGCTGTTGACCAGGGTAGGGGTGGAAAGGTGGAAAGCATGGCCAGCCTTTAAAAAATGCTTATTGAAATTCTCAATTATCGCAGATTTATCGGTGGTGACAGTGTTTCCTAGCCTCAGTGCAGTGGGCACCTGGGAGGAGGTGCTCTTATTCTCCAATGACTTTACAGTGTCCCAGAACTTTTTGGAGTTTGTGCTACAGGATGTAAATTTCTGTTTGAAAAAGCTAGCCTTTGCTTTCCTAACTGCCTGTGTATATTGGTTCCTAACTTCCCTGAAAAGTTGCATATCGCGGGGGCTATTCGATGCTAGTGCAGTACGCCACCGGATGTTTTTGTGTTGGTCAAAGGCAGTCAGGTCTGGAGTGAACCAAGGGCTATATCTGTTCCTGGATCCATTTTTTTTGAATGGGTCATGCATATTTAAGATGGTGAGGAAAGCACTTTTAAAGAATCACCAGTCATCCTCTGCTGACGGAATGAGGTCAATATCCTTCCAGGATACCCGGGCCAGGTCGATTAGAAAGACCTGCTCGCTGAACTGTTTTAGGGAGTGTTTGAATATTAATTTGTGCCCCAAGCTGCTGTCATTAGACCAAAGGGTAGCATGTGATGTTAATGGATGTTGTAATCATGTTGTGTAATACCATCAAAGGTACAGTATTAAGAGTCCAGCACCATGTTGGAATAGTAATAAGGATAAAGTAAGATATAGCTAACATCTGTAATTAGTGAGGTCTACTTATACCAGATCCCTGAGGTATTGTACTGAGCCCTGCAAGTAAAATCTGGAATTGAGCAGTAACTAAATATTCAGGTATTGCTAACATCAGTCTCTAACCCGAAATATTGTATTTGAAAAAAATTCTGCCATCTGAATATTTAGTTACTGCTCAATTCCAGATTTTACTTGCAAGGCTCAGTACAATACCTCAGGGATCTGGTATAAGTATACCTCACTAATTACAGATGTTAGCTATATCTTACTTTATCCTTATTACTATTCCAACATGGCGCTGGACTCTTAATACTGTACCTTTGATGGTAAAAGGATGTCTTCCCCTGTCAATCATGTTTATGTATGAGTGTCATGTGGATAGTAGGTCTATTTGCATCATGCACATAGGTTGCCAGATATTTCTAGATTGGCATTTGTTTGTCGACAATTGTATTGGCTTAGCAGTGATAGTAGTCTAGGAATGCATTGGGCACCGGTTCGCCTCTAATTTAGGACCTTCGGGCCTGATTCCATCAACCCTGATATTGCACTCTTCGTGCTGTGTTCTCTTCGTGCTGTTTCACAAAAATGTGATTCTGAAATAAGGAAGCTATCTGCCTGTCTGTGACTGTAGTCCTAAAACTTTTCTTCAGTTGTGTTTTTCCACATAGGAAAAAGGTATGTTAACTTCATAAATACTGCACTGCATGTTTGATTGAATTGTGCCTCTGCTCTTGTTTCTAATTAATCATACAAGGGAGAATCTCAAAAATGTCTCATCCACTCCAGCCTGCTGCTTCAGGCTGACAGTATGAATACCAACTGGAAATGCCCGGGGTTGGGGTTTCAAACATTGAACACATGCCCAAAAACTATATGGAGCCCCGTGGTGAGTGATGCATCCTATCTGCATTTTTAGAGGGTTGGTGTTCCAGCACCCAGCCCTGGCTCAGTTATGTGTGCATGTGAGACAGCCTCTGACATTTCTCCAAATCAATCTGCCACTGTATTATCAGCACTTGGCTGATCCTGGACAAGGCGCACACACCTTCCCAACACGGTTGGGTGTATTAATACAGGAGGCAGGGGACTGGAAAGCATGTGTCAAACCTGGCTGCCGGAAGCAAATCTAATGCCATGTTGAGTTTGTCACCCCCCTTTGTTTTATCTCACTGTCTGGAAGTGCGTCAGGAGAGGGAGGCATGCTAAGTCAACTGGGACACAGCTGTCAAAGTCAAATAAAGTAATGATAACTTGACTGTTCTCCAGCTAGTTTTCAAAGAAGAGCTGAAATCTATCATTAAAATTACTAATGTACACCAAAGTAGTCGATACGCATTCAGTAGAGAAACCACATGACAAGAGATCCAGCTATAGTTGTAGGGATAATAGGGTGCAGTTGGGAGAAACTAAGGTGAATACCAATCCTATTCAATGATTCAGAGTCGAGAGTGCTGTTGCATTGGGGGTATTTAAACATTTGATGAAATTTGACAGTCATATTCAAACAAAATAAATAATTTAATAGCATATAACATACAGAACTGTCAAGGTTGTAGTATTGCAAATCTTTGGTTTATTTTCAAACCCAGCCTACTCACTCGTATCGAAACGCATTAAACACATTTGTTATTCCTGTTCCTTATCAAATATGTTTTCCAGTGGGAATTGTACCTGCATATGTAATGGAGCATGAAATTCACACTTTACAAATGTATTACAGCATGCTCTCAGTGACAGATTAAACTTGGTCCTAGCTGTAGATATATTTACCATCTTTATACTATCATGCCAACACAAACCTAACTATGCTGGTACGGAAAAGTTTGTTTCAGCACGTTCTGGCAACTTTGGTGAAAGTGTAAGCAGGCCATCTTAGAACAGCTTGGTTGAGTTCAGCTCACTAGTGTGAAAATGTATTTTGTGAAGCCATTAAACCCTGAATTGGTCAGTGTTCTGGAATAAGCATGTAGAACAACAATCCATCGGCAGAACTCTGAAGAAATGAAAAGTACCCCCTTAAGGTAGGTGAGAGAGATACAGTATCAACATTGCATGACAAGTGTATGGATTTATCAAACTGAGGATAAAGATGTGAAGGTGAATAAGACTTCACTTGTCATTCTTGCACTCCAAAAAATGATGCCCACGAAACAATGTTGTTTTGAAAAGCAGTAAAATAGTAATAATTGAAATGTCTGAAATGCTCGATAAGATGCTTCCTAGCAACAGCAAGAGACAAATAAGTGATGCAGACAAGTGAAATGGGGAGATTCAAGTAATTTCCCCGTTGGCTACCCTACTGTCTCCATGAAAAGAAAATGTTTAAGGCGAATTCAAAACATACTGGCTGGGTGGAAGCGAGGTTGAGCAAAGTTTTTAAACACAGACACATTCCTCTCTCTCATTCAATCTATTCATGTTTTGGCGGTATTTACCGTTTGACGGTATTTACCATTGCTCATTGCTATAATATAATTTCAATGAGGAAAGCACAATATAGCCATGCTAAGCCAGCCTCGGCAATATAGAGTTGCGTTAGCATTTTTAAACAGTGGGACATTATTCCTCTGAATGGATGTATGTGTTCCTATTCACAATGACTTGCTTGTCTTATAATCTGCCTAGTTTCTAGTTTCTAGAAACTAGTGCCTTGTTTTGCAATGGTGTGGACAGTGCTAATTACATATTTGCTTGCACAATTGCGTGTATCCAGCTCTGGGCATTTATTTAGGAAAGGATTCCCCATGCTTGAGATTGTGTTGCACAAGCTGGCCACTTGTTTTTTTTATGTCTCCTGGTGTGATAAACTTTGTGTTGAATGGGACTCCACATTTACAAGGTGTGATTCAAAATCAGCCAGTAGTATAACCTGCTCAGGTCCTGCTACCATCCATCTCTGGAAGGCAGTGGGGTTCTCTGTTAGACCAATGGCTCCCCCTATACCTTTTACCAGCTCATTTCTTTGATCATGGGCTTGGGTAAGCAGAATGCATGGTAACTTGTTTTGTGTTTTTGGCAGGACAAAGAAGTCTGAGAATGATTTTCTGATGTTAGCAGATAGAGCTTTCATGTGTTGAATGAGGATAGGAATACAACTTGCATAGTTTGTTCAGTCCAGTGCAAACCCAATGGGCACAGGACGTAATTTTGCCGTCTTATTCTGGGTATATACTGGTTGTGACGTCATATGACCAAAATATAGCCAGTTTAAGATGTATTTCTTGAGAAGTCTTTATTATGACATAAATATGACCAGATAATACTTATTTTGCCTAACATCTTCCCAAATGACTCAAATCAGACATGGGCTCCCGAGTGACACAGTGGTCTAAGACACTGCATTTCAGTGCCTCACTACAGTCCCTGGTTTGAATCCAGGCTGATTCACATCCGGCAGTGATTGGGAGTCCCAAGACACAATTGGCCCAACGTTGTCCGGGGTAGGCCATCATTGTAAATAAGTTAAATAACGGTTAAAAACCAAAAATAAATAAAAAGGTTTGGACCCACCTACTCATTCCAGGGTTTTTCTTTATTTGTACTATTTTCTACATTGTAGAATAATAGTGAAGACATCAAAACTATGAAATAACACAAATGGAATCATATAGTAACCAAAAAAGTGTTGAACAAATCAAAATATATTTTAAATGTGAGATTCTTCAAAGTAGCCACCCTTTGCCTTTGACAGCTTTGCACACTCTTGGCATTCTCTCAACGAGCTTCATGAGGTAGTCACCTGGAATGGATTTCAATTTGCGTTTGAGCCAATCAGTTGTGTTGTGACAAGGTAGGGTTGGTATACAGAAGATAGCCCTATTTGGTAAAAGACCAAGTCCATATTATGGAAAGAACAGCTCAAATAAGCAAAGAGAAATGACAGTCCATCATTACTTTAAGACATGAAGGTCAGTCAATAAGGAACATTTCAAGAACTTTGAAAGTTTCTTCAAGCGCAGTCGCAAAAACCATCAAGAGCGATGATGAAACTGGCTCTCATGAGGACTGCCACAGGAATGGAAGACCCAGAGTTACCTCTGCTGCAGAGGATAAGTTCATTAGTTACCAGCCTCAGAAATTGCAGCCCAAATAAATGCTTCACAGAGTTCAAGTAACAGACACATCTCAACATCAACTGTTCAGAGGAGACTGCGTGAATCAGGCCTTCGTGGTCAAATTGTTGCAAAGAAACCACTACTAAAGGACACCAATAAGAAGAGACCTGCTTGAGCCAAGAAACACGGAGGAAATTTGTCCTTTGGTCTGATGGGTCCAAATTTTAGATTTTTGGTTCCAACCATCGTGACTTTGTGAGACAGAGTAGGTGAATGGATGATCTCTGCATGTGTGGTTCCCACCGTGATGCATGGAGGAGGTGTGGGGGTGCTTTGCTGGTGACAGTGTTGGTGATTTATTTAGAATTCAAGGCACACTTAACCAGCATGGCTACTACAGCATTCTGCAGCGATACGCCATCCCATCTGGTTTGCGCTTGGTGGGACTATAATTTGTTTTTCAACAGGACAATGACCCAATACACCTACAGGCTGTGTAAGGGCTATTTGACCAAGAAGAAGAGTGATGTTGTGCTGCATCAGATGACCTGGCCTCCACAATCACCCGACCTCAACCCAATTGAGATTGTTTGGGATGAGTTGGACCGCAGAGTGAAGGAAAAGCAGCCAACAAGTGCTCATCATGTGTGGGAACTCTTTCAAGACTGTTGGAAAAGCATTCCAGGTGAAGCTGGTTGAGAGAATGCCAAGAGGGTGCAAAGCTGTCATCAAGGCAAAGGGTGGCTATTTGGCTTACTACATGATTCCATATGTGTTCTTTCATAGTTTTTATGTCTTCACTATTATTATACAATGTAGAAAATAGTAAAAATAAAGAAAAACGTTTGAACGAGTAGGTATGTCCAAACTTTTGACTGGTACTGTATATGCACGAACTGAATGTGATACTGTGTTGTTACAAGTCTCATGGCAGTTGTTATTTAAAACAAACCTTAAAATATTGAATCTTCTCAGGTACATGCATAGATAGGGCAGAGCACATGCCCCTTTGCCCTTCCAGTCTCCAAAGTGCCTTTTCCGGTGGTGTTATAATTTCACAGACACATTTTTTTTTGCTATGCATTTTTGTTTTCTGAACCCACTGCCAGCAAGTAGTCATTAAATTCTCATTTATGCTTTAGAACCAGAAGTTGCGCCGCGCATCTTGATTGTTGGTCAATGTCAATGACCAGTCGTCAGCATCGGCGCGCAAAGGCTGGCACACATATCCAGATTAGTGACCAGATAGAACTAGTTTCATTTCCTCCAGTTTTGCCTGGGATAAACAGATTATGCCTACGTTTATCATCCATATGAAATACCGTTTAGCAATTTACTACTGACTCATGATTGCCAGAACAATAGGCTATCTGACGATTTCATTGATCATTTTCATATTTCAGATAGGCCTAGTTTGGGTGGCTACTGGCTATAATGTCTAAAGATAAGCAGCTGTAACATCGCGTTCAGTATTATGGGATGAAGATGTAACATATTCTGGTGAATTTATTATGATATTTGTGAAGAAGAAAAGGGTTACCCAGCTGTCAACAAGCACTCGGCAGGCAGACTGCCCTCCAACGTGATGGCGCGGTGCAGACAACGTGCGTTCCATCCGATCCTGCAACCTCTGCTACAGGTAGGCCTTATGGTTGTATGATTTAGCTACGGATACCTCCGTGATATTGGCTGCTAATTTGAATGACTTTCAGTTCCAAATGCAGGTGTAAAACTCAGTTTATATCTGTAGCCTATCTTGCGTTTTGAAAATGCATTACCTTTATGGCTGTAATGACAGGCAACATTTGGAGTTGGATATATTAATGGTAGGCTACAGTACTTCTTACAATTTTATAATATGACTGGAATTGTGTTGGTTATTGTTAATAAGTGCAGAATTTATTCAATTTAAAAATACTTTACTCAACAGATTGTAAGATTGTGCTGTTTTCCCCCTTTTTATGTAATAATTTCTCAATGAGTCAGTCACAGTGCAGGAAATTCTGTTTTCGGGGTGCCATTTTTGGGGGGGAGCACATGCCACCCAAAAGCTATGTGCATGGCCCTGAATCTTCTCATCAAACTTCTAAGATGAAAAATCTGGAACAATCGTGCATTTTGTGATAAAATCACCAAATTTGACACAGAGAAAGATGTATGTACAATCGATACATTTCAGCAGACACTCTTATCCAGAGCAATTAAGGTTAAGTGCCTTGCTCAAGGGCACAGACAGATTTTTCACCAAGTCTACTCTGAGATTCAAACCAGCAACCATTTGGTTACTGGCTCAGCGCTCTTAACCACTATGCTACCTGCCCACCTGAAAATATTCAGATATAGAGCCAGCCCAGATTTAGACCCTTGGGTGTGTGGCAGCCATTCTTCATCATTATTTTACAATTCAGAAGAGAGGTATAATTTGGAACAGAGGTAGGTTTATGGACCCTGAGAAGATGTAGATATGGAGCCACCCCAGATTTGGCCCCTGGGGGGCATGGCAGTCCCATCAAATTGCCACAGGCAGTAATACAATTTACAGTTCAAAAGTCCTATTTTCAGATAAACACAACACATTTGGCACAGAGGTCTATTTAGGTACCCTGAAAAGATTTAGATATGGAACCCCCACAGATTTGGCCAGTGGGGGCTGTGTCAGCCATTTTACTAAAAGGCTACAGACTGTTCACTATTTTACAAACCTTTAATCCAGGGGTGCAACTTTCACTGGGGACGGGGGCGTCATGTCCCCCCCACATTCTGAAATTGCATTTTTGTTCTCCCCCCCAGTTATATCATTGCAATGTGATACAAAAAAACGGCAAAGAAGTGCTTTAGGACCATGCAGACGCCTCCGAGCGGTCGGATAGGCTGTTTGGGGTGTTCAGCCGGCTGGATTTAGGACCACGCGAGCTGACAGGCTGTGTGAAGGCAAACTTCTGGAAGGCTGGCTGGACCAGCACGGGAAAGTCCATAACTGCTGTTTAACTTAACTTAACAGAAAGAAAAAACTAAACTAGTGTTTATTCGCAGAGCTGAGCTAGTATTGAATCCCGGGTGGCGCAGTGGTCTAGAGTCTCTGGGTTCGCGCCCAGGCTGGGCTGGGTTCGCGCCCAGGCTCTGTCGCAGCCGGCCGCAACCGGGAGGTCCGTGGGGCGACGCACAATTGGCATAGCGTCGTCCGGGTTAGGGAGGGTTTGGCCGGTAGGGATATCCTTGTCTCAGTATGTAATGAAATGTAAAAAAATGTAATAAAATGTATGCACTCTACTGTAAGTCGCTCTGGATAAGAGCGTCTGCTAAATGACTAAAATGTAAATGTAAATGTATTGTAACTGACATGTAACATTAGCTAATGTTTCATCCCCTCTCGATTGAGTTAATTAGCTACTCTAGCTAGTAGCTACCACAGCCAGGTCAGGTCTAGCCTCTATCCATCTGTCAGATAGTGATGTGTGGTGGCTATTATTACTATTTAACAGCAGTTGTTTGTATGGAAATGTTTTGTACCGTTTGTTTTGTCCCGCTTCAACAGAAGTAAATTAACTTAGCTAGCTTTCGCCAGTTGATGTACCGTTAGAGAGAGAGAGAGCTGGCCAAAAGTTGGCTAACGTTAGCTATATTTTTGATTCAATCACACTAGACCTGAATCAAATGATACAACCATCAGCCAAATGATTAAAGATTGATATTGTAACGTTTTTTTCAGTGCAATGTGACTTCTTATTATTCAGTACAGCAATGTAATTGTATTGATCTGTCAGTTTCCCTAGGTAGTAGTAGGCCTACCTTTTAGGAGGACGATTTGCAGACAGAGAAAAATAAATGGGTAATCATACTTATTGAAAATGAAAAGGCGCAACGCTCGCTCACCATAGTAGCCTAACCTATGTGCACGTTGTGCCTTTTCCGTTTCAATTATGATTATATTTTTTGATTGCACTTGGTTGAGCGCCCTCCTCTTCTTTCCATTATCAATAGCCTATTTATTTACAGACACTGTAGTAAACTACAGTCCAATCATATTTAATTTAATTTAATATTTAAGTTAAATGTGATTCTCCGCCCGCGCACTTGAACTCTCACGCCCAACTAGGAGAGGTAGGCTAGCGAGTTCTGAGTGTGTGAATAATGTGAAAAATATGTGATTTTAATACAATAGGTAGGCTAACGCATACAAAGCAGAAAGTGGACCATTTCCAAATATTCTGTTGTAAAAAAGTATTTTCATCGCAAAGTCGTCTGTCTGACCGCCCGCAGCATGAAAAATGCTGACCATGCCGCAATGATCTCTGTCGAGACCCACAGGGCACAGTAAGTACACAACACTACTCATCATGTCTTAGCAGGATCAGATGGTGACAGGGGTCCCAGCAGGGTCAGACAGCCAGGGAAGTCCAGTCTACGGAGCTCAGGTGAATTTTGCAGTACAGTTGAAGTCGGAAGTTTACATACACCTTAGCCAAATACATTTAAACTCAGTTTTTCACAATTCTTGACATTTAATCCTGGTGAAACTCCCTGTCTTAAATCAGTTAGGATTACCACTTTATTTTAGGAATGTGAAATGTCAGAATAATAGTAGATAGAGTGATTTATTTCAGCTTGTATTTCTTTCATCACATTCTCAGTGGGTCAGAAGTTTACATACACTCAATTGGTTATATCCTGCCTGTTTGGCCCTGTCTGGGGGTATCGCCGGACGGGGCCACAGTGTCTCCCGACCCCTCCTGTCTCAGCCTCCAGTATTTATGCTGCAGTAGTTTATGTGTCGGGGGGCTAGGGTCAGTTTGTTATATCTGGAGTATTTCTCCTGTCTTATCCGGTTTCCTGTTAGAAGTTAAGTATGCTCTCTTTAATTCACTCTTTTTTTTCTCTCTTTCTCTCTCTCTTTCTTTTGTTCTTTCTCTCTCTGAGGACCTGAACCCTAGGACCATGCCTCAGGACTACCTGGCCTGATGACTCCTTGCTGTCCCTAGTCCACCTGGTCGTGCTGCTGCTCCAGTTTCAACTGTTCTGCCTGCGGCTATGGAACCCTGACCTGTTCACCGGATGTGCTACCTGTCCCAGACCTGCTGTTTTCAACTCTCTAGAGACAGCAGGAGTGGTAGAGATACTCTGAATGATCGGCTATGAAAAGCCAAATGACATTTACTTCTGAGGTGCTGACCTGTTGCACCCTCGACAACCACTGTGATTATTATTATTTTACCCTGCTGGTCATCTGTGAACATTTGAACATCTTGGCCATGTTCTGTAATAATCTCCACCCGGCACAGCCAAAAGAGGACTGGCCACCCCTCATAGCCTGGTTCCTCTCTAGGTTTCTTCCTAGGTTCTGGCCTTTCTAGGGAGTTTTTCCTAGCCACTGTGCTTCTACACCTGTTGCTTGCTGTTTGGGGTTTTAGGCTGGGTTTCTGTACAGCCCTTTGTGACATCAGCTGATGTAAGAAGGGCTTAATAAATACATTTGATTGATTATTTGGTAGCATTGCCTTTAAATTGTTTAACTTGGGTCAAACGTTTCGGGTAGCCTTCCACAAGCTACCCACAATAAGTTGGGTGAATTTTGGCCCATTCCTCCTAACAGAGCTGGTGTGAATCAGGCTTGTAGGCCTCCTTGCTCACACACACTTTTTCAGTTCAACCTACAAATGTTCTATAGGATTGAGGTTTAGGGCTTTGTGATGGCCACTCCAATACCTTGACTTGTTGTCCTTAAGCCATTTTGCCACAACTTTGGAAGTATGCTTGAGGTCATTGTCCATTTGGAAGACCCATTTGCCACCAAGCTTTAACTTCCTGACTGATGTCCTGGCTGATATTGCTTCAATATATCCACATAATTTCCCCTCCTCATGATGCCATATATTTTGTGAAGTGCACCAGTCCCTCCTGCAGCAAAGCACCCCCACAACATGATGCTGCCACCCCCGTGCTTCACGATTGGGATGGTGTTCTTCAGCTTGCAAGCATCCCCCTTTTTCCTCCAAACATAACGATGGTCATTATGGCCAAACAGTTCTATTTTTGTTTCATCAGACCAGAGGACATTTCCCCAAAAGTACGATCTTTGTCTCCATGTGCAGTTGCAAACCGTAGTCTGGCTTTTTTATGGCGGTTTTGGAGCAGTGTTTCTTCCTTGCTGAGCGGCCTTTCAGGTTATGTCAATATAGGACTCGTTTTACTGTGGATATAAATACTTTTGTACCTGTTTCCTCCAGCATCTTCACAATGTCCTTTGCTGTTGTTCTGGGATTGATTTGCACTTTTCGCACCAAAGTACGTTCATCTCTAGGAGACAGAACGCATTTCCTTCCTGAGCGGTATGACGGCTGTGTGGTCCCATGGTGTTTATTCTTGCGTACTATTGTTTTTACAGATGAACGTGGTACCTTCAGGCGTTTGGAAATGAACTAGACTTGTGGAGGTCTGCAATATTTTTCTGAGGTCTTGGCTGATTTCTTTTGATTTTCCCATAATGTCAAGCAAAGAGTCTGAAGGTAAGGCCTTGAAATACATCCACAGGTACACCTCCAATTGACTCAAATTATGCCAATTATTCTCTCAGAAGCTTCTAAAGCTATGAGATAATTTTCTGGAATTTTCCAAGCTGTTTAAAGGCACAGTCAACTTAGTGAATGTAAACTTCTAACCCACTGGAATTGTGATACAGTGAATTATAAGTGAAACAATCTGTCTGTAAACAATTGTTGGAAAAATTACTTGTGTCATGCAAAGTAGATGTCCTAACCGACTTGCCAAAACTATAGTTTGTTAACAAGAAATTTGTGGAGTGGTTGAAAAACGAGTTTGAATGACTCCAACCTAAGTGTATGTAAACTTCCGACTTCAAATGTATATTCACAATATCAGTGAATGATACAAAGTTCTTGAATTGATGGGTAGACCTACAGTAGCTTCAGGGCAGCAGCTTAAGCTTAAAGCTCCAGTCTGGGATCTGGGAATAGTGGTCATTTCAATTATTGAACCATTTATTTTATTCTTGGATAATATAATTGTCACGATCCTCTTGCTGTGAGAGATTGGACCAAGGCGCAGCGTGTGCAAAATACATCTTCTTTATTTTAAGAAGAGAGAAAAAACAAACAAGAAACGAACAACTAATCACGAACTAACAAAATAACAAAACTGACGACCGTGAAGCTATAAAGACAGATAGTGCTGACACAAACACTACACATAGACATAGACAATTACCCACAACCAGCTAAAGCCTATGGCTGCCTTAAATATGGCTCCCAATCAGAGACAACAATAACCAGCTGTCTCTAATTGAGAACCAATTCAGGCAACCATAGACTTTCCTAGACACCTACACTGAACACTAAACCATTTACTATACTTAACCCCCTAAACCAAACAACACCCTAGACCAGGGGTGTCAAACTCATTCCACGGAGGGCCGAGTGTCTGCAGGTTTTTGGTTTTTCCTTTCAATAAAGCCCTAGACAACCAGGTGTGGGGAGTTCCTAACTAATTAGTGATGTTAATTCATCAATCAAGTACAAGGGAGGAGCGAAAACCCGCAGACACTCGGCCCTCCGTGGAATGAGTTTGACACCTGTGCCCTAGACAATACAAAAACACATACTTCACCATGTCACACCCTGACCTAACTAAAATAATAATGAAAACAAAGATAACTAAGGCCAGGGTGTGACAATAATGTATAAATGTACACCATGGTAATTCTTTGTCATGCCTCATCTTAGGAGGATCAGATGGTGACAGGGGTCTCAGCAGAGTCAGGCAGCCAGGGAAGACCAGTCTGTTACGGAGCTAAGATGCAGATATAACATTTTTGCAGATACAACACTTTATTCTCTCTGTGTAGCAAACATTGGTCAAGCCTGATGCTATTTTAAGGCAGTCTGACAAACCTCCAAAGTTGATTTACAAACTGTATCAAGGGTTGATAGAGGCTTTTCCCGATGACACAAAACGTTAAACAAAAATGTGAGGAAGACCTGGGAGACATTATTTATGATGATGAATGGATATAGATACATGTATGTTAGAATGCCCAGTCATGTTCATATAACCTCAGACATAAATTACTGCAGTTTAAGACCATCCATAGAATGTACTATTTGCCAGTAAAACTGAATATCATGCACTCAGAAATGGTATTCCTCTGCTGGAGATGTAAAACACTAAAGGGGACATATTTGCATATGTTATGCTCTTGTGAACGCTGGCTGAATTCTGGCAAAGAGTATGTTATTTTATCTCAACATGTCTACAGATTCTCCCTTCTCCTTGTTTTTGCTTGCTTGAAAATGTTGATACTGGAGACTGTTATCTGAAGAAACTGTGTAACCAAGCATTTATAGCGGCTAAGAAATGCATTGCCATTCGTTAGGTTGGTTATCCTCCCACAATTTCAAGTTATGTAATACTAGATTTGATTTATTACAAGATTGAGGGTATACTGGGCAAATTTCATAAGGTCTGGATGCCGTATATGGAATACAGTACGACTAAAGGATTCTGTATTGAAAACATGCCCACGTCAGGGGAGATACCCATTTAGGCAATCCCTAGCTGCTGGCGACCGTGTCAGCGTGCATGCGCCCGGCCCGCCACAGGAGTTGCTAGAGTGCGATGGGACAAGGACATCCCTGCCGGCCAAACCCTCTCCTAACCCGAACGACACTGGGCCAATTGTGCACCGCCCCATGGGTCTCCCGGTCGCGGCCGGCTGCAACAGAGCCTGGACTTGAATTCAAGTCCAGGCTCTCAAGTGGCACTGCGCCATTCGGGAGGCCTGTCCCCCCCAACTTCTAAAAGTGTCGCCCCTGCTTTAATCTACAAAAAGTCATCGCCTTTTATATTTATTGTCTATACTTCTAGACCTGGATCTCCTGAAATCCAAAAGGTTTGACAGTAACACGCAGGATACTGCAATGAGAACAGAGGAAAACACAGCAGTCATTTAGGCCAAATTTTAAGTGTAGCAGAGGTGAGTTAAAACACTCTAGTGATGAAGTAGCCCTGCCTGCGACTTAAAACCACCCTTGGCCAAAGACTAAATCTTGTTTTGGTCAAAATAATGTTTAAGGAGTGGGAGACTGGGGGTTCACATCCTACCAGTACCATGAGCATGTAAACAAATGGCTACTAAAGGTACTTTTGAATGCCCATATCACAGTTGTAACTGGAAAAATATCACAGCCATTAGGTTGGAATACTTCACAGCTGAGTATGTTCTGCAAATGGAAAAAATTAAAGGCCATGCCACAGTTTAGAATATAAACAACTCGATGGCCTGCGGGAGCCAGACGTGTATAGCTGTAACGGAAATGTGGTGACCTTATTTGACCTTTTCTGCTGCTTTTGAGACACGGATCGATCCCTCCCTCCTTGGGGCACTATTTGTTGAGTAAATAAAACACTAAACAATCACAATACAGTAACTATTAGTCACTCTATGTATTCATTATAGAATTGTGTCAGTTATTAATGATAAACCTATAAACTTCGCTCGTCTTCCCCATCTCTCTATTTTTCAGCTCCAGATGACAAAACCTGCACACACTCCAAGGGTTGCAGGTCTGCCCACTTCCTATTGGTGACACATTGTATTCGGAGAAATATCCAATAAACCAAAGACATTGCTTTAACTGTGAATGTACTTTATTGCAGATATTTTCCTCAAATAAAATGGACCATACATAAAATAAACAAGTTATTACAATTTATTACAAATTATTACAATTTATTTATATTGGGTCTAATTTGGTTGGCTTGTGTGAGAGAGTCATGTTTTATAACTCAGACAAAAGCACATACTATTGTGTGCATGTGTAGGAGAGAGAGAAAGTATGTGTGTGTGTGCATATTGTATTTTTCCTTGTCAGCCATCTCTGCTAACCATGCCCTCTCCACCAACTGTGAGTAAGCACAACTGCACATGTCCGTTGTGGGAAATGGATAACACAATCTGTAGGCCTACATTTCTCCAATCCTAAAATAAAATGGAGCATACATATCAAATAAACAAGTGATTACAATATATTTACATACGAATGTGTATGTGTTTTATTTTTTTCTTGTTAGCCACCCATCTCTGCTTTGCTGTTAAAAAACTGAGGTCTGGAACTCCCTCCAGGTCATCTCGCTCTCCATTACTTGGCCTTGGTTGCCTGATGACTCACCTTGAATTTGAATCGCTACATACATTCATTGTGGAGAACAAACGTCAGTTTGGCTTGAGCGATGTGGATGGGTAGCCAGGGTATGGCTTTGTTACATAAAAAAAGACTTGTTTTGCAGGACAATAAACACATATTTGCCTGCCACTCCTGGGAACCCTGTACATAATGTGAGGGCTGTTTGTTTCCTGTTTCAGCTCCAGATGAGCATATGTAATAATTCAGAATTTTCACGGCCAGTGTAGTAGGAACTGGTGCAGCCGGTAAATTAAATACCACAGCAGAGGACTCTATGACTGCAGCTGAACTGCTGGGGGTGGCAGATCTAAAAGAGAGGCACAATTTTCTTAACTGACAATAATCATACAACTAAACTGAATGAGTGTATGGCCTAGATACAATCAGATCAAGCATTAACCGATGATAGCCGACACCCGCATAGCTGATGTTTTGGCGATGTCGGAGGTGTTACTGCGTTGGAACTGTCAAATCGGTAAGCAGCTGCTCTTGATCATTGTCACAAAACTACACCAGTCCTACTCGCATTACAAGTTTGAGAAAGTGTAGGCTATATAGAAATGATGACATTCAAATTCAAAATCATTAAACAAAATAATGAAGATTTCTATCAGCCTAATCAAGGTTTTAGATTACATCTTACATTCATGTTTTCAAACTTGTAAACAGGGCTGCATGAGATTTCTGACTCCATGCAGCCAATGGAAATGTCAGCTTTAGGTATAATGCCAGGAGCAGCTTGTGGATTTGACAGCTCTAACACAGTTCCACCTCAGACACCGCCAAAACAACCGCTATGCGGATGTCAGCTAAAGCAGATGTGATTTAATAGAGCCCCAAGTGAGGGAGAGTGTGCATGTGTGTATACATGTATGTGATAATTACCTTTATCACCTGTCGTGGCCGGTGTAGCAGGTGCAGGGGCAGACGACTGCAGCTGTGAGGACTGTAGTTGAGCTAATAAGGGTGTCAGATCTAAAGGAGAGAGGAACAATTTTCTTAAGTGGAAACAATTATACAACAAAACAGAGTGAGTGATTGAGTGAGTGTGTATATGATAATTACCTGGACCACATCACACTGCTTCAGGTCTACAAGCCTCTGGATGTTCCAGCTTTCCACTCCAGGCCTGGAACAGCTTGGTGGAAACACGGTTACCTGTCACCCACCGAGCCTGGTTGGCATATCTGAAAGATAGGCACACTATTATTTTAATGAGAAAGCCTTGACTACACACTAACCTAAACAAAACAGATTATGGGAAGCGCACAGTAGTAGATAGTGCCATGACTACATGGAACTCTATTCCACACGGTTTTTGGTAGGTTACTTTATAAGTGTAATCTGTTACAGCTACTAGTTACCTGTCCGAAATTTGAATCAGTAACGTAACTCTTGGATTACCCAAATGCAGTACTGTAATCTGTTTACATTTCGTTACTTTTAGATTACTTTCCCCTTAAGAGGCATTAGAAGACAAAAATGAATGGTACCAATTGAACGACATCTATTGCAGGATAAATCACTTTTAAAGTTTACATAACTGGCCATTATTGGATGTTAAATTGTACTTTACTGGTTGGTTATGTAGGCTTCTTCTAACCCATCGCCTTCTACTACATATAATAAAATTATATATATGCATTAAAAACCAAAGTCTATCAGAATTCCAGTCAACCCAATAAATGTTATACCCCTTGATCTTCAAGAATTGGACTTGGAAATATAGATTAGACAAATTGTTTTACCTGAGCATAACCCCACAACTAAGTACTTATTAGCCAGCCCTACTCTGTTATGATTTTGTTGTCATGGAGGACTGATTGTGCTCACTGATTTGAAAAATGTATGCTGCGCTCATTGAATGGCATGCTTTGAGCACGACTGAAAAACATGTGAAACTGAATGCATATGCTGCATTTCTTATAGGCCTATTGTTTACCTTTTCCTTGGTGACACTTTGATATCTTGCTAATATGAAGCTGTTTAAAGGGCAAATCCACAGATGAAACAATAACAAAATTTGTCACCCCGCCTCTGTTTTGGTAAAAAAAACTGAGGGATGGGCCTGGAGAAATGTATCCACTCTCAAATAATTTTAAAGCCAGTTTCCTGCAATTCTCAGAATTTCTCCATGGAGCAAAGATGGGGAAAAAATCCATGCTGTTAAATTCATTGTTTTTGGAATTTTTATTTCCCCTGATTGTTCAGCTTTTATTTTGGTTAGTTCTCAAAGATTATATTATAAAAATATATGTAGGTTCATTATCTTTCTACATGCTTTATATTTGGTTTAGTCATTTTAAGTTTACACTGAAAGTGTTTTCCTTCCCGAAAATTATAATACCTTTCTTTATACAGGTTTTTCTCATTGAGATAACATCTCTTTTCCAAGAGAGACCTGTCAATAGACAGAGCTATGGATGCAAGGACTGACCATCCATGATATCAAAATTATTGTTTTAATGTTATGAGGCTATACAATGTTTACAAACATTGGAGAAAAACAAGCTTATATTTTGGGTTCTCATGGAGTGTGACAGTTCATGAGGCATTTATAAGTGACATTCTTCAAGAATCAATGGATATATTGTGAGCGGACCAAGTAATTGGGCGTCACTCTAAAGCGGAAAGGTGGAACAAATGAGTCAGGAGTAGGTTTTCTTGATTGAACACAGTTCTCTATTGAGGGCATTTGGTCAACACAAACACTCCAACATAATCAATGAAAATCTCCCAAGGAAAAAACATACATCTTCTTCAGATCAAACAGGAACACAATACGATTATCTTTAAACTACAACAAAAGTCACGGGATTGTCACGGTCTTAGTGGTTCTTCATGGATCGCTCCTCTGTCTCGGTGGCCATCTTCCAGAGATAGTATTTTCCCCTTCTCTGCTGGTTCCATACTCTCTCTTATAGGGGAAGGAGAATATCTCATTAGTACCGTCAGCTGTGCTTGATTGCCTCTGGTTACCTTGTCTCCCATGCCTTGTTGGGCTACTATCCGTGAGCCCAGCCTGCCCTCTGGTGGTCCTTCCACAATACATATACTTTATATATAATTACAGATTGTCCTTTAAGTCTATCAAAAGTATGCGAGAGCACATTTTTCACTGGCTGTCCACCGTTTTAAAAAACAATGATTGAAAGGCAGCTTAAACTTCTTGAATTCAACCATTATTGGGTTCAAATACACATTTACTTCTGTGAACAGCCATCCACAACAACCACAATCCAGAAAGCGCAAATAGCTAAATGAGAGAGCAGCAGTGTGATTCACATCAATGCGCTATGTAGATATCAATAATAAGTGATATCAGTATCGCCGTGCACTACAACACTGCTGTCAGCCTTACCTCCAAGCGTTTATTCAAATTGGATAATCTTTTGATGCCGACAGCAGTCACACCATTGGAAGACATAGCTTGGACTGTAGCCTACAAAAGCCTATTCCTGCTCTTCCCGCGATCCATCAAACCCATTTGGTGTGTCATCATTGTGGTCTCTGACTTGTAGTCAGACTCGCTCAGGTGGAACAAACTTAAATTTGCGCCTTTTTTCAATGCTGATTTGAATGTCATTGAGGAAACAGAGAAGTGTCAAAGTTTTTAAAAGTAAACATCTAGTTTTTCAAATGTATCAGTAATCTGATTTCAATATTCTTGCTGGTAACGGATTACAGTTACTGTTTTTTTGTAATCCCTTACGTGTAACAGATTACATTTAATCCGTTACTCCCAACCCTGATTCCACATCAAGTAACTCATGCAAGCAGTAAAGTAGATTTTAAAAAACAGATAAAAAATACACCTTATGGAACAGTGGGGACTGTGAAGAGACAAACACAGGCACAGACACATGCATACACACGATAACATACGCACAGTACACACACACGTACACATGGATTTTGTGTTGTAGATATGTGGCAGTAGAGTAGTGGCCTGAAGGCACACACTTAATGTGTTGTGAATGTATTGTAATGTTTAAAATTGTATAACTGCCTTAATTTTGCTAGACCCGAGTAAGAGCAGCTGCTTGGCAGCAGCTAATGGGGATCCATAATAAACACAATACAAAAAATGTATTAAGTTGTATGTGTATGTATTTGGCAACCACGCAGCAGACTTCATTTTCCCAACTGCTCATTGTACTTGCCCTTGCAAGTGTTCTTAGAAAGGCTCACGGTCTGATGAGGGGGGAGCTCTGAGGATCTGAAGCGAAGGTAGAAGCCACCTGAGAGGGAGACAGAGGACGAAGGCGCAGGTACCGCCGGATCCAATCTCGAAATAAAGCTCTCAGAGAAGAAGGCGCCGGATCCAGGGTGCCGAAGTTGTTTCTAGTCTGTGTCTGGTCCGGGCTTTCCGTCGCCAAGGAGGCCCCCATTTGCAGAGGTTGCTGTTTTCGACTTCCACGGCAAGTGACATATCTCCATGGCTGGTTGGTAGAATCGAGAACAGGAACATCCACCAAGTCATCCAGGAGCATCCTACTAACTCCATTCTCCAGGGAAGGGGGAGACCCGTTCGAGGAGGTATCCCTGCAGAGTAACGGCCAGTCGACTGTAGAGAGCCGACACAGTGACGACACTTCCATCAGGCCAGAGCGGCGTCTGGCTACTGGGGTAGAAGAGAGAGAAAAAGTAGGCGGGCGTGGATTTTCCAGTAGCTTGTGTAAGTTCGCTATTCTTTTGCTAAGAGTAGCCACATCGTCCCTGTTGTCCTCTGCTACCAACCAGTTGCTACATTGAAAGTCTGGGCGGTCCACGTTGTCCTGAAATAAAGCAAAATAACATTTGTTTGCCTCCTCCATTTGAGGCTACATGCTAGCTAACCTAGCTGGGCTGCCATATCTCCCTTCTTGACAGGGAATTCTCAACTTATCCGAGAGAATTACACGGCTATCAAAAACGTTGTCTTGGCTGTGTGCTTAGGGTCAAAGTCCCGTTGGAAGGTGAACCGTCGACCTAGTCTAAGGTCCTGAGCGCTCTGGAGCAGGTTAATTTTTGACCTTTGTTTAACTAGGCAAGTCAGTTAAGAACAAATTCTTATTTACATGACAACCTAGGAAGAGTGGGTTAACTATCTTGTTCAGGGGCAGAATGACAGATGTGTACCTTGTCAGCTCAGGGATTCAAACTAGCAATCTTTCAGTTACTGGCCCAATGCTCTAACCACTAGGCTACCTACCGCTCCAAGGATCACCAAGGATCTCTCTGTACTTTGCTCTGTTCATCTTTCCCTTGATCTTGACTGGTTTCCCAGTCCCTGCCGCTGAAATAATCCCCACAACATGCTGCCACCACCATGCTTCACCGTATGGATGGTGCCAGGTTTCCTCCAGACGTGACACTTGGCATTACATTTTGGTTTCATCAGACCAGAGAATCTTGTTTCTCATGGTCAGAGTCTTTTAGTTGCCTTTTGGCAAACTCCAAGCGGGATTTCATGTGCCTTTTACTGAGGACCGGCTTCCATCTGGCCACTCTACCAAAAGGCCTGATTGGTGGAGTGCTGCAGAGATGGTTGTCCTTCTAAGGTTCTCCCATCTCTACAGAGGAATTCTGGAACTTTGTCAGAGGTACCATCGGTTTCTTGGTCACATCCCTGACCAAGGCCCTTCTCCCCCGATTGCTCAGTTTGGTCGGGCGGCCAGTTCTAGGAAGAGGCTTGGTGTTACAAACTTCTTCCATTTAAGAATGATGGAGGCTACTGTGTTCTTAGGGACATTCAATGCTGCAGATATGTTTTGATACCCCTCCCCAAATTTGTGCCTCAACACAATCTTGTATCGGAGCTCTACGGACAATTCCTTTGACCTCATTGCTTGGTTTTTGTTCTGACATGCACTTTCAAATGTGGGACCTCATATAGACAGGTGTGTGCCTTTCCAAATCATGACCAATCATTTGAATTTACCACAGGTGGACTAAATCAAGTTGTAGAATCATATCAAGAGGGATCAATGGAAACAGGATGCACTTGAGCTCAATTTCGAGTCTCAAAGCAAATACGGTACTGTATCTGTTTATATTTTTTCATAAATGTACAATTATTTTTTTAAGTATTTTGAATTTGTCATTATGGGGTATTGTGTGTAGATTGATGATGACGTTTAAAAATATATATATTTTAGAATAAGGTTGTAATGTAACAAAATGTGGAAAAAGGGAAGGGGTATGAATACTTTCCGAATGCACTGTATCTGTGGTGTGTAACGGCACAATCAGCACTCTGTACTTGCACATAATTTGGGGGTAAACAATGTGTAAATCATTGCATTGCATGCAGTAAATGTTGGTTTGGTGCGAAATTGTTGGCCGATAACGTTACCAGTGGGTGCAGTATAGTTAGCCTTGTCCCAGCCTTAACGGCCCATATGGCAGGTGCTTATTGTTTTACGAGGCAAGTTTATGTAGAAGAGAGCATTGGTGTTTGAGGATAGTGTGTGTGGGGGTAGTGATGGATTCAGTCACGGATGTCTGGGCAGAGGGAGTTCCAGAGCTTTAGAGTAACTCTTGAGAAGGCCCTGATGCCAAAGCTGGGGTTGGGGGGGGGGGGGGGGGTGCCAGTGGAGTTCACAGAGGACAGGGGTGATGTGCTGCCAGGACTTAGTGGGGGTGAGGAGCCGGGCTGCAGAGTTTTGAAACATTTGAAGCTTATGGAGGGTGCTTGAGTTTTACACCGGAGAGTAATGAGTTGCAATAGTCCTGTCGGGAGGAGATTAATGCACGGACAGTTGATGACTCTCCTCTTTTCTTTGTATGTCAAATGGTCCAGCACCATCTTGAGACAATTGCTTTCATTTTTTTTATAGATAAGGCTTTAAATACAGGATAAAATCTTGCTATCTCACATGATTGTGCAAAAGACAAGGCCATAATTATAAACAACATCCACAGCAGATAGTCAGTGTGCTGCTGTAGTTCAAAACTGAGGTTTTAGGTTTGTGATACCACCTTCAGCCACATCATGTCCGATTCGTGTGTCACCGACTGGGTGCCCTTGATGTGCGTGCTCACAGGCGTCCAGCCTTGCCCATGTCTGCTGCAGCACTAGCCACAGCTCTTTGGCAAGGTCATCCGACAGGCCCTGCACCTCGCCAAAATGAGGTTCATTTTGTGCGTGTTCTTGCTGTCCATGCGGTACTGCTCGTTCATGAGGTCATTCCATGAGCACTCCATGTTCATCAGCTTGTGGTGGCTCTCCAGCAACTCGGCCTGCTCTATCATTAACAGAGTATCTGCCACCATTTCAGGCACTAAACAGGAAGGGAGGAGGAATATTAAAACACAAATATATTGTAAACATACAGCAGGGCTCCCTAACCCTGTTCCTGAGTGTGGTAGCTCTCCAGGAACATGATTGAAGAGCCCTGCTGTAGAGCTTCATATAACATGCAATGCAAGCCAAAAATAATAGTTCCCACTCAAGTGGTATCTTATGTTGCAACTGAGCATACCTGAACATATATTATTCCACGGCTGAGGCAAGCTGACTGTGTTGCATCCCAGCATATTTTACATCCTTCAGGTTTCAATGGTGTTGATGTTTGGAGGCCAGTCCTTGCTGATGTCTGCCAGGGAGTTCTGGATGTCCTTCACGTACCCCATGGCATTGTGAAGCTGACTGAGGCCTGTACACAGAGACACAGAGGCAGACAGACAACAGAGAGAGACTTCCAGCAGTGGACATAACTTTATCTCACTGATTGACTCCTTGAGCAGGCCGGTGTTCAGGTCCATGAGTAAGCGTCTGGAGGGCTCTGTTCCCTGTCTGCACTCCCCACTGGGACACTCTGGATCTTAGCTTTGACATCTAAAGGGAGAAGTATAGGGCCAATGAATGAGCCATTCAAATCAACAGGCTTTTTGATATGTATTTAGAATTAAACATTTGTTGTACTTTGGAATCTCTCTCTCACTCTCGCCCTGAGGTGTCAGTATGTCAGTTCTCTCCATCTCCGTCATCTCTACACTGGTGAGAAGAGAGAAGTGGAAGTGAGCCCTCCTGTACCCTGCCTAACTGGGACTGAATCACAGCCTGGCAAGTGGGGACAGACAATTGTAAATGGTTTAGAAAGGGCTTTATAAGACTGCAGCCAATGAAAAAGCTAAAAACATTATTTTCTACTTTTCCTTCTACCAAAACATCAGATCTAACTGGGGGATCTATAAATCATGGGATTTATGTCAGTTGCGAAGTCTTAGCAGGTGAAAGATTCCTTTACTGATGATTATGCTCGCTATGGCGCCATACGCACTCTTCTTCTTCTTGGCATTCGCACATGTGTTTGTGCATGCTGCCACCTACGGTGCGGGAGTGTATGGCCAATCACGTTACATGTGTGATACAAAAGTAAAAAGTAAGGGGCAAAGGAAAAAAATTGCACCACCAACTATGAGGGGTTGTGACAACATGTATGCTGGCTTGTGGTTCGTAGGAAATGACCGATCAGATGAGAGAGTGTGTGTATGCCAAAAGGCTAGCAGGGGCAGATGAGAGACAGGCATTTGTTTTGTATAGTGTTCCATCAACGAGTTGGTTATTTATTAGCTATAATAAAAAACAACCTTTCTAAATGCAAAGTGGTAATCGGATGTCAAATTCAAACTCAGCTTCCAAGCTTATCATGATGTTTGCCCTTACTCATAGTTACTTAATTATTCCAAAAATCCACAAGTAAAACTTAGTTTCACAGAAATGTTCACAGAATTGTTTTTATTTTACTTCTAACTCTGTTTCTTTATTTAGCACCTCTGCACTTACTATAGTCATTTAAGTCAACATACCCTTGCAGTCAACCTTTTGGGTCTTTTGTACCAATTTCTGTCTCTTTACAAAGGCATGGTCTTCAAGCTATGGAAGATGCCAAAACATTTAATAATAATAATTGATTGGACTTACATGGCACTTTCTAGACTCTCAAAGCTCTTTACAGTGTACGGGGAAACTCTTAACTACTCGCTAGTGTATACACCCTTATATTATTAAACTAGGGAAATTGTGATTCCATAGTTAGGCCTGACAGTGAGGACTTGTGAAGATCAATTGCAATAAGTGCCATGGGTTCTTTGGTGACCACAGTGTCTATGCCCTCCAAGGCCCACCCATGGCTACACCCCTGCCCAGTCATGTGAAATCCATAGATTAGGGCCTAATGAATTCATTCAAATTGACTGATTTCCTTAAATGAATTGTAACTAAGTAAAATCTTTGAAATTGTTGCATGTTGCGTTTATATTTTTGTTCAGTACAATTTAGGCAGAGCTTTATGGCGCCGAGCTTTAGAGCACCCCATACATGTGTTGTTGTTGACAGTATTGAAAATCACTGTCAGTGTTTCAAAACACCCCAGTTTACAGTATACCGCCCAAGCCTATTTAATCCCACACCATTGACTATAATAGTTAATACTGCACTTCGAAGTCGTCACAGGGGATGTGGACTGAAGAACTACGAATGGTTGGAGCCCTACCCTCCCCGCAGTCGTCAACCTTTCAGAATGATGCCACAATCATCCAGAGTTATTCAAGGTAGGTCCAACGTGTTTTTCTATTTGCTTGTGAAAGTGCTCCTAAAGCACGTCTTGTGCACGCTCTCCACGGTCTAACGCCCAGTATGGAATTTGAGACATGCCCACCTGTCTTGCAATGAGGTAGAAATGGCTCTATAGGGACAGCTAATTACAACCCGGGAGAGGGAAGGGGTAGAAGGGCTGTCGTGGTTGGCTTAATTAGTATTCATACTCACTTCCCAGTGGTGCTGTTGTCCTGACTAAGCCAGACAGAGATGTACACACTGGACCTGTAGCCACTCTGTGAACAGTGAGCAGCTGGGTCAACCTGGTTGCTATATATTGGTACACCTGGCATACCACAATATGTGCTCCTTGGGCGTTTCACAGACAATATTCCCTTCAGTTTAGGTTTGCTACAAAGTTGAACTATAATGTATTTTATTTAACTTAACCTCACACCATACACCTAGATTCAGTAGCGGTGCGTGGGTAAAATCACTGGGGAAGCCAGTTACAATCTATGTGTTGTGATAATTGAGTAGTTTGCTCTATAACCCGTTAGTTCATATGCCTTGCCACCGTGATATATAGGCCTAAGGTTGAGACAATATAACACTGTGGCAGAATAAATTCAACTTACACCTTTATTTCATCACAAAGCGGAGAACAACCTCTGTCCAGTGAAGTCCACAAAGCATATTGCATGTAACAAACAGTTACATGACCTACAGCATGGTCAATCATGTTAATGTTTCTAACATATTTGGACTACTTAACAACTATTGATTTAGAACACCAGAGAGTTACCGCAAGTCGTAAAGAAAACAGGAGCTGCCTCCACTATTCCAACACCATTTCAACTTCAACATCATTAAATCACTTACGTTTAGTTTAACACAGTGACAACTTAAAGATTCCAAAGACAATTTAGTCCAATCAACGTAAGCTAAATATCATGTGGCTGTCCATTTCTGTGTGTGTGTGCGTAAGTAGAAAAAACATGTTGACTCACCCTACTTGTATAGAAACGCCAATGCCATCCTCCTTTCTTTCATGTTGCCGAAACGGTCTATGACTCTGTCATATAGTACACGTGTGAAGTTTTAGTTGTCCTAGGCAACCTGGCTAAAATGCCTGCTCGCTAGCCTAACTTCCTTTCATGGGCAATGATTAGCCAGCTAGTTAACATTAGCCTACTACATCTCGCTACATTGTCACACCCTGATCTGGTTCACCTATCCTTGTGATTTGTCTCCACCCTCTCCAGGTGTCGCTTATTATCCCCGGTGTATATATCCCTGTGTTTCCTGTCTCTCTGTGCCAGTTTGTCTTGTTTGCAAAGTCAACCAGCGGTTTTCCTTGCTCCTATTTTTCCCCAGTCCCTGGTTGTTTCTAGTCCTCCTGGTTTTGACCGTTGCTTGTCCTGACTCCGAACCCGCCTGCCTGACCACTCTGCCTGTTCTGACTACCAGCCTGCCTATCCCCTTGTACTGTTTTGGACTCGGATCTGGTTTCTGACCTCTCGCCTGTCCCCGACCTGCCTTTGCCTACTCCCTTTGTTATAATAAATATCGGAGCTCTACCATCTGCCTCCTGTGTCTGCATTCGCTCAGTTCGCTCAGTTTAGCTCAATGCTGATTGGCTATTATTGCAGGGTTTTTTTATCAAGGGAAGCCAAATGCTTGCTGGCTTCCCTAGCATTCATGGTGGCAACCATATCATACTCTTTTTGACCAGACAGCATCAGATAGATGGGCTACACATACAAAGACAGAGGGGCACTGTTTCGCTTCCTATGATGCTTTCTCCTGTGAGATACAGTCTACCTCTCGCGAATTGAAGTAAAATTATGAAACACAGAGACGAATGATAAAATATTTTGGGGAAGCCTGGCTTCCCTTGGCACCCATGAATACACGCCACTGACTAGATTATGTGACAGCCATTGGTGCAACTTTTTCCTACCAATAGGAGAACTGATGGTTATGGTCCCCTTTAGTGGCGGTTAGTACCATTTAAGATGAGGACCGACGATTTTCTTTTTTTCATGAGTATGGCCTTTCTATTATAGCATATTTGATGACTGTCATTCATATTTCATTCACCCAGTTCAATGTAACAGCGATAGGTTTAGGCTACTACATGATATCGCATTTTCCCTATACCCATCATGAGGCTGCTACAACCTAGCCTATGAATGAAAGTTTACAACGTCGGTGCACACCGGTCGAGAGAAACATTTGAGGTGACAGACAGTGACATATTGTAGACCGATATTGTAAATAAGAATTTGTTCTTAACTGACTTGCCTAGTTAAATAAAGGTTAAATAAAAAAAATAAAAAATGTATATTCAATACTGCCGTGCACACTCTTGCCTGCATCTAGCTGATATAGGGTGTAATCATTAGTACAGTTGCAAATGAGAGTTTCTATGGGACAAATTCAGGTATGTTTATCGTTGTGTTGTTCCATTTAAGAAACGTTTTTCAGTAGAATTGGCGTAAGGAATACACCCCTGATCACGCGTAAACACAGTTCACTTTCATAGCAGCCACGTTGTATTCCTTCTCGCTTCTATGCATTCTCCTCATCTTTTCCCTTCGTCGCTTGTGAACGTCAATGCACAACACATCAGCTATGTGACCAGGCAAAAAAAACTTTACAAACCATATCATAGCTGCTACACACAGCCTACATCATTGTCACCATATTAGCTAAAGTAACGTTAGAGTCAACATAGCTAATAGAACTGTCATGACGTCGCCTGCTTGGGTAGTGCAAACCCCATCCCCCTCTCCCTGCCTCTCCCTTTCCTACCACAACCCATGCGGTGATCACAGAGAGATGTCGTAAATTCCTGAGAATCTCCTCATGGCCAAACAGTATTAACCTGTTTGGGCTGCAGGGGCAGTATTGAGTAGCCAGATAAAAGGTGCCCATTTTAAACGGCCTCGTACTCAATTCTTGCTCGTACAATATGCATATTATTATTACTATTGGATAGAAAACACTCTCTAGTTTCTAAAACCGTTTGAATTATATCTGTGAGTAAAACAGAACTCATTTGGCACAAACTTCCTGACCAGGAAGTGGAAAGTCTGAAAACTATGCTCTGTTCTAGGTCCTGCCTATAAATGGGCATGATACGTATTAG
This sequence comes from Salvelinus namaycush, assembly GCF_016432855.1. Classification (NCBI taxonomy): domain Eukaryota; kingdom Metazoa; phylum Chordata; class Actinopteri; order Salmoniformes; family Salmonidae; genus Salvelinus; species Salvelinus namaycush. Next base: position 37,569,774 of record NC_052309.1, on the reverse strand, counting down.
TATACATGCACGTCATACACCTTCCCCTAGATGTCAAGAGGCTGTGAGAGAAGAAATGGAGTGTTTATCTTGGTCTGAGTTGGAATAAATCCTGTTTTCAGGAAGGCGCAAGGAGGAACCGGGGATTGCCTTTTGAAAAGCTGTCGTTATAGGCGACTACTATCTCCGGCTTTGATTTTATTTGATACATGTGACAATATCATCGTAAAGTATGTTTTTTCAATATAGTTTTATTCGATTTTTGAAATTTATTCGGGACGTTAGGCGTGTTGCGTTGTGTGCCTTTGTTCAGGAAGGAGAGCTTCGCGCCACTTGGCTAGTGCGCTTGCTAATTCAAGAGGGAAAAAGGACGTTCTAAATCACAACAACGATTGTTCTTGACAAAGGACCTCTTGTACAACATTCTGATGAAAGATCATCAAAAGTAGGACCCATTTTATGATGCTATTTCATATATCTGTCGAACTGTGTACTATTAGTTTTGCGCCCAGGTTTTGGGCACTCGGTCGCCATAACGTAAGCCTTATGTCGTAATGAAGTTATTTTTAGAATTCTAACACGGCGATTGCATTAAGAACTAGTGTATCTATCATTTCCTATACAACATGTATTTTTTAGTTATGTTTATGAATAGCTATTTGGTCAGAATATGTGTGTCAGAAAAAGTGTCAGAAAAATATCCGGACGTTGTGGGAAAAAGTAGCTACGTTAGCACAATGTATAACCACTGATTTCAGCTCTAAATATGCACATTTTCGAACAAAACATAAGTGTATGTATAACCTGATGTTATAGGACTGTCATCTGATGAAGCATATCAAGGTTAGTCAAAAATTATATATCTTTTACTGGTTTGTTACGATCGCTAACTTTTGCTGCTGGGAAATGGCTTGTGTTTCTGGCTATTGTGGTAAGCTAATATAACGCTATATTGTGTTTTCGCTGTAAAACACTTAAGAAATCGGAAATATTGTCTGGAATCACAAGATGCCTGTCTTTCATTTGCTGTACACTATGTATTTTTCAGAAATGTTTTATGATGAGTATTTAGGTATTTGGCGTTGGTGTCTGTAATTATTCTGTCTGCTTTCGGTGCAATTTCTGATTGTAGCTGCAATGTAAACTATGATTTATACCTGAAATATGCACATTTTTCGAACAAAACATAGATTTATTGAATAACATGTTATAAGACTGTCATCTGATGAAGTTGTTTGTTGGTTAGTTTGGTTGGTTCTTGGTTAGTTAGGTTGGCTTTGTGCATGCTACCTGTGCTGTGAAAAATGTCTGTCCTTTTTTGTATTTGGTGGTGAGCTAACATAAATATACGTGCTGTTTTCGCTGTAAAACATTTTAAAAATCGGACATGTTGGCTGGATTCACAAGATGTTTATCTTTCATTTGCTGTATTGGACTTGTTAATGTGTGAAAGTTAAATATTTCAAAAAAATATATTTTGAATTTCGCGCCCTGCACTTGAAGTGGCTGTTGTCATATTGATCCCGACTTAGGGCTTGCAGCCAGAAGAAGTTAAGAGAGAGGGTAAACTTTCAGGACAAAGGAATTCTCTTCCACCTCACAGAACTTGAGGTACGAACATATTTCATATTCCTGCAAAGGTATAAAAGATCGGTGGAGAGTCCAGCTATGAACCGGTCCATTTGTCACCACGTGGGAAACTCATGAGAGACTGTGGCACTACATTACCATACCGCTGTTTATATAATAACCTCAGATATGAGGTTTACATCTGTATAATTGTGTAATATGATTTTGAACTGGTTAATGAAGAAAAATACAAATCCCTGTTGTATTTGAACTAAATCCAAGGACCGCCCTGAGCCAGTTGGGTCAGAGACCATGGGACAGCCCCTCTCTGCTATCTGAATAAAAGCCAACTCTAAGAAATTACCACCAGACCATGTTTTCTCTCCATGGGGAGAACGAAGGTTAAGGTAACATTGCTGAATCTTTAACCATACCACGTGGTTAAACTCTTATACTAATAAGAACAAGTTTTGATATTGACTACTAGTCTGCAGCTAGGAATTCGGTATCATTGAACGCGAAGAAAGAACCGCCGAAACATCCATTCTATAACGAATGTCACTCTGAACAATCCACAATAACCGAGACAGAACTTCACTCCAACAGAAACTAACTTCGCTCCAACGATCAGGACGACACACACCGAGCGTAACTATATATATATATTGATTGCAATTGTTCCCGAATGAGTGAGCGTTCATGTGTAAGGATTAGCATGTCAATTGTTATAATTATGGACTCTGTAGCGAATTCTTAGTCGAACCGCCATTTTCCCTTTGTCTAACAAGCTATGCCGGTTCAGCCCACTAGGGCATATTTCTCCTATCATTTCATGTAACTATTTTAAGTTTGTTTGTTTGTTTATGCATTTCTGTGAATTAATTAGTTAGTAATAAATAAATGATTTAAGACAATTGATGTATGGATGACTCATAGTGAAGACTGGGTTCGTGCAGATAATCAACAATTTACGACGTTTGGAATGAGACTAACGTGAGGTAAAGTAAATAAATCATTAATTAGAGGACTATTGATCAGATATGAAAATATCTGAAAGGTTATATTGGGAAATTATAACTTTGTAATCTAATACCTTTCCCTGGTGCCTTCGAATTCATAGTTAATTAGTTACGTTATTACTCAAGTGATCGCGTAATCCCTAATTACAGGAATTTTTGATAAAAACTATAAGTCTTCAATTTAACGATAGCAAAGACACGACAGAACTAACGCGTTAGTAAACCTGTAACAATCATGCAGTAACGTTACAGTATACAGTCAGTAAGCAGTTTAGCACTTACACTGGCGGTCCCCAGTGGCAATACATTTGTAAAAACCAAAAGCTTATCTTGACTTGGAAGAGTTCCAGTGTTGTGTTGGACAGTCATTGCCATAGCCAGCTAGCTAACATAGCATCTATCTCTCTAGCTTTCTCTTGCTTCTCCTTCATTTTGGAAGAAATTAATTTGTTCAAAACTGTTCTACTACTGTCTTTCTCTCTCTTTGAGTCAACTACGGAGGCTTGCGAAAGTATTCACCCCCTTGGCATTTTTCCTATTTTGTATAATTTGATTTACACAACATGCCTACCACTTTGAAGATTGAAAATATTTTTTATTGTGAAACAAACAAGAAATAAGACAAAAAACTAAACTTGAGCGTGCATAACTATTCACCCATGTTGGTGTTTCATTTACTGGAGAGTGAGAGGTATATAAGGTATAGTCTCTTCGGGTTGATCTTCTGACTGGTCCTGAAGAGTTGGAGGCGGGTCTGCTCTGGCCATAGCAGTAGCCCCATTGGTGCACAGCATGAGTCCTCTGCTCTTGGCACCCGACCAGTAGAGAGGGAGTGAGGTGTGTGTGTTCGTGCGAGATGAAATATTTGTGTGTGTCTAGGAGTCATGAGATAAGAGGAAACTGTAACTTGCAGTTACTGTCTTGGGGCTAGGGGGTTTCCTGATTGGAGGGATGTGAGCAATTACTTAAGTCAGGAACTGTTTTGTGCGGTCTGCAGTTTTGTAACAATGGGTATCCTGTTCGGTGCATCAGCAGTTTTGTGTTTTAGAAATGGGGTGTGTTGAGCAATCTTTTAATCCTATGGTCACAAGCAGATTCTAAAACCCTATGGCCTCTTAAATAATGCTTAATATATGTGCTTGATATAATGAGCTAGGTATATGAATATATGTATATATGACAAATCCCCCTCTTCACTTCTATTAGACGTGAACAATAAAAGCAACCAAACAATTTGGTAGAAACCAAATTTTTGAGTCCCCCTCTTCACGTCTTTTTAGACGTGAAAACTATAGCAGGGACAAGAAGAAGGATATAATGAAAACAAGAAGCACCCTCAAGTATACAGCGAAGCGAGGTAAATGAGCAAGGACAAAAAGGAGACCACTCCAAGTGCTACACCTGGAGTGGCCAATCACACATTAGTAACCAAAAAACGAGAACATGTTAAACCCTCAGGTCCATCCCTCTATACAACCTGTACCAGGTGGGCTCGTCGCCACCCGGGAACTTCAAACCTTCACAACAGGGAGGACAAACATCACTTTTTATTTATTTCGACAACATCAACTACAGCAAACCAAGGGTCCTCCTCTGTCAGGCCCACTCTCCTGCGAAAGCTTGATTCCGTATCAGCCTCTCCAATTAGAGCATCAAGCAACGGCATCATACCAGAGGCCCTTGCCACATCTGTAACAGACTTCTTCAAACAAGGTATGATACAGGCAGCACAGCACATGAGCATACGAAAAACAACAACTAGGGTCAGAAATCCAGTAATCATCATTGCAGTGTACTTACCAAACCAACCACCCAGCCAGGGGAACAGTCCACTCTCCTCCACACCTGCAAGACCCTTCATCTCCACCGATAACCTTGCCAACCCACTCAGAGCTTTTGAAATGCTCCCATCCGGACTAGTATTGTTAGGGACAAACGTCCAACACTGTTCTCCAAACATTTTACATACACCTCCCTGGTTGGCCAGAATCATGTCCAGTGCTAGTCTATTTTGTCTACTGGTTTGAGAGGTAGCATCCAATTGTTCAGCCATCCCCGTAAGTGCTGTGTGGGTGTAGTTAACAAATCGCTGTTAATTATAATAAATATAATTGATCCAGGCATTATGCTTAGCATCAACAATAGCTGGGCCAATAATGGGCAATAAATGCCACAGGCCATCATTTCTGTTTAATGCCTGGAATTCGTGGGGGACCCCTATTGGGACCCCCAACAGGTTGGTTGTGGATGTTATCTGTACCCTCGGACCAAGGAGCGTCACGGTTCTGCCGTCTCCTGGTTTGGTCCCGAGCCTCTGTGTCATGTGCAGCTCCCAGAAGTTGGTTAGCTGTAACCTCAATAATAGGCAATGGTGTTATCAGACTGGCCAAAGCACATGTGCCCTGACCATCTCCTTTCAAAATGGGGTCAACCGCCTGGTAGGTCCACACATCCACCATACATCAGCAACACCTCTAGTTAATAGTGACATTAGTGATGCAGGCAGTAGTAGGGAGCCTCCCATAGTCTATACCTCTACCTGTACCAGTGATACAGCTGTAATATCCCCCATATGCCTTAACCCCCCATGGTGTCTTGTGGGAGGGACTTCTGGGAACACAAGACTCAGAGTTTTACACAGGGTTGAATTTGGCTTATTATAATAGAAACTTTCCAATATGCACATCCAACCTTTCCCATTGCTTAGGGCAAATGGGTGAGCAGCCAGAATAGGTCTGGCATGTCCACAGATCACACAGTCTTTTCTATTAAGTGTTTTGGCTGTGTATCTCATATAGGCCAACCACATATTTTCCCTTCCCTCATAACCAGTTTCAGTCCCCAATTGGTCACTATCTGAAATGTCTTTTACATTTATTACCTGTACCAGATTGGAGAGCTTAGGTGATGGCGTGGGACTTGGTCTTGAAGTGGTGGAGGAGGCCGGCTGAACCCTGGTCCGTTGGAACTGGTGGTGGTTCTGGCAGTACTGTGATGGTAACATCCCCATCGTATCCTAATCAGACAGCTCAGGACTACAAGCAGTCCTGTAAAGCCCCATCCTCTCCCAGAGAACACATCATCAGCCAGAGATCAAGCAACACTTTCACTTCTATGAACGTACACAGTGATGAAAGGGCGGGGTCAGGGATTTCTTCATTAAGGAGTTGATCCCCGAACTCTATTAGCAACGGTTCTTCTCCTTAACTCTGTGATCATTCGGCAGTGTCAGTGTGTCTCACCCTCCAAGTGCGATATGCCCCCAGGTCGGGTGAATCACCTTCTCCTTTAATTCACCTGTAATGCATAAAATCTTGGACATACAGGTTTGGTTAACAAACAGTTTCTCATTTGTTCTATCTGATTATATATTTAACTTCTATGCCTATTTGTTAGCTAGATTTTTAAAATTTCTAAATTAGTTTATTATCCAATAGGCCCCATCCTATCCTAGACCACGATGTACCCCTCCCCCGTTTGATATCTGGCTCTGGCCAGGTATCAACCTTACCTACTCTAATTAATGACTTAGGTAAGATTAGTAAAATATTCTTATGTTCTACATTATAATATAGGAACGTCCCTTTCATTCGCCGCATATCCAATTCTCCCTTGGGCGTACATTCATATCTATTCTTTTCCAATTCTCTGTCAAGTGACTTATCTACTTTAAAATGTATCTGTGCTGCTTATATATGTTAAACCCTTTCTCTCCTATCTTATTTCACAGCCTACCTTGCTCATTTCCTGGTCCACCCTCCCCACTCAGCTCTCAAACCTTCAAGGTCTCAACAGTGCGGGGTAGACCCCTCTGTCTGCCTTTTTCTAATAATAGTCAATAACAACTATGTGTTCCTTTGCAATATTAACTAAGTGTCTCACTGTTTTGACTTTATCTGAAATCATGGATTTAAAAATAACAACATGTCTTATAGTGTCAATCTCTAAAGTCCTTACATAACCTTAATAAACCTATCTCTATCCTATCAATAATTTTAATACTATTTAAATAAAAATCTTCTAATGGCCAAAACAAATGCTAACCATATAAATTCCTTTCTTTACTAATAAGCTCTCTTTCCCTCCAGGATCACTCCTCTGAGAACTGAAACCTATTTCTTTACATTAATAATTTAAATGCTTATGTATTTTCATGCCCTATAGGCTTAAAATATCTCCTGTTCAAACCTCAATGTATCATATCTTCCCCCATTTATTATCGATGACAAATGGGATTTTTCTGCTATAATACCAAATCAATAACAGCCCATTCAAAACCGTCATAGTCAATGTTTAAAAACAGAATCCTGACTCCTCTGTGGTTAAAACTACAATTATGGTCAAGAGTTATAAACTCTATTATAATCAATTTACCTCAAAACTAGTATCCCAAATGACCACAAATTCATTATCCTCACTACATCCCCCCGTGAGTGATCAAATCACAGGAAAATGCAATGAAAACAGGTCAAAAGGTTACACCTCCCCCTTACATTCGTGTTCCATACCATATCTAGACATATCAAAAGAACCCTTTATCTTAAAAAAGTCCCTTGTCTAAATAAAACTCAGAAAGTAAAACTCCTAATATTATCTTGTCTCTCGGAACACGGAAAACCCCTTAACCCAAACGTTTACCACAAAAACAAAACCTAATAATTATGATAATACCCTCAAATCATTCGTTTTAAATTTCCCCGATGTTTCATGTACTAATCATACAACTGTGATAAACATGTACTGTCCCTTTAAAAACTCCCAGGCCGCCATTCCACTCTGCGGGCCGGTTATTGTTCACCATAATGAAAACAGATCACGTTTAGAATACGTTTACTTATTGTTCGAATTCTCTGGTGTTACCTAAACAAAAACCAATAACTTTTAGCAACTTTTGAAAAGTAACTCAAAGCTATAATGCACACATTTTCCCTCTAATTAACACAACCAATTTTCTCTAGCATAATTAATACGGCCACACCCGGTGGGGAAAGTACAAATTGTATCCCGTTCCTCCTATAATACCCAATGCTAAATTCAAAGTTGTGGTTAAATATATGGATTTGCCAATCATTATCAAATGTTAAATATACAGGTTTAGTAATTTTATCAAATAGATTAGTATAGTTCAAATAAAGATATGCGTTTATTAGCGCTCAACCTGGATTCAGAACGCAGCAACTAGCCAATACAATATCAAAAATAACTGTCTTATTCATGCATCTAGGCAAAACATCTAGTTACTTCAACTGAGTTTAGCAGCAAAACTATCGTATAAGTAAAATCAACTTCTCAACTTTCTCCACTCCAAAGTGTAAACTTACCATATACTTCGCTAAATTTATATCGCATGTTAGCCAATCCATAACAATAATAACATTAGTCTGTAAATTTAACCTAAATAAGTTATTAAATGTATTCTCTCTACTCCGAATTGGTTTTAAGTTTTTCTCTGTCACCAGCATTTAAACAGGCTCCCCGTCGGCTGGGAGACCGTTTAGTGCTGCAATACTGCCCTCTTCTGTCCATTCTCTGTACAGCTCTCCACCCCCTCTATTCTAATATTCGTCTGATAATATGTGTAATGCGTTATCTAGGTTTAGTTAGTCTTCTACTATGTGGGGTTTATTTCTATCTTTGTATGCTTAGCCCGTCCTTGGTCGAAACCAGGGATGTATTCGTGGTGCAGGCACAGACTTATCTCTTGTGTCTCACCCTCGCACACAAAAAGAGTTATGAGTGTGTGGAGGAATATCACAAATAAGGGGCCAGATATCCCTAGCCTTGCCCAGGGAGGGAGAAATGTCCCTCTAACTGGGCGAGGTTCCTTTTTCAGGGGAGGCGGAGTTTGATGCCGCATCACCTGAGTCAGGAGTGTCTTCATTTGGAATCGAATTTAGGCCGCTCAAATCAGCTCTGACTTCTGTCAGTGTTCTGGAAGGAATTGGAGCTGAAGTGCAATGTGTGAGGTGGTGCCAAGGTGCGCCTGATTTACCTTTGACCTGAACTGAGTGTGAAGTAACCTCCTTCACTTCGTACGGTTCAGTCCACCTGGGTTCCAGCCACTTTCTCTTGTGGACTTTAACCCTCACCCAGTCACCAACTTTTACATTCAGTGGTGGCGTGTCTCCCGACAGCTCCCCCTCTTGGACCTTGCGAACCTGGGTAGAGAGTGCTGCAGAGAGTTCCGTCAGTAGTTTCACATAATTACATCAAGAGCGGGCATATGACCTCCCTCTCTTGGTGGACCAGGCATGACTCTTCCAGTCATTATCTCATGAGGAGAGAGATGGGTGCCTGCCCCTGGAGAGGCTCTCATGGCCATCAACGCCAGAGGCAGGGCTTCAACCCATGTCAACTTGGAACCTGCACATACTTTTGCTATCTTAACACACAAATACATTTTTCCGACTTCACTTCATACATAACCTATTTAAAATAGGACGGTTTTCCATGCAGATTTCAGTCCATTTAACTTCACTTCATACATAACCTATTTAAAATAGGACAGTTTTCTATGCAGATTTCAGTTCATTTATCATTTAACTTCACTTCATACATAACCTGATCAACAGGACGGTTTTCTATGCAGATTTCAGTTCATTTATCATTTAACTTCCCTTCATACACAACCTGATCAACAGGACGGTTTTCCGTGCAGATTTCAGTTCATTAATACACCTGGAACCACACCTCAGACACAGCCTAAGTGATAGGTCTATGCAGATTCGGTTCAAATCAATAACCTGGAACCACACCTCAGACACAGCCTAAGTGATAGGTCTATGCAGATTCGGTTCAAATCAATACCTCATGACAAAAAATAAATCATAGAATGTTCTTATTCAGCACAAGATATCTTTTGAACTATGCCTACAACAGCTTAGTAACAATTTAGCAACGATTCATACTCACACTCAGTACTACTGATCAAAAATTTGGTCATACTAAAATACAATATGCAGATTTTGATTTAACAGGCTCTGCTTACCTTTTAGTTGAGCGCTCTGATCAGTTTCCTGAGGCAAGTCGAATGGTTGAAGATCTCCTGGACTGCAGGTCACTCTTCCGTCTGATTTGCGCTCAATGATTTGTCTCCTCTCACACCAACTTGTCATAGATCGAAATCAGATGAGAAAACCATCCTCTGCTACCAAGTTTTGTTGGTGTTTCATTTACTGGAGAGTGAGACCAAATCATGGACACTGGACAGAGTGGAATCAAGTATAGCAAAAGGCAGTTTATTAAGGTCAAAGATATCTTGTCCTGCCGTTTAGCGTGACACGGACCTCATCATATGACTCTTTAAAGAGTCAGCTGGAAAAGGGTATCTAAACAAAGATTACAGCAGTTTTTATACATGGAACAATGTAGGTATAGTCTCTTCGGGTTGATCTTCTGACTGGTCCTGAAGAGTTGGAGGCGGGTCTGCTCTGGCCATAGCAGTAGCCCCATTGGTGCACAGCATGAGTCCTCTGCTCTTGGCACCCGACCAGTAGAGAGGGAGTGAGGTGTGTGTGTTCGTGCGAGATGAAATATTTGTGTGTGTCTAGGAGTCATGAGATAAGAGGAAACTGTAACTTGCAGTTACTGTCTTGGGGCTAGGGGGTTTCCTGATTGGAGGGATGTGAGCAATTACTTAAGTCAGGAACTGTTTTGAGCGGTCTGCAGTTTTGTAACAATGGGTATCCTGTTCGGTGCATCAGCAGTTTTGTGTTTTAGAAATGGGGTGTGTTGAGCAATCTTTTAATCCTATGGTCACAAGCAGATTCTAAAACCCTATGGCCTCTTAAATAATGCTTAATATATGTGCTTGATATAATGAGCTAGGTATATGAATATATGTATATATGACAAATCCCCCTCTTCACTTCTATTAGACGTGAACAATAAAAGCAACCAAACAATTTGGTAGAAACCAAATTTTTGAGTCCCCCTCTTCACGTCTTTTTAGACGTGAAAACTATAGCAGGGACAAGAAGAAGGATATAATGAAAACAAGAAGCACCCTCAAGTATACAGCGAAGCGAGGTAAATGAGCAAGGACAAAAAGGAGACCACTCCAAGTGCTACACCTGGAGTGGCCAATCACACATTAGTAACCAAAAAACGAGAACATGTTAAACCCTCAGGTCCATCCCTCTATACAACCTGTACCAGGTGGGCTCGTCGCCACCCGGGAACTTCAAACCTTCACAACAGGGAGGACAAACATCACTTTTTATTTATTTCGACAACATCAACTACAGCAAACCAAGGGTCCTCCTCTGTCAGGCCCACTCTCCTGCGAAAGCTTGATTCCGTATCAGCCTCTCCAACAGCCTCTCCAACAATGGGTATCCTGTTCGGTGCATCAGCAGTTTTGTGTTTTAGAAATGGGGTGTGTTGAGCAATCTTTTAATCCTATGGTCACAAGCAGATTCTAAAACCCTATGGCCTCTTAAATAATGCTTAATATATGTGCTTGATATAATGAGCTAGGTATATGAATATATGTATATATGACACCCACCAAAAGTCAATACTTTGTAGAGCCACCTTTTGCAGCAATTACAGCTGCAAGTCTCATGGGGTATGTCTCTATAAGCTTGGCACATCTTGCCACTGGGATATTAGCCCATTCTTCAAGGCAAAACTGCTCCAGCTCCTTTAAGTTGGATGGGTTCTGCTGATGTACAGCAATCTTTAAGTCATACCACAGATTCTCAATTCGATTGAGTAGGCCATTGGATTTTGACTAGGCCATTCCAAGACATTTAAATGTTTCCTCTTAACTTCTTATGGCTGCAAGGCAAAGTGTTGAGTAGCCAGTGAAATCGTGCCCATTTCAAACGGCCTCCTACTCAAATCTTGCTCGTACAATATGAATATTATTATTCTTTTTGGATAGAAAACACTTTCTAGTTTCTAAAACAGTTGGAATTATTTCTCTGAGTGAAACACAAGTCCTTCTGCAGCACTTTTCCTGACCAGGAAGTGAAATGTCAGAAATCTATGCTCTTTTCAATCTGATGCCTATACATGGTCTTAACACCTAGGAGTCTGCTGACAGTCTATACGCCTTCCTATTGGTGTAAAGAGGATGTCAGAGAAGAAATTTTTTTGCTCCTCTTGGTCTGTGGTGGAAAAAAACCTATTTCTTTGACCTGAGCGCCCACTTCCGGTATTCTGAAGGAAGTGGGATGGACTTCTGTTTTGCCTTCCTAACGAACGGCTAACGTCTCCGGCTCGATTTTTTTTGGATATATGTGACCATATCATCGTAATGTATGTTTTTTCAATATAGTTTAATCAGATTATTGAAACTTTATTCGGGAGTTTTGCCGTGTTCCGTCGTATGACTGTGTTTACGTTGGACCACGGCTACTGGAAATGGTAAATGAACAGGGATATTTCTCATTCTGAAACGAAACAACGACTCATCTGGACAGAGGACGCCTGTTTCAACATTCTGATGAAAGATCAGCCAAAGTAAGACTCATTTTATGATGTTATTTCATATATCTGTCGTGCATGTGAACAGGTCGTGGGCGCCCAAATGTGTCTCTCTATTGTGGCTACGCTAATATAGCGATACATTTTGTTTTCGCTGTAAAACATTTAATAAATCGGAAATATTGTTTGGAATCACAAGTTGCCTATCTTTCAATTGCTGCAAACTATATATTTTTCGGAAATGTTTTATGATGAGTAATAAGCTATTTGACGTTGGTGTCTGTTGGTGTCTGTAAATATTATGGCTGCTTTCGGTGCACTTTCTGATTTGTAGCTGAAATGTAAAATATGATTTATACCTGAAATATGCACATTTTTCGAAAAAAAATATGCTATACAATAAATATGTTATCAGACTGTCATCTGATGAATTTGTTTCTTGGTTAGTGGCTATTTATATCTTTATTTGGTCGAATTTGTGATAGCACCTGATGGAGTAAGAAACTGATGGAGTTAGAAAAGTGGTGTCATTTGCTAACGTGGTTAGCTAATAGATGTACATATTTTGTCTTCCCTGTAAAACATTTAAAAAATCGGACATGTTGGTTTGATTCACAAGAAGTTTATCTTTCATCTGGTGTCTTGGACTTGTTAATGTGTGAAAGTTAAATATTTTTAAAAACTAGCTTTTGAATTTCGCGCCCTGCACTTTGAGCTGGATGTTGTCATATTGTGGGCGGTGTCGGGCTTGCAGCCCAAACAGGTTAAACCACTCAAGTGTTGCTTCAGCAGTATGCTTAGGGTCATTGTCCTGCTGGAAGATGAACCTCCATCCCAGTCTCAAATCTCTGGAAGACTGAAACAGGTTTCCCTCAAGAATTTCCCTGTATTTAGCGCCATCCATCATTACTTCAATTCTGACCAGTTTCCCAGTCCCTGCCGATGAAAAACATCCCCACAGCATGATGCTGCCACCACCATGCCTCACTGTGGGGATGTTGTTCTCGGGGTGATGAGGTGTTGGGTTTGCACCAGACATAGCGTTTTCCTCGATGGCCAAAAATCTCAATTTTAGTCTCATCTGACCAGAGTACCTTCTTCCATATGTTTGGGGAGTCTCCCACATGCCTTTTGGCGAACACCAAACGTGTTTGCTTATTTTGTTCTTTAAGCCATGTTTTTTTTCTGGCCACTCTGCCGTATAGCCCAGCTCTGTGGAGTGTACGGGTGTCCTATGGACAGATAATCCCATATCTGCTGTGGAGCTTTGCAGCTCCTTCAGGGTTATCTTTTGGTCTCTTTGTTGCCTCTCTGATTAACTTCTTTGGGACAGGGTGCCCAGAGTCAACTGCCTGCTACTCAGTCCTAAATATGCATATAATTAGTCGATTTGGATAGAAAACACTCTGAAGTTTCTAAACTGTTTGAATGATGTCTGTGTATAACAGAACTCATATGGCAGGCAAAAACCTGAGAAAAAAATTCAACCAGGAAGTGGGAAATCTGAGTTTTGTAGTTTTTCAACTCTTTGCCTATCCAAGATACAGTGTAAATTTGATCCGATTGCACTTCCTAAGGCTTCCAGTAGAAGTCAACAGCCTTTAGAACCTTGTTTGATGCTTCTACTGTGAAGGAGGGGGGAATGGGAGCTGATTGTGTCAGGTGAGAGCTGAGAGTGAGAGTGAGCTGCTTTCAATCGCATTTCTACAGACAAAGGAATTCTCCGGTTGAAACATTATTGAAGATTTATGTTAAAAACATCCTAAAGATTGATTCTATACTTCGTTTGACATGTTTCTACGAACTGTAATATGACTTTTTGTCTGAACTTTCGCCTGGACTCGCCCGCGCCTCGTGAGTTTGGATTGTGTACTAACTTCCTCTGGCTACACCATGGTGCTACCCTACAGTGTGCTGTTGAGGCTACTGTCGACCATTGCAAAATAGTATGTTTTAATCAATTATTTGGTGACGTGATTATATTTGGTATAGTTGTATCTAAAAAAGGATAACTTTTTAAATGTTTAACAAATTGTATTTTTCTGAAAATCACAGAGGAAGATCTCTCCATGGTCCCCTTCCTCCTCTGAGGAGCCTCCACTGGTCCCCTGATGTGAAAATGTAAGAGATGGCCTTCCAGGTCAAGCCTTACAGTGACATGCAGTCAGGATTTTCCTTTTAAGTCATATTAGTGGTTGAAGTGTGAATGTTTTTACTTCTGGTAAAGTGCAGGTTTTGTCCTTGAGTCTGATGATTAAATTGATAAAAGACTGAAGTTTACAAAGTGAAGCTAACAAGCCTGGCGAGTTTAAATATTGACTCAAAAACTGCTTTAGGCGGCTATAGTTTGAATTCCTTTTTTTAGGTTTGCTTAATCTTATTCATTCCCTAGACAGACTGGCTCTGTCAGATTGTCTCTCTTTTGTAACACTGTCTGTAATATACAGTATAACAATATCTATTAAGCAGTGATGTGTGGTGATGTCAGTGGCTGGGTAGGCACTGGCTATTATCAAAGCCAGATTTATTCACACATAAACATAGTTGAAGCCCAAGTTCACCATACAACTGCGAGCTCCAACATCCCAGAGTGACATAGGCTATTAAAGGGATAGTTCAGGATCCCTGTGTTTAAAAAAAAATGTCTCTGTGTCCAGTATGAAGAAAGTTAGAGGTAGTTTCACGAGCCAATGCTAACTAGTGTTAGCGCAATGGCTGAAATTCTATGGGTATCTGCTAGCATGTAGCTGTGATACGCAAGCGATAGTCTCAGATTGCCGCATAGGCATATTTCATATCATCCGACAAAATCACTCACAGCTCAACTCCAACAGCGGTAGCCATCCACAACCGATAGGCGCACTTATGATCAATATATGGACAATATAAGTAGCATACTCAGTCACACTTGGTTTTCAACATACAAGCTATAGCTAGCACATTATCTTGTTAAACTGTTAAATGAGTAGGTAGCAAGCTACACGTTATGCCAAATAACAGACATATTATGTATTCTACAGTGGCACTTGTGTTGCTGCATGCAGAATGCAAACAGTGACCTGTTGAAAAAAATGTGAGGTTTGATACACAAGTTTGATATTTTTATGAAGCTTAAAATATTATATTTTCTACAGTATATAGGGCCTAAAATGTATGTCGTGGACGATGTGACTTATAATCAGTTGTGTAGTGCTATTGTTTTAGGTACCGGAGTGCACATTTCTTGTTGTATATGTCATCATTTCTCAATGAAAGTTGGTACCAACATGTAGCCTATTGTATAATATAGTTTTAGTAGAATATACCTAGCCTATACATAGCCTACGATGCATCATTCAAATGTAATGATTGCCTATGTTTAAATGACTCTGAGGGGCCACGTTGTTAAAGCTGTTTGCCTGAGGCTGATGCCATGCAGGTGTTTGTACACATGCATATACACACACTCTTATTCAAATGCACACACGTGCATATACACAATGCACACAAACATACACACATGTAAATAGGGCCATACACTCAAACATATTCAGTTGGCCTTGCTGTTATGATTTTTGTTATGCTTGATGTCTTTTGTTTTTTGCGTTGTTGTTTTCAGTTTTTTTCTTCATTTTGTTAGTTGTTGGTGCATTGGGGGATGGGGGCTTGGGGTGGGTGGGGGTCTTGGGGGTGGGGAATGGAATTATTTTATTTTATTGTATTGTTTTTTGGTTGAGAGGCAGCTCTCGGGGAACTGTGGGGGGGGATCTTGGAGGGCTGGTGGCATGGCGGTTGGGAGTTTGGGATGGTGGCTGATAGTTCGCTGGTTCAGGTTTCCGTTTTTGACCTTGTGGGAGATCTATCGATGTGCCCTTGAGCTTGATTGAAAGTAATGTAAATGTTGAGCGGCTTCACTGCAAGTAGATTGTATGTATTTATATAAATAAAATATATTTTTTAAACATAAGAATTAAATCCCTTTGTTATTGGAAGCCTAAATAAGTTCAGGAGTAAAAATATGCTTAACAAGTCACATAATACGTTGCATGGACTCATTCTGTGTGCAATAATAGTGTTTAATATGATTTTTGAATGACTACATCATTGATGTACCCCACAATTATCTGTAAGGTCCCTCAGTTGAGCATTGAATTTAAAACAGATTCAATCAAAAAGACCAGGGAGGTTTTCCAATTCCTCGCAAAGAAGGGCACCTATTGGAAGATGGTAAAAAAAAGCATTGAATATCCTTTTGAGCATGGTGAAGTTAGACCTTTTTTTTAACCTTTATTTTAACAAGGAATGTCACCATTGAGAGCAGGGTCTCTTTCGCAAGGGAGCTCTGCACATACAATCACGAGACAAAATCAAATCAAAATCAAATATAGTGCAAAAACAAACTAAAATACAGCACAACACAAACATTCTTGAAAAACAGCCCATTCATCAGCAAGTAGTTCCCCAATCAATATTTGTAATTGCCTGAGGTGCACCAGAGCATTGAGTTGCAGTGTATTTTGCAGTTGGTTCAAGCAATGAAGTGCATTAAAACTAAAAGTGGATTTATCTAGTTCGGTGGAGACCTGAGGAACCTCAAGAGTTAACCAACCCTGTGAGCGGATTTGGTATCTCATGTTTTATATTTTAACAAGAGAGGTTTGTAAACAAAAAAGGAGTAATAAAGTGATCTATGAGACTTTAATGAGGACCAGCCAACCTTTTGATACAGGATGCAGTGGTGAGTATTAAAACTGTCACCAGTGATAAAACGAATGGCGCTATTGTAGACGAAATCCAAAGGCTTAAGAGTATTGGCTGCTGCAATCTGGTAAATAGTGTCACCATAGTCAAGAACTGGCAGGAAAACGGACTGTACAATCTGCTTCCTGCTATTTAGGGAGAGGCAAGATCTAATTCTAAAAAAGAAGCCCACTTTAAAATCTTTGCCAATCCAAATGCCCAGATATATATAGGTGGGAAAACCGATCAATGGGAAAACCATCCAATTGACATTTTTTTGAGAGAATTAGAGAATAACAGGTTTCTTGTCTTGCCCACATTAAGTAGAAGTTTTAAACCAACCAGGGCTTTCTGTAAGGTAACAAGGTCCAATTGCAGCTCTAACACAGCCTCTTCAACATATGGGACAATGGCATACATAACAGTGTCATCTGCATACAGAGTTTTAACAGATAGACCAAAATGATTTATGTAAATAGTAAAGAGAACAGGTCCCAGTACCGACCGCTGCGGTACACCTTTTTTTAATATCCAGGAAACTAGACTTAACACCATCAGAAATCACACATTGAGTCCTGTCTGACAGATAATTCTCAAACCATTTGCAAAATGCCTGATCAAGGCCTTTTTCAGTCAACCTTTGAGTAAGAAGGTGATGGTCAACAGTATCAAATGCCTTGGAAAGGTCTATAAATTAGGAAGCTCAAGCAATTTAACACATCATCTGAAACAAGCGTAGCAGCTGAAATGGTGCTCTGTCCAGGTCTAAAACCGAACTTGTGCGCATTAAGTATAGAGTGAGAAGTTAAAAAAGTTCCTAGCTGAAAGTTAGCCAAGGATTCGAAAACTTTGGAAAGGCAAGATCATTTAGAAATTGGTATCTACAATAAGTGGGGCAGAGAGCTGCAGAAAGGGATCAAGTGAATCTGTCTTTTACATGTATCTTTAACAAAGCGCGTACTACATAAAAGACTTCAAATGGTTTAAATTAAAATAAACTTTGTCAGTCTGTTAGTGCATCATTCTCTAGTCTGTTCTGAGGTGCCTAATGGACTCTCTCTAGTGGGATAAGATTCATTTTCAAAGATTTTCCAGAAATTGGCTGGACAATTTTCCAGAAATTGGCTGGATTACCACCACTCTCCGATACACAATTAAAGAAATATGTAGATTTTTTAAAACCAGGGATAGACATCTATTTCTGAAATGTCTGAAGGACTGCCAATCAGACGTAGAATCAGGCAGTCTAGTCTTAGCCCTACATTTATTTCCTCTCATTTCTCAGACAATTACATTTTGGATGGTGTATCAATACACCCAGTCACCACAAAGATACAGGCGTCCTTCCTAACTCAGTTGCCGGAGAGGAAGGAAACCGCCTAGGGATTTCACCATGAGGCCAGTGGTGACTTTCAAACAGTTACATAGTTTTTTAATAGCTGTGATAGGAGAAAACTGAGGATGGATCAACAACATTGTAGTTACTACAAAATACTAACCTTAATGACAGAGTGAAAAGATTGAAGCTTGTACATCATAAAACCTATTCTCAAACATGCATCCTGTTTGCAATAAGGCACGAAAGTAAAACTGCAAAAAAAAAGTGGCAAAGAAATGTACTTTGTCCTGAATACAAAGCGTTATGTTTCGGGCAAATCCAACACAACACATCACTGAAATCCTCTCTTCATATTTTAAAGCATTGTGGTGGCTGCATGGGTATGCTTGTCATTGGCAAGGACTATGGAGGGTTTTTTTGGGGGGGGGGGGGGGGGGTAAAAAGTAATGGAATAGAGCAGGCAAAATTCTAGGGGAACACCTGGTTCAGTCTGCTTTCCAACAGACACTGAGAGACAAATTCACCTTTCAGTAGGACAATAACCTAAAACACAAGGCCAAATATACACTGGAATAGCTTACCAAGACGACATTGAATGTTCCTGAGTGGCCTAGTTACAGTTTTGACTTAAATCGTCATTGAAAATCTATGGCAAGACTTGAAAATGTCTGTCTAGTAATGATCAACAACCTTGAAGAATTTTTTAAATAATAATGTGCAAGTATTGTACAATCCAGGTATGCAAAGCTAGAGACTTACCCAGAAAAACATGTTTTCACTTTTTTTATCATTATAGGGTATAGATGGGTGAGAAGAAAATCAATTTAATCCATTTTGAAATCAGGCTGTAACACAACAACATATGGAATAAGTCAAGGGGTATGAATACTCTCTGAAGGCACTGTATATAAAGAGAAAAAATAACCTATTAAGGTGAAGTAGGAAAAGTTGCATCAAACGCCTACTATCCTGAATTCCTGAAATCCTGATATTGTCCAGTATCCCCAAAAAACTTGTCCATTTCATTTAACATCCATAACGGTTCTAATTCTGAAATTTCAAAGTGTAATTTACAAACTTTAGAAGCCTTTTTAAAGCTATTATACACGATAAGTTTGCATTTCAGGAAAATTCTCAGCAGCAAAATAGTGATCAAAAAAAGATCCTACATCTGTACATTGTTGCCCAAATAATCAAGTATAGCCAAAGCCAATGAGAGGCTCCTCTCATTATGTGGAGATATTATGACTTGTATTAGTGTACCTATAATGAGGTTTGAGGAAAGATTTTAATATAGCCTGTGTGCCTCCTTTTTATCGATGGTCCTGTTGTCACCTTGTGTTCCAAAACAGATTTTCTGTTTTGAAACAGCTTTTCTTCAGAATTTGGACAAACAAAGGAAGGAAAAATCATGTACTTTGAGGGCCATGGCAGACTGGGCCAATTACTCAAGCCTTCTGGTTGATCCTCCATCCCCTGTACCAGATGAGCGTATTATTGCAATGCTTGAAGCCCACTGCTCTGTTTCGGATGGGCGCTTGCCAGGCATCCAAGGAAAAAATAAAGGACACAGATTTAAGCCATCTTCCCATCAAACTTCCTCTTCATATACAGCTATACTGATACTAATGCACCCTGTTACCATCTCTATAAATATAGCTTGACACATTTTCTGTGAAGATCTGCTTTTATTTACAATAGAGCCCATGGTGATTGCAGGGCACTGATGCATCTTAGCACAGAGGTACTGCCAAAAACGGTACCACATTGTGCAATTGCCCTCCTGAAAATAATATTTTGACTATCAATTATGTGTTTGATGCTGGGTTCTGCAATATGTGGGAGCAACAGATTACAGGGAAATTGAGAGTGACAAAGTTTGAAACTGAACAAGGGCATGGATCGAAATTTGTTTCATACTACCTAGTACGTACAGTGTAATTATTTTCACAATTTGCATATATATAGAAAATCAACCAGGCATGGCTAAACACTGTCTTGACATGCTATTTGTGTACTTTCGATTTCAGCTATTCATGCTGTTTTTAGGTTTTGGAAAGACCTCGCTGCTCTTTCAGAGATAACCTTTTGTCTTACTCACTGTTTTTATATTTAGACCTAGTTGATCTCACAGCCTCATAATTGTTTGCAAAATAGTTATGCACATCTATTCTGCTGCTATTCCAGTTTCAACTGTTCTGCCTGCGGTTATGGAACCGCCACCTGTCCCAGACCTGCTGTTTTCAACTCTTAATGATCGGCTATGAAAAGCCAACTGAAAATTATTCATGATTATTATTTGACCATGCTTGTCACTTATGAACATTTTGAACATCTTGGCATAGTTCTGTTATAATCTCCACCCGGCACAGCCAGAAGAGGACTGGCCACCCCTCATAGCCTGGTTCCTCTCTAGGTTTCTTCCTAGGTTTTGGCCTTTCTAGGGAGTTTTTCCTAGCCACCGTGCTTCTACACCTGCATTGCTTGCTGTTTGGGGTTTTAGGCTGGGTTTCTGTACAGCACTTCGAGATATTAGCTGATGTACGAAGGGCTATATAAAATAAACTTGATTGATCTATATGTATCATACATATCATTCACGACTTTCTATTTCTGTATTTGACTGTGCAACAAACTAATTCAGTCTTTATTATACTGTTGCAGCTTTAGTGGGTAAGAGGGGTGCTTTGTGCAGACAAAGAACACAGCTCTGCAAAGACACTGCCTGTAATAGTGATGAACTGGAGTTAGTGTAGATCTAGTGAGTGAGAGTGGCTTATTTGTATTATTATTTTAATAAGTGTGGCTTACTCTCAATGATAAAGAAATATGATACAATTTAAGAATTATAATTTGCATTCATCTTTTGGCCAATGCAAACAAATGTGTCCTACATAACTTAATACATGTTCATCACTTACAATATCTTCTAGAAAAGCAAGATTTACATTTATATTGGTCCTTAATCTGATTTACTGTAAATGTTGGATGTTCGTTCTAGAATAAATGTTTTTTAAATGGTTTAAAGGTTTTAAAAAGAGATGAGGGGCATATTTCCTTATAATATACTGTAAGTCAATCATCTTCATTTTATTGATCATGTTAAATATAAGAATCCTTTAAAAAATACATAACATTTACTACTGTATTTTCATTCAACAAAAATTATCTGTTCATCGGTCTACTGCTGTATAGAGTGTGCTTCAATTGAGGACATTTGCAGCTTTCACATCGTCTATATTGTTCGACTGTGAACCTTCCTACAGATAGATCGTCTTCTTGGTCTGTGTGAAAGCAGAGCTTTTTAATAACAGTACAGTTGCAGGAATTGGAGAGGCCTTGTGTATAGATTTGGCAGTATCAGAGATGGCAATTATTCCTGAGAATTCTTTGTTTTCACAGTCTGGTACTTATCTCACCATTATGCTCCCTAGTAAGTTTCAGTTAGTTTTTTACAACTCAAAATGTATTTCCGTACAAATTGCTTATGCACCTGAAGTCTGGGAAGGATGCTACTATCCCAATAAAAGACAACCCATCTCTATAAATGTCAGTAAACCATGAAATGGCATGTGTAACTTGCACACAATGCAGGCTATCCTATCAGGATGGTGCAGTTTCATCGCCTTGGTACTCAAGCTTGAAAGGGTTTGTTGGGATCTAGTAAATTGGCAGCATTTCTCATGCCTTTCATGGGCCATCTCCATCCATACAGACCCACACTGTACAGGATTTCCATTCTCTGATATGCAAGTTATCTTTTTAGAGGAATTCTAACTTAAAATGGTAATATGCTAATTTGGGCATACTGTAGTCATTACATTGAGGAACTGAAGAAAAATATTATTTTCAGGTGTAATTTACCTTAGCGGGTTGACGTCAGCAAACAGTGGTTAGTATTTCTCTTACTTCGGCCTCAAAAGCAGTATTGGTTTGTGCTTGAATTTGTTGTGATTTAACATAGCTTACATAGCTTGTGTAAAATATATTTGCAAATTATGCACTATGGTGAAATGTGACTCATTCTGCTACAATGATATGCAAATTAATTCACTATATTGATAAATGTTTGAGTCAATATATTTGCAACAACTTGTGAAGGACATACTTCTGTAGCCTACTTATTTCAAACAGAAATTTGGCAGGATTTGAGACACATTGCCTCTGGCACAGGCTTAGTATGCAGGCTTTATTCCTGAAACAAGGACTTGATAATAGCAAAGCCCAGAGAAAGCATAATGAATGATTTAACAATGTCTGGTAAAGAATGAATGCATTGTCTTCTCTCCACCAGCTTGGCACCGTAGTCCACTACAATTAATCCCAGAGAAGCAATGGTCAGGATAGCTATTCAACACCAACAGTCAAAGGAATTCTAGAGTTGCATATCGCAGCATTTCATGTTTTCTGGCGGTGCCTGATAACCTAAATACACCAGTACTGCAAGGGTACAGTACATTATGTCTACCAGTGGCTATATAGTAAGGCTACAATTCACCTCTTTTTCCTGCTTGGGCCTGTTTAGTATACCTACTGTAGTCCTCATTAATACCATTCTAAACAGCCTGTCATTAACTTCTAGGGTTTGACATGGACTTAATCTACCATGGACCATATTAAGATACATTTCAATCACTTTGATTTAGCATGACAATTTTTCTGATTTTGTCAATGCATCACGTGATGAAGAATTAAATCATCACGAATGCAGAAGTGATCTGTTCATTTGTGTTACATTTGTTTGAAGACAATCATATCCAGACAGGAAAATGATTTAGATTCCCAGGCACGCGGAGGGAGCATCATTAAAAAAAACGTGGATTATATAAAGAGGTTTTGTAATGATTGTTTCAGAGTTCAGAATGCCACCATGGCGCATCTATCAATATGCAGATGAAATGAGGCGTTGGAGCAGGAATACAAATACTGGGTTTTTATTACAAACCGAGACACAGGAGAACATGGGGAAAGGTTGCAGGATAAGCAATTGTTGTGGTTTACTTGGGAAATACAAGAGAAGATACAAACACATGTTAACATACAAGCATGACTGACAGGTGCATAAACTGAAATGCATTTTACCAACAAACTGAGGATATATCTTACAAGCTGGACTGACAGGAAATAGTACTAAGGATTATGGCAGCATATGAACTTTAACATCAAACTAAAAGTATCTTAATATTAACATTTATACATATTCTTCAATAATGAAAGGTACTCACTTTGTCAGTCACGCACAACATGGAAAGGAAAAACATAGGATGGCCACCCCATGCATTCAGCAACAGGAATAAGGAAGACTGGGAGGGAAAATTGCTGCTTATATTAGACAAGGGGTGCAAATGCCTAGGATCCTGAATCTGGTGAAATTGTCCAGTGTCCCCAAAAAACGTGTCCATTTCATTTAACATCCATAACGGATCAAATTCAGAAATTTCAAAGTGTAAATTACAAACTGTAGAAGTCTTTTTAAAACTATTACACACTACAAGTAGTGGGGACAGGTGAGTTGAGTGGCAATTGTATTTTGTTATTTTTTGTTATTTTGTTATTTTATTTAACCTATTTAACTAGGCAAGTCAGTTAAGAACAAATTCGTATTTACAATGACGGCCTACCAAAAGGCAAAAGGCCTCCTGCGGGGACGGGGGCTGGGATTAAAATAAAAAATATAGGACAAAACACACAGCATGACAAAAGAGACACCACAACACTACATAAAGAGAGACCTAAGACAACAACATAGCATGGCAGCAACACATGACAACACAGCATGGTAGCAACACGACATGACAACAACATGGTGGAAACACAACATGGCAGCAGAACAACATGGTAGCAGCACAAAACATGGTACAATCATTATTGGGCACAGACAATGGCATAAAGGCAAGAAGGTAGAGACAACAATACATCACGTGAAGCAGTCACAACTGTCAGGAAGCAAGGGATGGGTGGTCTAAGGTTAAGGGTGAGAACATGAGCCTTCACAACAGCTGCCTTCAAATTTCCATGGGAAAAGGGGTCCGTCATGGAGTTGGAAAGTTTGTTTCTGTTGGAGAGTCTGTCCGCCCTCTCTCTGTCGTGGTTAGAATGGATAGTTCAGAGTGACATTCATTCATGTCGTTATAGGTTAGATGTTTCGGCGGTTGTCGGTCTTCGCGTTCAATGATACTGAATTCCTAGCTACAGACTAGTAATTTATATCAAAGACTTGTTCTTATTCTGTCGGTATCGATAGTCTAAGAGTTTAACCACGTGGTATGATTCAAAGATTCAGCCATCTACTCAAACCTTAGGTTTATGGTCTCTACTCAAACCTTGGCCCTCTCGTGGTAAGCTGGTCTGCAACCTTTAGCCATCTCGTAATTGAGGTAAGCTGGTGATAGAAAACCCAGGAGGGGGTTTTATTCAGAACATCAATAAGGGCTGTCTCATGAAGGCAGGTCCTGTCTGGGCCCCTGGGGGAGTGCCAATGACTTAGTGAAACTTTTTAGGGAATTGGAGTTTCCTTCATTAAACAGTCCAAAATCACATTACACAATTTCACAAACAGTATCATCCGCACTCATTCATCTTATACAACAATTAGATGTAAGCGCTATTATATAAACAGCGTTATGGTAATGTGGCCGTGTTGTCTCCCATGAGTTTCACATAATTGTACCAAACGGACCAGTTCGTAGCTGGATTCTTCACCGATCTTTTATACCTTCTCCAGAACATAAATGTTGTTCGGACCTCAAGTTCTGTGAGGTGGAAGAAATGTAATTGTTCTCTCTATGAAAACTCACTCTCTCTCTATACTGTGGCCATGAGGAGATAATCTCCTCCAGGAATTTATGACGTCTCTGACCACAGCAGCCTGGTTGTAGGAGACAGAGAGAGGGGGATGGTGCTCGCTGTACACAAAGAGGGCAACGTCATGACACTAGAATGGTCCAAACACACCAAGACAGTCGTGAAGAGGGCACGACAAAGCCTATTCCCCCTCAGGAAACTAAAAAGATTTGGCATGGGTCCTGAGATCCTCAAAAGGTTCTACAGCTGCTACAACGAGAGTATCCTGACTGGTTGCATCACTGCCTGGTACGGCAATTGCTCGGCCTCTGACCGCAAGGTTTAATCATGGGAAAATTAAAAGAAATCAGCCAAGACCTCAGAAAAATTGTAGACCTCCACAAGTCTGTTTCATCCTTGGGAGCAATTTCCAAACTCCTGAAGGTACCACGTTCATCTGTACAAACAATAGTACGCAAGTATAAACACCATGGGACCACGCAGCAGTCATACCGCTCAGGAAGAAGACGTGTTCTGTCTCCTAGAGATGAACGTACTTTGGTGTGAAAAGGGCGAATCAATCCCAGAACAACAGCAAAGGACCTTGTGAAGATGCTGGAGGAAACAGGTACAAACGTATCTATAGCCACAGTAAAACAAGTCCTATATCGACATAACCTGAAAGGCCGCTCAGCAATGAAGAAGCCACTGCTCCAAAACCGCCATAAAAAAAGCCAGACTACGGTTTGCAACTGCACATGGGGGCAAAGATCGTACTTTTTGGAGAAATGTCCTCTGGTCCGATGAAACAAAAATAGAACTGTTTGGCCATAATGACCATCGTTATGTTTGGAGGAAAAAGGGGGGGCCTTGCAAGCCGAAGAAAACCATCCCAATCGTGAAGCACGGGGGTGGCAGCATCATGTTGTGGGGGTGCTTTGCTGCAGGAGGGACTGGTGCGCTTCACAAAATAGATGGCTTCATGAGGTAGGAAAATATGTGGATATATTGAAGCAACATCTCAAGACATCAGTCAGGAAGTCAAAGCTTGGTCGCAAATTGGTCTTCCAAATGAACAATGACCCCAAAAAAGTCAAGGTATCGGAGTGGCCATCGCAATGCCCTGACCTCAACCCTATAGAAAATTTGTGGGCAGAACTGAAAAAGTGTGTGCGAGCAAGGAGGCCTACAAACTTGACTCAGTTACACCAGCTCTGTCAGGAGGAACAGGCCAAAATTCCACCAACTTATGGTGGGAAGCTTGTGGAAGACTACCTGAAACGTTTGACCCAAGTTAAACAAATTAAAGGCAATGCTACCAAATACTAATTGAGTGTATGTAAACTTCTGACCCACTGGGAATGTGAAGAAAGAAAGAAAAGCTGAAATAAATAATTTTCTCCACTATTATTCTGACATTTCACATTCTTAAAATAAAGTGGTGATCCTAACTGACCTAAGACAGGGAATTTTTACTAGGATTAAATGTGAAAAACTGAGTATACATGTATTTGGCTGGTGTATGTAAAGGTGTATGTAAACTTCCGACTTTAACTGTATCTATATGTACATATTCCATCACTTTAGATTTGTGTGTATTAGGTAGTTGTTGGGGAATTGTTAGATTACTTGTTAGATGTTACTGCACTGTTGGAACTAGAAGCACAAGCATTCCGCTGCAGTCGCATTAACATCTGCTAACTATGTGTATGTGACCAATACAATTTGATTTGATTTTAATTGAATTGGACGCGCATTTTTCTGGTCTCTGCCTTGACTCAGGTCTTGGACCCCTTGTCCCCCTCCCAGTCTCGGTCTTATCTCAGTCTTGCCCCCCCCCCCCCCCCCTCTCCGGTCTTGGTCTTGACTCGGACTCGATTTGTTCCGGTCTTGGTTTTGAATCGGTGCTCTCGAACACAACACCAGTGATGGAATAAGTACCCAATTGTCATACTTGAGTAAAAGTAAAGATACTGTACCTTAATAGAAAATGACTGTCGTGGAAATTCACCACAAAGGACTCAAACTCAATGGAAATTAATAATTTCTTTATTATCGGAGAGGTTCACAAAACTCAATCAATGCTTGATGAAAACTCTGAAAAGGGCTTTCCCTCTCAGTTCTTATATACTGCTACACAAACAAGTCATATACTCATTATTTACATTATTCATTATTAACGTTGGTTCTTGCATGTGTCTGACTCCTGCCTGTGACTGACCAATACCTCACGAGGCTTCTTCTCTCAAAGCTGAGACCTTGAAACTGAGATACACCTCCTGGTTCCCAGAGCAATGTTCTGTGCGTATTGCCAAATTGCTTATACAGTGAGTGAGGATTCCTCCCATGTACAATCAATCAGTCTGTACAATCAATCAGCCACTCGCATGAACCCAACAGAGTTGGTTATTAGAAAAGCAGCATTTATGCTAAACATACGATCTGTGTACGATCTGATACACACAAACATAACATTTTCCCTTACATTCCCTCCATTTATCACTCTGTGATAATTATCATTATATTTTAAGGTAAGCATTAGATCATATTTTCTATCAAAGGAGGTTCTATCAAAATACTTCTAATAAAGTAAGCGAAATCAACACATAAAACCAGACACTTTATCCTTTCAAACCCTTCACGCTGGGTTGTACAATCTAAAATACACACAAAAACACAAGGGATCTATAGACTCAAAGGTAAATAAATCTCTCAATATTTAACCATTGTTTCCATAGCCCTTACCACAATCGGGTTGCATTGACCTGTTCTGTACTAACTGTCCCTGGGACATCAACTAGTCAAAATCTAAAACCTGTTGTTTAACAAATCCGCTAGGGCCTTCAAAAAGTTGGTGCTCTCTTATCACCTCAATATTTAGTACTAAAAACATTTACTTGGATCTACTCCAATTATGGATGTTGTGCAATGTAATGGAAACAGATTATTGTTTTTGTGACATCTGCTCCTGCATCGCCCTCTACTGCTCATCCTGTGTCTTCTTGACCTGCCGCCACTCCCCCAGTACTCTCTACCTCTCCCTCTCTGTGTGTGTGTGATTGCGTGGGTGGAGACAGGTGTGCTGGAGTCAGAGCAGATCCCCACCAGCTGCAACCTATTTCATTTTCAAGACCTCTACAAATACTCAGCCCTGCCACTTCCACGCTGCCAGATCGTAATCTCTCAGCTCAGTCAGTCTACGTTTCCAGCCATTTGTTACTATTCAGATCCTGTTATCCTGTTGTGCGTGTTTTCCTTGCCTGATGCTGTTTTCCTCTCCGCTACAGTTCTGCCCGCTCTGACTCTGGTCCCTGTCTCCAGTCCCACGTCTCGTCATCCTGCTACTATGTCCTGGATTCCCCACTCTACTACTCCTTTGGATTCCCCTCCAGACCTGCTTACCCTTTCTCAACCCCTCTCGCTCCAGCCTCAGCCTCTGCTCCTGGTTTCCAGCAACCCGCCCGAGCTTCCCCTGACCTGCACTCTATCTCCCCGTGTTTCAATAAATTCCTTGGTTACTTCATTCCAGTCTCCTCGTCTGAGTCTGCTCTTGTGTTCCCCTGTTCCATTCCGTGTAACAGTTTTAGATTACATTACCTTCTTATTTAGCTCACTGGTGTATTCAAACTATCGAATTGAGAAATAATAATTGGAAATTGTCAAATACGTATTGTATTCAATTATTCATCCCACTGTCCCAAATGTTCTACTGTGTCCCTTACAACCTGTTTGAGTTCAGTGAGTAACACTGACTTTCACTGGCGGCTTATCTATTGGTCCACAGGAAGCTTATCTTTAAACCAATCACCAGATGGCAGCATCTAATATAATCAGTCCCAAGGCACAATCCCTCTGTTTGTCATGTGACCTTGTATTGAAACGTTTACTTCAAATTACTAAGATATTGCATTATTAGAGTTTTATCTGAAAGCCACTAATATTACCATTCACATACTGTCAACACTCATTACATTTGACATCAACTGATAGATCATGAGTACCATGAATCTTTTTACTTTCACTAGTCTCCATATTGGTTTCCTTCAACTAGGAACCCTCTGCTCTTCCCAATAGGAAAAACCCTCTCAATCACTACTGCTAATGCATATGGATCACTCTCAAACTATGTTCTGCTTTTACCCCTATTGTTAGGTTAAAAAACAAACAATACAAACATGGTAACTTTTTCCTTATTGGAAGGCATTGTTTTCATTTTAGTCTACCCTAACAATGTTACTCTATATTTATTATCAATTTCTGCTGGATATTCACTTTCTGTTTTGCACTCACTAAATGTCTATTTTGAGATTCATAAGTAATGAGCCGAAATGATAAAATACATCAGCCAATTCAGAAGTGGAGAGATAAACTTTGGAGGGAGCTTCATTTTTAAATGTAGCTCTCAAAACTAGAGTTTCTTTCGAGCACTGCCTATCAGTCCACTGTCATTGGAGTGCTCTGTCCATAATGAGTCTGGCACCTGAGAGAGGATAGACTGGGAAACAGTGTCAGAACCCCACTCCTCCTGCTTTTTTTTGCCTGCTTACTCATTGGTTTAATTTCTCATTGTTTGGGATATCAACGAAAACTCCATCTAGGCTACAATAAATTGTAAGTTAAGTTTAGTTAATAAGTCTCTTCCTGAGAAGTTACACGTTTGGGTGGATGAATACAGAACATCATTTTCAACATTCATTGGTCCTATGGAATAGGGCATGAGTTTTGTTTCAAAATGTATTACCGGGGTGGAGGAAATTCCATAAGCGTTTAAGCACCTACTATATCTACCAACATAGGAATTTCCTTCCATTGTATGTTTACCATAATGTTTGAGCCAGATTGGTCTACTTTTATCTGAGGGCATTGCTGTATTAATGTTGTTTCCTCTGAGGGGCGTCCCTATTGTTGCTGGTTAATTTCATTTAATTATTGACGAAGCTTCTGATTTAACGTGGCAATGATATGTTTAATTGGAAGCTGTTATAAAAGCATATAAAATGCGCCAAGAGGCTTTATATCCCAAACCCTTTAAACAGTCATACTCATCAGAAAACTTGGTAATGGCCATTCCAAGTCTTCATGGATATGGGTGCCCAGCAGGGCTCTCCTTCTCCGATGACCATCTACTTCTAGGTGACTACTCAGGGCCTGCGTTGGTCCCTTGGACTCAGGATTAATCTCACCCTCTGTCAGGTTTCTCCGGAAGTCTTTGACCACCACGAAATCACCTGGGTTCAAATACTGCTGAGCTCCACCTGCCAAGTTCGGCAAAGACGCCTTCACCCGAGGGAAATTAGTCTTTAGAACACTGTTAAGGTTGACACAATACTCAACCATGTCTTCTTCCATTCCGTGCAGGGACAACCTGTTATGGGGAAAGGGAGAAACCTAGTCTCTCAGCACCTCGTGTGGAGAGAGATCAGTAACTGTGTGGGATCAGCCTCTCATACTCATCATTGCCAGTGGAAACACCTTTACCCATGTTAGGCTTATTTCACCAATTAGTTTAATAAATTATGTTTTCAGAGTTTGTTATTCATGCAAATCAAACATTGTACAACCCCACCACCAGTGACATTTTTTGCAAACACAGTAAAACCTACTGTACACCAATATTTATTTACCATCCCTCCTTTTGATACATGGTCTTGACCATGTGATAATTTAGCAAGGAATTGGAAGATACAACAGGGCATGGCTGGTCTGCTCCACCCGAGGCGTCCTTCTCTGATGCATCAGCCGTTGCCTGCAGTCATTAACAGAGAAATGGCTACTGGAAGCAGGAACTGCTGCCATCTGTAGAAGGGTGGGGGGGGACAGAAGATGAAGCAGCCAATTTAGAAATGTTATCTTCAAAGGAAGTATGTCCCTGACACAGCCTGTAACAGAGACGAAACAAGATTACTGTCTGCAATCTGTTTTCAAGACGAGGTCAAAAACCTTCTATTCTTCCACAATGTTCCAAAATCATGCACTATACCAAATACATATCTACTGTCAGTGTAAATGTTAACAGAACTGTCCTTTTCCAAAATACAAACTCTAGTCAGGCCAAATCATTCTGCTGCCTGTGTAAATAAGTGTGAGACTCTTTTTCAGTTCTCTGAGCAGACCCATCTACAAAAAACTCAAAGTCTGGATTGTCTAACGGGGTGTCTCTCAGGTCCAACCTAGGTCTACAGTAAGCTTCACTAGCCAAATCACAGTCATGGTCTTCACAGGCATCTGCTGTAGGGATAAGAGTTAAAAGGTTTTAAGAATTATACATAATTTCAGAGTAACATGGGACATTGACAACAGAATGTGCTGGTAGTCTAGCAGTCTCGCAGGCGTCAAATGAGCCATTCTTGCCTGTGCAATAATTGCGTGCACAGAATGGGGCACATGTACGGTTAGAGGAGACATTGCCACAATATCAGAACATGCCAAAACAGCCTCAGTAGCAGCCACTACAGATCTCAACTTCACTCGCCACCATCTTTCTTCCATATATACAATCCTGCAGTGGTTGAACAAATTAATTGCCTGTAATCTATCGCTGGAGAGGGCGCGACCCTTAGAAGTAATGTCATTATCCAAATATTTAATGGAACTCCAGCATAATTGCATCTTGCTGGGGGAAACTTCATTATCTTTTTCTGCCCCCAAAAAATCTACAATGCCCAAGTGTCCTTGTGACATATCTCCTCTGATTGTGAGCAAATCAACAAATCGTCATCATACTGAACCAAAATACTCCCTCCAGGAGCAACAAAAGAAGAGAAGAGAAAGAAAGCATTAGCTAAATCAACAACAACTACCTGGAGGCACCTGGGATAAAATGGTAAGTGTTAGGCACCAGGGGTGCTCTAGCATGCGGGCCGCCCCCCAAAACTCACGGACCAGGCAAGGAGGGCATTAATCAGAGAGGCAACAAAGAGACTAAAGATAACCCTGAAGGAGCTGCAAAGCTCCACAGCAGAGATGGGAGTATCTGTCCATAGGACCACTTTAAGCCGTACACCCCACAGAGCTGGGCTATATGGAAGAGTGGCCAGAAAAAAAAGCCATTGCTTAAAGAAAAAAATAAGAAAACACGTTTGGTGTTCGCCAAAAGGAATGTGGGAGACTCCCCAAACATATGGAAGAAGGTACTCTGGTCAGATGAGACAAAAATGTAGCTTTTTGGCCATCGAGGAAAAAACTGTCTTGCGCATACCCAACACCTCTCATCACCTCGAGAACACCATACCCACAGTGAAGCATGGTGGTGGCAGCATCATGCTGTGGGGATGTTTTTCATCGGCAGGGACTGGGAAACTGGTCAGAATTGTAGGAATGATGGATGGTGCTAAATACAGGGAAATTCTTGAGGGAAACCTGTTTCAGTCTTCCAGAGATTTGAGACTGGGATGGAGGTCATTGTCCTAAGTATGCTTAGGACAATGACCCTAAGCATACTGCTGTAGCAACTCTTGAGTTGTTGAAGGGGAAACATTTAACTTCTTGTCAATATGGGGGCGCTGTTTCCCCATTGGAAAAAATAGTGCCCAAATTAAACTGCCTCGTACTCAATTCTTGCTCGTACAATATGCATATTATTATTACTATTGGATAGAAAACACTCTCTAGTTTCTAAAACCGTTTGAATTATGTCTGTGAGTGAAACAGAACTGGACTTAGAGCAATTTTCCTATGAGGATTTGAAAATGCTGAAATCTGCTCGCTGTTCCCAGAACAGTTTATTAATTTGCCTGTCCTCTATTGGTTGAGATGCACTGCATACGCCTTCCCCTGGGTGTCAGCGAATAGAGGGACTTGAAATGGAGTCTCTAGGCAGATCTGAAAGTTTATAAATTGCTTGGAAACGAGGTGTCCCCTCTTTTGACTCTTCGCTCTGACGCAGGGAGGATCTTGGCATGTCGTGCTAGAAGCTCCTGTTTTAGCTCTTAGATATATCCGGCTCTGTTTTTATTCGATATAGGTGTTAAAGACATCATAATGTTGTTATTTTAAACCGAGTTATATCAGTTTATGTCAGTATATTGCGATTTTCGGGTATTTCATTTCCTGGCGTTCTAGGGGGTTGGGTATCTCTCTCTCTCATGCTAATGTTTACTGCTAATTGCAACGTGGAAGAGGACGTTCTCCAACCTAGCAACGATTCTTTTGGACAAAGGACACCTTTCCCAAGATTCTGATGAGAGTTCATCAAAAAGTAAGAACTATTTATGCTGATAATTCGTTGTTCTGTTGAAAAATGTCAAATAATAATTCCGCCATGAATTTCGGTGCGTCTCGCTTTAGCGCACGCTGTATGCTTGAAGTAACGTTAATTTAAAAAATGTAACCCAGCGATTGCATTAAGAACTAATTTGTCTTTCAATTGCTGTCCAACCTGTATTTTTTTAGTCAAGTTTATGAATAGTTTTCGATTAGAATAGGTGCCTCTCCAAGATGGCGCCGGACAGATTGCTTGAGGTTTTGGACACTATTCTCATTGTATAAGCACGATTTGTGCCGCTAAATATGCACATTTTCGAACAAACTCTATATGCATTGTGTAATATGATGTTATAGGACTGTCATCTGAAGAATTCTGAGAAGGTTAGTGAAAAAATTAATATATTTTGGTGGTTTATACGTTATCGCTATTTTTGCCTTGAATCAATGCTGTTGTGATGTTTGCTATTGTGGTAAGCTAATATAACGCTATATTGTGTTTTCGCTGTAAAACACTTAGAAAATCGGAAATATTGGCTGGATTCACAAGATCTGTGTCTTTCATCTGCTGTACGCTGTGTATTTTTAAGAAATGTTTTATGATGAGTAATTAGGTAATACACGATGGTCTCTGTAGTTATTCTAGTCGCTTTGGTGAGAGTTGTGATGGTGGCTGCAATGGTAAACTATGATTTATACCTGAAATATGCAAATTTTTCTAACAAAACATATGCTATACAATAAATATGTTATCAGACTGTCATCTGATTAAGTTGTTTCTTGGTTAGTGGCTATTTATATCTTTATTTGGTCGAATTTGTGATAGCTACTGATGGAGTAAAAAAATGGTGGAGTAAAAAAGTGGTGTCTTTTGCTAACGTGGTTAGCTAATAGATTTACATATTGTGTCTTCCCTGTAAAACATTTTAAAAATCAGAAATGATGGCTGGATTCACAAGATGTGTATCTTTCATTTGGTGTCTTGGACTTGTGATTTCATGAACATTTTATTATATGATATCCCTGTGGCTTTAGGCTAGGCTATGCTAGTCAGCTTTTTTGATGGGGGGGATCCCGGATCCGGGTTTGGGAGGTGTTAGAGGTTAAATGTCTAGGAATGGCCTAGTCAAAGCCCAGACCTCAATCCAATTGAGAATCTGTGGTATGACTTAAAGATTGATGTACACCAGTGGAACTCATCCAACTTGAAGGAGCTGGAGCAGTTTTGCCTTGAAGAATGGGTAAAAATCCCAGTGGCTAGATGTGCCAAGCTTATAGAGACATATCCCAAGAGACTTGCAGCTGTAATTGCTGCAAAAGGTGGCTCTACAAAGTATTGACTTTGGGGGGAGTGAATAGTTATGCACACTCAAGTTCAGTTTTTTTGTCTTAATTCTTGTTTGTTTCACAATAAACACATATTGCATCTTCAAAGTGGTAGGCATGTTGTGTAAATCAAATGATACAACCTCCCCCAAAAAGTCTATTTTAATTCCAGGTTGTAAGGCAACAAAATAGGAAAAATGCCAAAGAGGGTGAATACTTTCGCAAGCCACTGTATCCCATTCATGGTCATCTCAACTTTCTATTTTTGTTTTGACCATCTCTGTTGGTATACAGGTTCCTCTTTGCATGAGGGAACAGCAGCCGTGCAATGTAGGTGTTTAGACATTTCCTCGTTGGCATACAACGGCTCCCTCAACATGTTGATCATTCAGGTGCCAAGCATAGTAACAGTTCATCAGGCACAGGAAGATTCAATTTTATTTTAATCCCAATGACAATCCTTCTTCAGTACAGGCAACAGATACATTCATTTTACACATCAAATCTCTTCCTAATAAATTTACTGGGCAGGCAGAGGAGTATTGGAATCGGTGTCTCCATTTGCCCTCTCCCCACTCCACGTTCAGGAGAAAAGTCAAACATTCTTCAGAGGGAATTGCACCCATGAAAGGGTTCCCCCTTGGAGAAGGGCGAGCCAGGCTTCTTCTTTTTCGTTTGTCCTTCTTTCTCTTCAAGTTAGCCTCTCAGACTCCAGTTTTTCTGTGCTCAGTGTCCCGTCTTGTCCAGTCT
Organism: Salvelinus namaycush; assembly: GCF_016432855.1. Lineage (NCBI taxonomy): Eukaryota > Metazoa > Chordata > Actinopteri > Salmoniformes > Salmonidae > Salvelinus > Salvelinus namaycush. The sequence goes on along the minus strand of NC_052309.1, from coordinate 37,534,656 downwards.
TCTGTTTTGTTCAGTATCCACTTACCAAATGTTTTAGCCATTACACTACATGGCCCTTTTGGTTCCTAGCACGGATCCTCCATCCTACTCTTACTATTTCCCTGTCCCATACTAAATCCTTTGTTAAACTCATAGAAAAAACTTCCAGCTTAACACATCATCCCACATTCACACAACTCTCACAGCAGGGCTAAACCCCTGTTCAGTTAATTTGTCAATACTCACATCCACATTCACTATTCCCAAACACACTCACTGATCTCCCTTATTACTCCTCATGCATCTTCAACTATTCTCTTGTCATTACCTCCTATGCATACATATGTATCTTCAACAGTTCCTCTATAGTTTCTATAGTATCTATAGTCGCTGAGTATCTAACGTTTCTCAGTCTCTATCGTCTCTATAGTTGATATAGTCATACAGTGGGGCAAAAAAGTATTTAGTCAGCCACCAATTGTGCAAGTTCTCCCACTTAAAAAGATGAGAGAGGCCTGTAATTGTCATCATAGGTACACTTCAACTATGACAGACAAAATTAGAAAAAAAATCCAGAAAATCACATTGTAGACCTGCACCAGGCTGGGAAGACTGAATCTGCAATAGGTAAGCAGCTTGGTTTGAAGAAATCAACTGTGGGAGCAATTATTAGGAAATGAAGACATACAAGACCACTGATAATCTCCCTCGATCTGGGGCTCCACACAAGATCTCACCCTGTGGGGTCAAAATGATCACAAGAACGGTGAGCAAAAATCCCAGAACCACACGGGGGGACCTAGTGAATGACCTGCAGAGAGCTGGGACCAAAGTAACAAAGCCTACCATCAGTAACACACTACGCCGCCAGGGACTCAAATCCTGCAGTGCCAGACGTGCCCCCCTGCTTAAGCCAGTACATGTCCAGGCCCGTCTGAAGTTTGCTAGAGAGCATTTGGATGATCCAGAAGAAGATTGGGAGAATGTCATACGGTCAGATGAAACCAAAATATAACTTTTTGGTAAAAACTCAACTTGTCGTGTTTGGAGGACAAAGAATGCTGAGTTGCATCCAAAGAACACCATACCTACTGTGAAGCATGGGGATGGAAACATCATGCTTTGGGGCTGTTTTTCTGCAAAGGGACCAGGACGACTGATCGGTGTAAAGGAAAGAATGAATGGGGCCATTGTATTGTGAGATTTTGAGTGAAAACCTCCTTCCATCAGCAAGGGCATTGAAGATGAAACGTGGCTGGGTCTTTCAGCATGACAATGATCCCAAACACATCGCCCGGGCAACGAAGGAGTGGCTTTGTAAGAAGCATTTCAAGGTCCTGGAGTGGCCTAGCCAGTCACCAGATCTCAACCCCATAGAAAATCTTTGGAGGGAGTTGAAAGTCCGTGTTGCCCAGCAACAGCCCCAAAACATCACTGCTCTAGAGGAGATCTGCATGGAGGAATGGGCCAAAATACCAGCAACAGTGTGTGAAAACCTTGTGAAGACTTACAGAGAACGTTTGACCTTGTCATTGCCAACAAAGGGTATATAACAAAGTATTGAGATAAACTTTTGTTATTGACCAAATACTTATTTTCCACCATATTTTGCAAATAAATTCATAAAAAATCCTACAATGCGATTTTCTGGATTTCTTTTTCTCATTTTGTTTGTCATAGTTGAAGTGTACTTATGATGAAAATTACAGGCCTCTCTCATCTTTTTAAGTGGGAGAACTTGCACAATTGGTGGCTGACTAAATACTTTTTTGCCCCACTGTAAATGCTATAGTCTCTATAGATTCTATAATCTTGCCACTTCCTATACATATAGAATAGCACCTCATGCACCTTATGCTATTACCAGTGGTTCCCAGACCCCATAGATACTTCTCATAAATGCCTAGAGACAATTTTCAGTGGGGCTTTTCCTGCTCTCACTCTAACCTTCTCCTAAGACTAGTTATAGCCTTCTCTTAAGACTATGGTACCTTTCCTCATTTTTGTGGTCAGTTTAATTGTTTATATTATTTATTTTTATACATTCATTTAAATTGACTTACTGAAATCAGCTGAGTTGTCCTTCTAGGTTTCGTAAATGTTGCGTTTCCTCCCAGACGTGTCCCCAAGTGAAAGTCTGTTACGGGCGGGTCCTCGTCCTCTTTTAGTGTGACGGGAATTTCCCTTTATGCATTCCCAAGAATGCGCCACCTGTGTTCCTTTTCAGACCTTCACTGATGGATCACATGAAGAAGATCAAACACCCGGGTTCGTGACGCCAAAATTGTCGTGGAAATTCACCACTAAGGACTTAAACTCAATGTAAATGAATCAATCTTTATTATCAAGGCCAGATAGGTTCACAAACTCAATCCAAGCTTCATGAAAACTCTGAGAAGGGCGTTCCCTCTCAGTTCTTATATACTGCTACACAAACAAGTCATATAAGTATGATTTACATGATTAATTTATTAATGTTGGTTCCTGCACATGACTGACTCCTGCATGTGACTGGTATTTGGTATTGTTATTTTAATAGGATCCCCATTAGCTGTTGCAAAAGCAGCAACTACTCTTCCTGGGGTCCACACAAAACATGAAACATGACATAATACAAAACATTAATAGACAAGAACAGCTCAAGGACAGAACTACAAAAAAAAAATGTTAATGTCAGACATTGCCTATATATCAGTGCATATACACAAACTATCTAGGTCAAATAGGGCGAAGGGGTTGTGCCTTGAGGTGTTGCTTTATCTGTTTTTTTTAAAACCAGGTTTGCTGTTTATTTGAGCAATATGAGATGGAACGGAGTTCCTGGTGGCATGTCTGGTGGGGTAAGTTTGTGTGTCAGAGCTGTGTGTATGTTGACTATACAAACAATTTGGGATTTTCCACACATGAATGCAGTCAGTCTCTCCTCAACTCTTAGCCAAGAGAGACGGGCATGCATAGTATTATATTGGCCCTCTGATAACAATGAAGAGCAAGACATGCCGCTCTGTTCTGGGCCAGCTGCAGGTTAACTAGGTATTTCCTTGCAGCACTGGACCATACGACTGGAAAATAATCCAGATTAGACAAAACTAGAGCCTGCAGAGCTTTTTGGAGTGTGGTGTTAAAAAAGCAGAGCATCTCTTTATTATGGACAGACCTCTCCCCATCTTTTACAACCATTGAATCTATATGTAAAGATAAAAAGGTAAAAATCTGTCATTCTGCACCTGAACAAGGCAATTAACCCACTGTTCCCCGGTAGGCCGTAATTGTAAATAAGAATTTGTTCTTAACTGACTTGCCTAGTTAAATGAAGGTTCAATTAAAAAATATATATATATGTTTTGACCATGACAGTTTACAATCTAAGGTAACGCCAAGTAATTTAGTCTCCTCAACTTGTTCAACAGCCACACCATTCATTACCAGATTCAGCTGACGTCTAGAACTTAGGGAATGATTTGTACCAAATACAATGCTCATAGTTTTAGAGATGTTCAGGATCAGTTTATGACTAGCCACCCATTCCAAAACAGACTGCAACTCTTTGTTAAGGGTTTCAGTGACTTCAATAGCTGTGGTTGCTGATGCTTATATGGTTGAATCATCAGCATACATGGTCACACATGCTTTGTTTAATGCCAATGGCAGGTCATTGGTAAAAATAGAAAAGAGTAGAGGGCCTAAAGAGATGCCCTGTGGTACACAACACTTTACATATTTGACATTAGAGAAGCTTCCATTAAAGAAAACCCTTTGAGTTCTATTAGATAGATAGCTCTGAATTCACAATATGGCAGAGGTTGAAAAACCATAACGCATACATTTTTTTGGAACTACAGGTTATGGTCAATCATATCAAATGCTGCACTGAAATCTAACAGTACAGCTCCCACAATATTATTATTATCAATTTCTATCAACCAATCATCAGTCATTTGTGTCAGTGCAGTACATGTTGAGTGCCCTTCTCTATAAGCATGCTGAAAGTCTGTTGTTAATTTGTTTACAGAGAAATAGCATTGTATTTGGTCAAACACATTTTTTTCCAACACTGCTAAGAGCTGGCAGCAAGCTTATAGGTATGCTGTTAGAACCAGTAAAGGCCACTTTACCACTCTTGGGTAGCGGAATTACTTAGGCTTCCTTCCAGTCCTGAGGACAAAGACTTTCCTCTATGCTCAGATTAAAAATATGACAGAATTGAGTGGCTATAGAGTCAGCTACATTCCTCAGTAGCTTTCCATCTAAGTTGTCAATGCCAGGAGGTTTGTCATTATCGATCGATAAGAATCATTTTTCCACCTCTCCCACACTAACTTTACAGACTAATAACTTGCAGTGCTTTTCTTTCATTATAATTTTTTATGCATGAATACGATTGCTCACTGTTAATTGTTGGCATTTCCTGCCTAAGTTTGCCCACTTTGCCAATGAAGTAATCATTAAAATAATTGCCAACATCAAATGGTTTTGTGATGAATAAACCATCTGATTCAAGAAAAAAGGAGTTGAATTTGTCTTTTTGCCCATAATTTCATTTAAAGTACTGCAAAGTTTTTGATCTTGGCTTCATAATATAGTTTCTTCTTCTTTTTTTGAGTTTCGTCACATAATTTCTCAATTTTCAGTAAGTCAGCCAGTCAGATGTGTAGCCAGACTTATTAGCCACTCCTTTTGCCCCATCTCTTTCAACCATATAGTTTTTCAATTCCTCGTCAATACATGGAGCCTTAACAGTTCTAACAATCAGTTTCTTAACAGGTGCATGTTTATCAATAATTGGAAGAAGCAATTACATAAATTCATCAAGTGCAGCGTCTGGATGCTGCTCATTAATCACATCAGACCAATAAATATTTTTAACATCATCAGCATAAAATATTTTGTATGATCTCTTATACACTATTTTAGGCCCAGCTGTTGGAACTTTGGCTTACCTGGATATCGCCACTATATTGTGATCCCTGCATCCAATGGGTAAGGATACAGCTTCTACAGTATTAGTAAAAATGTGATCGATACATGTGTATCATCTTGTTCCTGTAGTGTTTGATCCTGGTAGGTTGATTAATAACCTGAACCAGATTACAGGCACTTGTTACAGTAAGAAGCTTCCTCTTGAACAGACAGCTTGATGAAAACCAGACTGACCGATACCTTACAAGGCTTCTTCTCTCAAAGCTGAGACCTTGAAACTGAGATACTCCTCTGGTCCCAGAGCAATGTTCTGGGCATACTGCCAAATTGCTTATACAATGATAGTGAGTATTCCTCCTATGTAGAATCAGTCAGTGTGTACAATCAATCAGTCACTAGCATGAGCGTTATTTGTAACTTATTTTGTACATAATGTTTCTGCAACCTTATCTTACGGCAAAAAAGAGCTTCTGGATATCAGGACAGCGATCACTCACCTCGGATTAGACAAAGGTTTTTCTTCAACAAACAAGACGCACAAGACATTCTCCAAACACCCGGCAGGGTCGACATCCCCGTTATTTGCAAGAGGAAGCGACGCAGGTACAGAGGACAAAGAGCCGGATGCCTGGTCAGGACCCGGAAAAGGCAAGTGGGAAAGGTGCCGTTACCGTCAATACTACTCGCCAACGTGCAATCATTGGACAATAAACTAGACGAGGTACGATCCCGAATATCTTCCCAACGGGACATCAAAAACTGTAATATCCTATGTTTCACGGAATCGTGGCTGAATGACGACATGGATAATCAGCTAGCGGGATACACGCTGCACCGGCAAGATAGAACAGCACACTCCGGTAAGACATATTTAAACAACAGCTGGTGCACGAAATCTAAGGAAGTCTCTAGATTTTGCTCGCCTGAAGTAGAGTATATTGTGATAAATTGCAGGCCACACTACTTGCCTAGAGAGTTTTCAGCTATACTTTTCGTGGCTGTTTATCTACCACCACAGAGAGTTGCTGGCACTAAGACCGCACTCAGTCAGCTGTATAAGGAAATAAGCAAACAGGAAACCACTCACCCAGAGGCGGCGTTCCTAGTGGCCGGAGACTTTAATGCAGGGAAACTTAAATCAGTTCTACCAAATTTCCATCAACATGTTAAATGTGCAACCAGAGGGAAAAATATTCTAGATCACCTGTACTCCACACACAGAGACGAGTACAAAGCTCTCCCTCACCATCCATTTGGTAAATCCGACCACAACTCTATCCTCCTGATTCCTGCTTACAAGCAAAAAATAAAGCAGGAAGCACCAGTGACTTGGTCTATAAAAAAGTGGTCAGATGAAGCAGATGCTAAACTACAGGACTGTTTTGCTATCACAGACTGGAACATGTTCTGGGATTCTGAGGCTGAGGGGCCAGACGGATTACCAGGACGTGTGCTCCGGGCATGTGCTGACCAACTGGCAGGTGTCTTCACTGACATTTTCAACATGTCCCTGATTAAGTCTGTGATACCAACATGTTTCAAGCAGACCACCATAGTTCCTTTTTTTAATGAGGTCTTGGCTGATTTTATTTTATTTTCCCATGATGTCAAGCAAAGAGGCACTGAGTTTGAAGGTCGGCCTTAAAATACATCTACAGGTACACCTCCAATTGACTCAAATGATGTCAATTAGCCTATCAGAAGCTTCTAAAGCCATGACATCATATTCCAAGCTCTTTAAAGGCACAGTCAATTTAGTGTATGTAAACTTCTGATCCACTGGAATTGTGATACAGTGAATTATAGTGAACAGGTTTTTGAATTATAATCTGTCTGTAAACAATTGTTGGAAAAATTACTTGTGTCATGCACAAAGTAGATGTCTTAACCGACTTGCCAAAACTATACTTTGTTAACAAGAAATTTGTGGAGTGGTTGACAAACTAGTTTTAATGACTCCAACCTAAGTGTATGTAAACTTCCGACTTCAACTGTATCTTACATGCTGGACTGACAGTAAATTGTACTAAGGCATATGGCAGCAGCAGCATATAAACTTTAACATCAAACTAAAAGTATCTTAATATTAACATTTATACATAATCTTCAATTATGAAAGGTACTCACTTTGTCAGTCACGCACAACATGGAAAGGAAAAACATAAGATGTCTCCACCATGCATTCACCAACAGGAATAAGAAAGCATAGTGGGGACAAGTGAGGAGAGTGGCAAGGGAGGGGTGGTCTGAGGTTAGGGGTAAGAACATGAGCCTTCGCAATGATTATAATTAAGCTTACATGAAATGAAACAAAGAAGTAAGCGAAAGGAATAGGAATTAAGTGCAGGGTATAAAGTTTAAATTATTATTTGTGGGGTGCTGGGGATTTTGTATGTTTTTTAAATGTGTAAACAAAACCATAAATGCAGTATGCAACAATTTCAAATATTTTGCTGAGTTTCAGTTCGTATAAGTAAATCAGTCAATTTAATTAAAATAAATATATTAGGCCCAACCCGCGGTTGTGAGCCCGGTTGGACGTACTGCCAAATTCTCTAAAGCGACGTTGGAGGCAGTTTATGGTAGAGAAATTAACATTCAATTCTCTTGCAACAGCTCTGATGGACATTCCTGTAGTCTGCATGCCAATTGCATGCTCCCTCAAAACTTGAGACATCTGTGGCATTGTGTTGTGTGACAAAACTGCACATTTTTATAGTGGCCTTTTATTGTCCACAGGCTAAGGTGCACCTGTGTAATGATCATGCTGTTTAATCAGCTTCTTGATATGCCACACCTGTCAGGTGGATGGATTATCTTGACAAATTATAAAATGGTCACTAACAGGGATGTAAACAAATTAGTGCACAGAATTTGAGACAAACAAGCGTTTTGTGCGTATGGAAAATGTATTGTATTTCAGCTCATGAAACATGGGACCAGCACTGTACATGTTGCATTCATATTTCTGTTCAGTGTTCATACATTTGGCTTTGAAAGTGTTGGTATGTAAGGATATGTACAATGATATTAATTAACCGTTATTTACACAGTTTGTCCCAGGTTGTGATTTGTTGGTCAGTTGATAGAATTGTGTTTATGTTCCTCCTGCACATGGCCTTTCCTATCCCAATCCTATACAGATAATGGCAAATGTGTAGACATACACAAATACATGTAGCCTGTGAGAACCTCAAATGGAGATTATTGAGCCAAATGCAAGCGCTCTTCCCACCATTTCTAGTGAACCTTTGTGCCTGACAACTCTGTAAACTCCCCTCCCCTCTGCATTTATGACAGGATAAATGTTACCCGCAACACACTTTGTCACTAGTAATGGGGACATTGAATCCTATCGCATTGTGTAGCATCAATTAATTGATCTTCATTCTTCAAACTGCCATTATTCCTTGGAGTAAGGCAGAGATATTGCTCTAGTGTCATAGTGAACTTTTCCTCAGATCATTGTGCTGCGTGCAGATTTGATCGGCCTATCACACATTTTTTATTATGCAACCCTCAATGCGGGTGGTTCAAGCCTTACCAACATTGTTTTCTAATGGAATCTATTTTGAGCATGCCTCCCCATATAGAGCACATTTCTGCTTCCATGAAATTGTTCTATAATGACTTTGTTGCTGACAAATGCGGAGTCAATGCAGGTGAAGCACATCAAAATTGCACTAATCTCAGAGTATATCCGTACATTCGCTGGTTTGTTTATCCCTGTTAATTGTCCTCATAATGTCCCTGGCAAGATGATTACATTCTAATAACTTGTTGGTCGTGGCTGGCCAAAATGAAATATGAAAAAACAAAGTTGATGGAAACGTTCATTCATTACAACTGAAATATTGCAAAATGTACAGTACCTGTAGGATAATATAGTAGCCTATAACATTTGTGCTGTTATGGCAGTATACAGGATATTTGTTTCTTATGTCACATAAGTTAACCCATGTCCAGTCCACCTTAACTGTGAACTTCTCAGAAATCACTGCTGAAAAGAAAACACAAACCTTCAAATAGAATGCACAATCATCTCATGATTATGTCCAAGGCATGCTAGTCACATCAATTCCAAGGATAGGCCTGTTCCAAGTGTTAGAAATATGCATTTAATTAGATTGTGCTAATGTGCCTTTGGATATATTCTTGCACATATTTCTACTTTTGAGTAGCCCTATAGAGGTAAATACATGATTCATTAAACAAATATCTTGATTCATATAATTCTAATGTACCACTATCTTTGATGCAGAACTCTTATTGTGTCCTGGAGATATGTATTATACAGTTGCATGACTCTCTGTAGCCCACATGAATATAGAAGTCATGGCTTTCTGCAGAAATATCTGCATTATCATCCCTGTGTAAATCACAAGCAGTTTCCTCCTGAAGACAACACCTTCATTCTCCTGTGATCTCTGCATGCACAGCAATGTAGGGACCAACAAAGTAAGATATACAAAATCTATTTCATTCCGTGCTTAGATGCATTTCCTACCTTCCTGTCAGACTATTGTGGACTATATGAGAAAATGTAGTTGAAGTTGCATCGGTTAAAACAATCTATTCCTTGCAGCACTGCCACTTTTGCCATCCAATGTCACTAAAGCCAACTTGGGAATTGAAGAAAAAAACATTTTATGGTCAAATATTGACTCAGCATCGTCTACAAAACCACAGTGTTTCCAGATATCCACTGAATCATTAAAATACCACTTGTTACCAAATGGAGGCAGTGACAGGCAGGTGTGACTATCTATTATTCCACCGATGTGGACAACAATACAAGCCTACGTGTCAAACATCTAAAACAAGACTATCGTAAAGGAGTCAGAATTAATGATAGAGGTTTTTGAAAACAACCGAGAAAATCTAAGGTTGTAACCTAAAAGAGGGTGAGTATAGAATGTTACTTTAAATTTGTAATTAGCTAGCAATCTGCCTGACGTCATCACTAACAATGCAGAGCATGGTTGTGTTCCAGACTGCCTTAATCCATCTGTTTCACAATCAGACAGCCACGCCGTTGTTACACCACACAGATACAGGATTAGTGGACTTTCTTAGCTATTGGCATTCAAGGACCAAATCTAAAGGCAGAGATGGTTTAGAAATATGACTCAGATCAAATGTATTTAGTCTCTGTGCTTTAATGTGGAAATATTAATGTCATTTCAATTATCCATGGGCCACGCTGACATTTTCTCTTCTGTACTTCTTAACGTTTGTGCTAATGTATGTTTGTTACCTGGCAGCACTACTAAGGGGTCAAATGAACTCCCCTAAACCTTGAGTGGAGGCTATTTTCAGAGGAAATCTACAGACCCCTTTTAAAGAGGAAATTTGTCAAAATAAAACAGCTTCCCGTTTAAAGGCTTTTTCTAAGGTTCATTATAGTAATCACTCATACATTTCCAATGAAGGCTCTGAAAATGGTGATGTTTTTTTGGACACTACATCACCAAGGGTGGGATTTGGCTTAGCCTTTCCAAAAACATTTGAGATTGGTGCCTTGTTCAAATCTCCGTTCTTGCGGTCTGAGCACTCCCACACCATGGGTAACATGTTTCCAAGTGCAAGGTGCTTTGGAGGCCTGCTGTCATGCGGTCTCACAGGTAAAGCTCAAAATGTGCCATTGAAGTGCACTGTCGTGCCCTCACACACTTAGTAAAGACAAGAATGGGACACTCCCAACCTTTTTTGTGATTTTGAAAAGAGAACGGGGTGGAAAAAGATTGATTCAGCACTCTAACAGATCTCGCCATATGCAATGCATGGTGAAGTTGGGTACTCTCCCAGATCAAATCTACAGACACGTTTGGCGAGTGGAGGTAATTTTACCTTGCCATTTCCACAGCTCAGGCACTTGTGTTACATCATACAGGACTTGCTAACCAGAGCATGCTTGGTCTCTGGAGGTCAGGGCCACAATGTGAAGAGTATAGAGCAGGTGCTGCTATTAACAGGCTGCCCGTCTCCATATCTTCCGGCTATGGCGGCACCACAGTCCTCCTGTCCAAGTGCAGCAGGTGCTGTTTTACAGGTCTCCAAAAGAGGACCCTTCCTCTAATGGGATACATGACCAGAATCCCAACAGGGGTGTAAGGCAGCAGAGGTGTCTCTCGCTGCCTCCCGGCGATAAAGAGTTTTCAAACACGGCGCAGGCTTGAGATGTGCAACAAGGCGAGCCACAGGGAGAAGTTGAGGGCTCGCCCCATGTGAGCGTCTTACCAAGTGACAGGTCCTTATTTATCAGGTCAAACCAAGGGAATCTGGGAAGGAGGTGAAATAATGAGAAGGCGGGCTGAAAAAGAGAATGTGTGGTCCTTGCATTTGACAGCCGTCGGAAGACTGAATCTACTCTCCTCCTGGCTGAGGAACAGAAAATAACCTCATCCCACTCTATAATGTAATTATGTTGCCTCCAATGAAGATCCTGATAAATTGCTCTCATGAGGGTAAGTTGGCTGCGAGGTTGAATAAATACCCACTCTAATGGAAGATTAATACAACTCACTTTTATACAAACTAAAAAAAAAATTGTTGTCGTAAAGTAAACACAGATTTCATTGTAATTTCTATTGCTCAAATGTTCAAATATGGCTTTCAACAGTTGATTGTATTGTGAAGGTCTTTGAAAATATTTCATTTCGCTTCTGAGCCTAAATATATTATTTAATTAGAGAGTATTTTGTTACGCTAAAGCTAACATAGCCTATACAATGTAGTTCAAGCTCACAGCATTGCAGTTACGTGTTGGCAGGGTGGACCTTTAAGTATTGCTTGTGCACATTCCCCAATAATGCTAATGTTCTATGAGAATATCAGCAAGTATTCCATTCTGAACTGTTCTGTTACAGGTCTCTCCCACTATATCAGTGGTTCCCAAAGTTTTTAAAGTCTCATACCCTTTCAAACATTCAACCTCCAGCTGCGTACCCTCTCTAGCACCAGGGTCTGCGCACTCTCGTGTTGTTTTTTGCCATAATTGTAAGCCTGCCACACACACACTATACAATACATTTATTAAACATAAGAATGAGTGGGAGTTTTTGTCACAACCCGGCTCGTGGGAAGTGACAAAGAGCTCTTATAGGACCAGGGCACAAATAATAATATAATAATAATCAATAATTTTGCTCTTTATTTAGCATCTTACATATGAAACCTTATTTGTTCATCAAAATGGTGAATAACTCACCACAGGTTAATGAGAAGGTTGTGCTTGAAAGGATGCACATAACTGTGCAATGTTGGATTGTATTGTAGAGAGTGTTACAACTCTCGTGGGTTGAAGAAGGAGACCAAGGTGCAGCGTGGTAGGCATTCATGATTTTTAATAAAACTGAACACCGCAACAAAATAACAAAGTAGAAAACGAGCCTCTATGAGGCTCTATTGTTCAGATATCGGGAAAGTGGACTGGAGGCAGGGCATGAAAGGGATAACGAATCCAGTTGTTTGTGTCGTCCGTTTCAGGTAAGTACCTCCGTATTTGCACACCCAACTCACTCAGGTGCTTCGCTACATCACATTTGACATTGTAAACTTGAGTTAATTTGCACACAAAAAATCATACAATGATGGAAAGACCTACAGTTGTCCTTGTTAATGCAGACAGAGAAGAGCTCCAACTTCTTAATTATGGCCTAAATTTTGTCCCGCACATTGAATATAGTTGCGGACAGTCCCTGTAATCCTAGATTCAGATCATTCAGGCGAGAAAAAACATCACCCAGATAGGCCAGTCATGTGAGAAACTCATCATCATGTAAGTGGGCAAACAAGTGAAAATGATGGTCAGTAAAGAAAACTTTAAGGTCGTTGCTCAATAAAAAAATGTTGTCAATACTTTGCCCCTTGATAACCAGCGCACTTCTGTATGTTGTAAAAGCGTTACATGGTCGCTGCCCATATCATTGCATAATGCAGAAAATACACGAGAGTTCAGGGGCCTTGCTTTCATAAAGTTAACCATTTTCACTGTAGTGTCCAAAACGTCTTTCAAGTTGTCAGGCATTCCCTTGTCAGCAAGAGCCTCTCAGTGGATGCTGCAGTGTACTCAAGTGGTGTCGGGAGCAACTGCTTGCACGCTCGTTACCACTCCACTATGTCTCCCTGTCATGGCTTTTGTGCCATCAGTACAGATACCAACATATCTTGACCACCAAAGTCCATTTGATGTCACAAAGCTCGCCTGTTGTCCTGGTTTCCAGTGGTTTGCAGAAGAGGATGTCTTCCTTAATTGACCCTCCATAAACGTAACGGACATATACCAGGAACTGTGCCAGGCCCGCCACTTCTGTTGACTCATCCAGCTGTAACGCATAGAATTCACTGGCTTGTATGCAAAGCAGTATTGTTTCAAAACATCTCCTGCCATGCCACTGATGCGTCGTGAAACAGTGTTGTTTGTTGAAGGCATTGTCTGTATACTTTTTGGGGCCTTTTCCCCAGCCTTGTTCCGGCCATATCCACGGCAGCAGGAAGAATTAAATCCTCCACAATAGTCTGGGGCTTGCCTGTCCTAACCACTCAGTAGCTCACCATATAATATGCTTCTAGCCCCTTCTTATTATTGGTATCTGTTCCTTTTATACATGTCTTACTACTCGAAAGTCGTCTTAATTTTCGCTCAAAAAACTCCTATGGCTTATTTTTCAAGTTAGCATGTTTCGTTTCTAAATGTCTGCTCAAGAGTGAAGGTTTCATTGAGTCGTGAGATGGTACTTTGCACATATAACACACTGTGGCTAAGGAAAGGCACTACTATCAATATAAGTGATCCCCAAATCAATGTAGTTCTCATCACATTTGCGCCTCTTTGATGGTCCAACGTCCCTGTCTGTTCGGTGCTTCCCGGGTAAGGAGGCAGTAGCTCTTCGGCTGTAGAATGTATAATTACTGATGCTAGCAGGTGCAGGTGTAGTACTGCTGGTAGTAGCAATACTACCAGTAGAGCTGGTATGTGTCTCTATGGATGCGGGCCTTGCTTTTTTTTAACCATTTATCAATTTCTGAGCAAACGGAATGAGCAGCAGCTACGTTGGGCTGCATAAGGACCGTTAGTGGAATTCCCAGGAGAGAGTAATGGTTAATGTGATTGGATGTTAATTATTTGACTAGTGTCACGTTCCTGACCTGTTTTCTGTTGTTTTGTATGTGTTTAGTTCTTCAGGACGTGAGCTGGGTGGGAATTCTATGTTGTGTGTCTAGTTTGTCTGTTTCTATGTCCAGCCTAATATGGTTCTCAATCAGAGGCAGATGGTAATCGTTGTCCCTGATTGAGAATCATATATAGGAGGCTTGTTTTGTGTTGGGATTTTGTGGGTGTTTGTTTCCTGTCTCTGTGATTGTCTGCACCAGATAGGTCTGTGTCGGTTTTTGCACATTTGTTATTTTGTATTGTTGTTTGTAGTGTTTTACTTGTTCTTTATTAAACATGTTTAACACTAGCCGCGCTGCACTTTGGTCCTCTCCTTCACCCCTGGAAGAAAACCGTTACAGAAACACCCACCAAACCCGGACCAAGCAGCGTGGCAACGGGCAGCAGCAACAGCAGCAGCAGTACAAGGAGGAATGGACATGGGAGGAGATTCTGGACGGAGAAGGACCCTGGGCAGAGCCAGAGGAGTGTCGCCGTCCCAAAGCGGAGCTGGAGGCATCAAAAGCGGAGAGGCGGCATTATGAGGCGCTTGCAAGGCAGAGTGGCTGGAAACCCGAGAGGCTCACCCAAAAATTTCTTGGGGGGGGCTAAAGGGGAGTGTGGCGAAGCCGGGTTGGATACCTGAGCCAACTCCCCGGGCTTACCGTGGAGTGAGAGGGCGTCGTACTGGTCAGACACCGTGTTATGCGGTAAAGCGCACGGTGTCCCCAGTACGCGTGCTTAGCCCAGTGCGGGCTATTCCACCTTGCCGCACTGGGAGGGCTAGGTTGGGCATCGAGCCGGATGTCATGAAGCCGGCCCAACGTATCTGGCCTCCAGTACGTCTCCTCGGGCCGGCGTACATGGCACCAGCCTTACAGGTGGTGTCCCCGGTTCGCCTGCATAGCCCAGTGCGGGTTATTCCACCTCGCCGCACTGGCAGGGCTACGGGGACCATTCAACCTGGTAGGGTTGGAGAGGCTCGGTGCTCAAGAGCGCGTGTCCTCCTTCACGGTCCGGTATATCCGGCGCCACCTTCCCGCCCCAGACCAGTACCACCAGTGCCTACACCACGCACCAGGCTTCCAGTGCATCTCCAGAGCCCTGTTCCTCCTCCCCGCACTCGCCCTGAGGTGCGTGCCCTCAGCCCGGTACCTCCAGTTCCGGCACCACGCACCAGGCCTACTGTGCGCCTCAGCAGGTCAGAGTCGGCCGTCTGCTCAACGCCGCCTGCACTGCCTGTCTGCCCAGCGCCGTCTGAGCCATCCGTCTGCCCAGCGCCGTCTGAGCTGCCTGCCTGCCCAGCGCCGTCTGAGCCATCCGTCTGCCCAGCGCCGTCTGAGCCATCTGTCTGCCCAGCGCCGTCTGAGCCATCTGTCTGCCCAGCGCCGTCTGAGCCATCTGTCTGCCCAGCGCCATCTGAGTCATCCGTCTGCCACGAGCCATTAGAGCCGCCCGTCTGTCCCGAGCCATTAGAGCCGTCCGTCAGTCAGGAGCCGCTAGAGCCGTCCGTCAGTCAGGAGCTGCCAGAGACGCCAGCCAGTCAGGAGCTGCCAGAGACGCCAGCCAGTCAGGAGCTGCCAGAGACGCCAGCCAGTCAGGAGCTGCCAGAGACGCCAGCCAGTCAGGAGCTGCCAGAGACGCCAGCCAGTCAGGAGCTGCCAGAGACGCCAGCCAGTCAGGAGCTGCCAGAGACGCCAGCCAGTCAGGAGCTGCCAGAGCTGCCCTACAGTCATGAGCTGCCCTACAGTCATGAGCTGCCCTACAGTCATGAGCTGCCCTACAGTCATGAGCTGCCCTACAGTCATGAGCTGCCCTACAGTCATGAGCTGCCCTATAGTCATGAGCTGCCCTCCAGTCATGAGCTGCCCTCCAGTCATGAGCTGCCCTATAGTCATGAGCTGCCCTCCAGTCATGAGCTGCCCTCCAGTCATGAGCTGCCCTCCAGTCATGAGCTGCTCTCCAGTCATGAGCTGCCCTCCAGTCATGAGCTGCCACTCAGTCCGGAGCTGCCACTCAGTCCGGAGCTGCCCCTCTGTCCTGAGCTACCTCTCTGTCCTGAGCTACCTCTCTGTCCTGAGCTACCTCTCTGTCCTGAGCTACCTCTCTGTCCTGAGCTACCTCTCTGTCCTGAGCTACCTCCTACATCATGTGGGGGCCTTGGGGAGGATTCTTAGGCCAAGGTCGTGGGCGAGGGTCGCCACTCAAAGGACGCTAAGGAGGGGGACAAAGACAGTGGTGGAGTGGTGTCCTCGTCCTGCGCCGGAGCCGCCACCGCGGACAGATGCCCACCCAGACCCTCCCCTTGAGTTTTAGGGGTGCGCCCGGAGTTCGCACCTTGAGGGGGGGGTTCTGTCACGTTCCTGACCTGTTTTCTGTTGTTTTGTATGTGTTTAGTTGGTCAGGACGTGAGCTGGGTGGGAATTCTATGTTGTGTGTCTAGTTTGTCTGTTTCTATGTCCAGC
This sequence comes from Salvelinus namaycush, assembly GCF_016432855.1. Classification (NCBI taxonomy): domain Eukaryota; kingdom Metazoa; phylum Chordata; class Actinopteri; order Salmoniformes; family Salmonidae; genus Salvelinus; species Salvelinus namaycush. Next base: position 37,518,138 of record NC_052309.1, on the reverse strand, counting down.
CTAATATGGTTCTCAATCAGAGGCAGATGGTAATCGTTGTCCCTGATTGAGAATCATATATAGGAGGCTTGTTTTGTGTTGGGATTTTGTGGGTGTTTGTTTCCTGTCTCTGTGATTGTCTGCACCAGATAGGTCTGTGTCGGTTTTTGCACATTTGTTATTTTGTATTGTTGTTTGTAGTGTTTTACTTGTTCTTTATTAAACATGTTTAACACTAGCCGCGCTGCACTTTGGTCCTCTCCTTCACCCCTGGAAGAAAACCGTTACAACTAGGCTACCTGCATTTGACATTGTTGTTATTTCGCTGCACATGCGCACCCCAGTTTGGGAATAGCTGCACTAAATGGTGTCACATTTACATTATAATCAGATAGTTAGACATGAAGGCTCTTGTTGAGCCTATACTTGGAGAAAATACTCAGTTATGGCATAAACAATATTCACGATACTAGTCTGTAATACCTGTAAAGCATTATACTCATTTAAACAGAATGTTATTAGGAGCTTATAAGGAGCTGTCATAAATCATTATAAGTCTTTATCCTAGAAAGCTAATAGTTTATCTAAAACAGTTGGGGTGACTGTAAACAAACACCCAATGTTTGAAGAATGTACTTATGTCAGCACACAATCTACATGGAACTACTACAACTACTAGGTTGCTAACCAGATCAAAGACTTATACCACAAGCTTCCGATTAATCAAAAGAATGAACACAACAATATCTGTTTCTAATCCCTTAAAACATTTAGATTTGTTCAGATTTTGACATGGCAGAAAACCAACTTCATGCTTTTCTATACTTTCAAATTCAAGCAATATAATTTATTCATTAGTAGGTATTTAACATTTCAGAGATTACACAGACAAGCTTTAAGTATCTGCTGCGTAATACTCGGACACACTATGTGAATGGCAAATGAACTGTCTAATGAGACACTTAATGCTATCATGAATATGATATGGATGCAAAGTTAATTTGTTTGAGGAGCCATTTTGTAAGAATTGGCTGTTCAAGAATTGTATAATTGTAGATCCAGGTTTTGATATAAATCTGATAACTATTTGGTAGTACTGCTAACAAATTAATTATTTCTGCCATACTGTACAGACATGGTAATTAATTTTGTCCAAAACAGCAACCACCTTCTCTCGGTTCATATGGCTGATCTTTTTGAAAGGCAGCCCATGAAAATGTTGATCAAAAACTTGATAAAAATAAACTCCACAGATACATGGAATCACAGTAGGCTAACGTCACCAACCATAAACAATACAATTCTTTATCATCTACCTTCCATGTGACATGACAAATATTGTTTTACCATCCTTCAAAATGAAATATATAATTTAATCTACACACAGCGGATCTTCTTACGACAATCGATTTTTACATTGGGACACACATGAATCTTATTGATCTATACATTTTGTATGTAATATTATATTGACTCCTATAGATGTGGGATCTTAATGTCAGGATGGTGTATTAGAGGCGAAGTCAAATGCAGGAGAGCAGATATAATGATGAACAGGCGCACTTTATTATAGTTCCAAAAACGAGAGCACTACATGAAACAAACGCGCTCAAAAAACGGAACATAAAAGTAGAGCGCATAAACTAACACCACCTAACATAAAAACAATTACACACAAGACATGATGGGAAACAGAGGGTTAAATACAAGTAGCTTGATTGGGGAAATGAAAACCAGGTGTGTATGAAAACAAGACAAATGGATATACGAAAAATGTAGCGGCAATAGCTAGAAAGCCGGTGACGTCGATCGCCGAACGCCACCCGAACAAGGAGAAGGGCTGACAGTACCCCCCCCCCCCCCCCCCCACCCCGATGCGCGTCTCCAGCGGCGCGCCGACACCGGCCTCGAGGACGACCCGGAGGACGAGGCACAGGGCAATCCGGCTGGCGACGGTGAAACTCACGCTGTAGTTCAGGATCTAAAACATCTGCAACCGGAACCCAGCACCTCTCCTCTGGCCCGTACCCCTCCCACTCCACGAGGTACTGAAGGCCCCCCACCCGATGCCTCGAATCCAGGATGGAACGAACGATGTATGCCGGGGCCCCCTTGATGTCCAAAGGGGGCGGAGGGACCTCCCGCACCTCAGATTCCTGGAGCGGACCAGCCACCACCGGCCTGAGGAGAGACACATGGAACGAGGGGTTAATATGATAATCAGAGGGAAGCTGTAATCTATAACATACCTCGTTCACTCTCCTCAGGACTTTAAATGGCCCCACAAACCGCGGACCCAGCTTCCGGCAGAGCAGGCGGAGGGGCAGGTTACGGGTCGAGAGCCAGACCCGGTCCCCCGGTGCGAACACCGGGGTCTCACTGCGGTGACGGTCCGCGCTGGCTTTCTGGCGACGCGCGGCTCGCTGGAGATGAACACGGGTGGCCTCCCATGTCTCCTCCGCGCGCCTAAACCAGTCGTCCACCGCAGGAGTCTCGGTCTGAACCTGATCCCACGGTGCCAGATCCGGCTGGTACCCCAATACGCACTGAAATGGGGAGAGGTTAGTGGAGGAGTGGCGAAGCGAGTTCTGTACCATCTCGGCCCAGGGCACAAACGCTGCCCACTCCCCCGGCCGGTCCTGGCAATAGGACCGCAGAAACCTGCCCACATTCTGGTTGACTCTCTCTACCTGCCCGTTACTGTCGGGGTGAAAACCTGAGGTAAGGTTAATCGAGACCCCCAGACGTTCCATGAACGCCTTCCAAACTCTCGACGTGAACTGGGGACCCCGATCAGACACTATATCCTCAGGCACCCTGTAGTGCCGGCACCCTGTAGTGCCGGTCAGTCCAGATGAGAAAAATGTGTTTAGCCCCCTCAAGCCAATGTCTCCACGCTTTCAACGCTTTAACCACAGCCAACAACTCCCGGTCGCCCACATCATAGTTACGCTCCGCTGGGCTGAGCTTCTTCGAGAAGAAAGCACAGGGGCGGAGTTTCGGTGGCATGCCCGAGCTCTGTGAGAGCACGGCTCCTATCCCAGCCTCGGATGCGTCCACCTCCACTATGAATTCCAAAGAGGGATCCGGATGGGCCAGCACTGGAGCCGAAGTAAACAGAGCTCTTAGTTGCCCAAAAGCCCTGTCCGCCTCAGCCGACCACCACAACCTTACAGGACCCCCCTTCAGCAGTGAGGTAATGGGCGCAGCAACCTGGCCAAAACCCCGGATAAATCTCCGGTAGTAATTGGCAAACCCTAAAAATCGCTGCACCTCCTTAACCGTGGTGGGAGTCGGCCAATTACGCACGGCACCAATGCGTTCACTCTCCACCTGCACCCCTGATGTGGAAATGCGATACCCTAGGAAGGAGACGACCTGCTGAAAGAACAGGCATTTCTCAGCCATGCTCCAACAGTCGTCCAAGTACCTTGCGCACCAAGGACACATGCTCGGCGCGTGTAGCGAAGTAAATCAGAATGTCATCGATATACACCGCTACACCCTGCCCGTGCAAGTCCCTGAAAATCTCGTCTACAAAGGATTGGAAAACTGATGGAGCATTCATCAACCCGTACGGCATGACTCGGTACTCATAATGCCCTGTGGTGGTACTAAACGCTGTCTTCCACTCGTCTCCCTCCCGGATACGCACCAGGTTATACGCACTCCTGAGATCCAGTTTCGTGAAGAAGCGCGCCGCATGCATTGACTCAATCGCAGTGGCGATAAGAGGTAGCGGGTAACTATACTTCACCGTGATTTTATTGCGACCTCTATAGTCAATGCACGGGCGTAAACCTCCATCCTTCTTCTTCACAAAAAATAAACTTGAGGAGGCGGGTGAAGTAGAGGGCCGAATGTACCACTGATGTAGGGATTCAGAAACATATGTATCCGTAGCCACTGTCTCCGCCTGCGACAGGGGATACACGTGACTCATGGGAAGCGCAGCGTCTGCCAGGAGATTTATCGCACAACCCCCCTGTCGATGAGGTGGTAATTTAGTCGCCTTCTTTTTACAGAAGGCGAGAGCCAAATCGTCATATTCTGGGGGGATGTGCACGGTGGAGGCCTGGTCTGGACTTTCCACCGTGGTAGCACCAACGGAAACCCCTACACACCTCTCTGAGCACTCTCGCGACCACCCCGTGAGAGCCCTCTGTTGCCAGGAAATAGTGGGGTTATGTAGAGCCAACCAAGGAAGGCCTAGTACCACAGGAAACGCAGGAGAGTCAATGAGAAAGAGACTGATTCTCTCCTCATGACTCCCCTGCATAACCATGGCCAAGGAGATGGTGGCCTCCTTGATTAGCCCGGACCCTAATGGTCGACTATCTAGAGCGTGTATCGGGAAGGGTCTAACTATGGGAAAAATAGGGATCCCTAACCTAATGGCTAATGCTCTGTCGATAAAGTTCCCAGCTGCGCCTGAATCGACGAGCGCCTTATGCTGGGAATGTGGAGAAAACTCAGGGAAACAAACAGGCACAAACAGTTGATCAACAGAGGACTCTGGATGAGTGTGGTGCAAACTCACCTGAGGTGACGCCAGAGTGCCCTGCCTGTTGCCTCGACTCCCAGAGGAACCAACACGGCACCGACCGGCAGTGTGTCCTCTGCGGCCACAGATGGCGCACGTGATGGCTCCTCCTCCAGTCTCCCTATGAACAGCCCCTCCTAACTCCATGGGCACCGGAGCAGGCGTGCAGGATGATGGAACTGACAGAGCCCCCTCTGGACCAGCAGGTTATCCAACAGGATGGACAAATCCACCAGTTGGTCGAGGGAAATGGTGGCATCCCTGCAGGCCAGTTCACGTCGGACGTCCTCTCGTAGGCTGCATCGATAATGGTCGATGAGGGCCCTGTCATTCCAGCCTGCTCCGGCGGCCAAGGTCGGGAATTCCAGGGCGAAGTCCTGGGCGCTCCTCGTCCCCTGTCTCAGATGGAAGAGCCTCTCTCCCGCCACTCTGCTCTCAGGTGGATGGTCAAAGACGGCCCTGAATCGACGGGTGAACTCCTCGAAGTGGTCTGGCGCCGCGTCTCCTTCTCTCCACACAGCGTTTGCCCACTCCAGCGCTCTTCCTGTGAGACAGGAGACGAGGGCAGCCACTCTCTCCCCTCCTGAGGGAGCTGGGTGCACAGTGGCCAGGTAGTTGTAACAAGAATCCCTGGCTCTGTGCTGCTGTTCCATCATACTCCCTGGGAAGGGAGAGACGCATCCCACTGGAACTCTCTCCGGATGGAACGGATGAAGACAACCCCGGTTGTACTGGTCGAGGCACTGGAGAGACTTCCTGTCTCTCCCAGCGGTCCATTGTCTGGACAACGCGATCCATCATGGCACCAAGATGATGTAACAAGGCCGAATGTTCCTGGACGCGCTCCTCAACTCCTCTAACCGGGGTACCTGCTCCTGCTGACTCCATTGAAGGTGTGTAATTCTGTCAGGATGGTGTATTAGAGGCGAAGTCAAGTGCAGGAGAGCAGATATATTGATGAACAGGCACACTTTATTATAATTCCAAAAACAAGAGCACTACATGAAACAAACGCGCTCAAAAAACGGAACATAAAAGTAGAGCGCGTAAGCTAACACCACCTAACATAAAAACAATTACACACAAGACATGATGGGAAACAGAGGGTTAAATACAAGTAGCTTGATTGGGGAAATGAAAACCAGGTGTGTATGAAAACAAGACAAATGGATATACGAAAAATGGAGCGGCAATAGCTAGAAAGCCGGTGACGTCGATCGCCGAACGCCACCCGAACAAGGAGAGGGGCTGACTTCGGCAGAAGTCGTGACACTTAATTTGATAACTCATTTGTTACTGAGAATTTTCCAGCACAGAAAGAAATTCGTTTATAAAAGACTTTGAACGCTTGTTATTTCCACTTTGAAATTTCAAACTTTATGTGCCCTAACGTAAAATGTATCAACCCCTACAAAAATATCCATTAATTTTAATCCACATAATAATTCACATTTCCTGTTTCTGCAGGATTATTTTCCTGCTGTAGCAAAATGGATCAAATTAAGATCCTACATCTGCACATTTAATATTGATGCTTTTAGACATTTTGATTGATTAGTCGCTAAGTGAGATTACATATTGACTTCCCCCTGGAAGCCCTTTATGGACTGAGGAGTAAAATCTGTATGAAAGCCATCACTCACGTGACACCATTTGTTCCTATGTGAACACTCAATAGCGCATTTAAGCCAAATTAAGTCAGTTAAGATGACTTCTCATGGAGACAACATGCACAGTTGGAGCTACTCCAAGAAGTGATGTTGCAGGCTAGCTCAGTGCTGCCCACTCATTGAATTACTCAAGTTGAAGGCCAACCGGGGTACTGCAGGCTGCCATTAGCAACTAAATTATGTTCTTCTGTGTGCTATTTTAAAATAATCGGTTCAATTCGAAGCAATTATTGGTACTATGATTTCTTCAAAATAAAACAATTTTACATAAAGATTAACCACAAGGATTGGCATTTTCCCATTCACTATAATGGGTGATCCTGTTTTCGTTTTCTGCTAACAATGCCTGCAGTACCGCGGTCTGCCTTGAACATCTGTGGTTTCAATGAGAGGGGGCAGTCGTTCTCCCCTGGTTGTAACCATTAAAGAAAAACTTCAATGACTACAACAATTCAATGGAGGAGAGGCAGGCTAATGTTCCACTGAATAAAACTATTGATTGACCTTGAACACATTTCCAAATTATCAAAGCTATTTTTCTCACTTCTAGCATTGATCAATGGGAACCATGTTGATTAAGGATCAGAGACACTTATTGGATTTGGAATTGCCAACCAACTGAAAACAGAAAATGGAGAGTCAAATCCTCAGCTCATTCTCACTCGCACTGGAAGCAGGGCCACAATCCAATCCTCTGCCTTCCTCTCACACCCACTCCATCTCACCAACAGATCCATAACAGATGGGGGAAGGGAAGCCTTTTGGTGTAGATGGAGTATTATTGGTTAAATCTCATAACCCTCTCTGCCCAACACCAGTTTATTGAATCCATTGATATCTTCTTATCAACAAAACACACCTCACCTGAATTTGTTTTCCCCTTCCTCTTTCATTCATTCCTCAGTATCTTGCCGTGAATGCAGGGCCCTTCCTGGCTATACTAATGTAGAGAGTCACCGTCAGTCTACCATTGAAAGAGGGGTACAAAAGAATGTTCAATTTGCTGACAAGTAAGTAATGAGACACACATTATATAAACAACAGTAACATCTCCCAGAGTGTGGAGAGATAATTTGATACCACAATGAGTGGTATTCTCAATTGCAATATGATTACTATGGAGAGAGGAAGCTCTGGAGGGGAAGGGCTCTTAGACAAATTAAACCATATTGCCAAAAAGTTCTGATTTTAATTATTTCTGAAATTAGGCATATTCTGCTCTAGCCTCAGGGGTGAGTACAATTATATAATTCAAGCTCTTCAATGCAACCAGGATGATATTTTCAGACTGAGGGATGGCAAAATTTTAACTCTTCTCAAAGGTCTGGCTATACAGATTAATTTGGCTGATGGAAAAGCCCCATACAGTCTAGCCGTACACACAGCCACATCTTCATTTAGATGCTATTCATCCTGGAAACCTGTACAAGCAACCTTAGTAATTGTCTCCTGATGTGCCAAATACTGATAAAGATTTTTGCATCCGCACATGCTAGACATACTGATGGGCAGACATAGTGGAAGGCCAGCTAATACAAATGGGCACATGTTTGATTGGTCTCCATGGGGTCTATTGTGCACATACCTTTTAACATCCCTCAGTGGCAGGGATGTTAAACAACTGTTTTCATTATTGAGCAGCGTTATGCATGACACATGGGTGTGCCTCAACTGTACTTCTCAAATACTTTTCACAATATGCTGTTTCAGTTTTCTACTTTGTCCTGAGAGAGATTGAGGATGACCATATGCCTTGCTACATTTAAATTTACTTCACAGAGCCAAGGAATGATACCTGCCCCTAATTCCATATACATTTAAGCACTCTAGGATGGCACAATAGATGATAATCTGAGATCAAAAGGATACTGGCAGATACTGCCATTATCATTGCAGAATAAAATCCTCACCTTTTTTGACTGTGATTGTTTCATAGGCTACTATGAAACTGCGAAATACCCTATAGGCCTACAACAAGTTAGGATAGGCTACCATTCGTCTCCCCTTTCTCAAATTTAATTGGACCCACTTCACAGTATTAAATAGATAAGCTATTTTAAGTATTTTGCTCTATGCGATTCGATCCGAAGCTCAGTTTAACTGTAGAACAGACTGTTCACCTTGTCCATTGACGTTTGTAGGCTCAGCCTAAATACTTTAATGTACTTTAAAGCCAACAATATTTCATTTTTAAACATAATATATATACTGAATGCACAAAACATTAGGAACACTTTCCTAAAATGTTAAGAAATACACAAAACTCCTTAGCCTGATGTGAAATTGCGCGACATCCTCGAAATTAAACTTCAAAATGAATTACAGATTTCTTGATATCTTGATTTATTAGGTAACATGATAAGATTCATGGGAAGAAGTTGCACCGAGTCGGCACAGGATGCCCACTCAATAAAGAGGCTTCTGAAGGGTTCAATGGAGCCCTCGAGGTCTTGACAAGTAGCGTTTGAGATTGACTCGATTGACTCGTGAACATGCATATCGAGTGATCGAGTGCTCAAAGTGTTCGGTTTGAGATTCAGCCATGGTGGATTTTCTGAGCCACATTTTATTTTATTTATTTATTTCACCTTTATTTAACCAGGTAGGCTAGTTGAGAACAAGTTCTCATTTGCAACTGCGACCTGGCCAAGATAAAGCAAAGCAGTTCGACACACAACAACACAGAGTTACACATGGAATAAACAAACATACAGTCAATAATACAGTAGAAATGTCTATATACAGCATGTGCAAATGAGGTAGGATAAGGGAGGTAAGGCAATAAATAGGCCATGGTGGCGAAGTAATTACAATATAGCAATTAAACACTGGAATGGTAGAATGTGCAGAAGATGCATGTGCAAGAAGAGATACTGCAAAGGAGCAAGATAAATAAATAAATACAGTATGGGGATGAGGTAGATTGGATGGGCTATTTACAGATGGGCTATGTGCAGTGATCTGTGAGCTGCTCTGACAGCTGGTGCTTTAAGCTAGTGAGGGAGGTAAGAGTCTCCAGCTTTAGTGATTTTTGCAGTTCGTACCAGTCATTGGCAGCAGAGAACTGGAAGGAGAGGCGGCCAAAGGAAGAATTGGCTTTGGGGGTGACCAGTGAGATAACTCTCCCAACAAATCACAAGTTTGGGTAGGTGGGGCTTAAAATGCGAGTGGGAATTGTGCTCTTGAAAAATAGAAAGACATATGAGGAAACACGTCTGTCCAAGTACGGTCTGCACACAGGGGAGAACGACTGCCCCCTCTCATTGAAGCCACGGAAGTTCAAGGCCGACCGCGGTACTGTAGCCGTTGTTAGCAGAAAATAGGATCTCCCATTATAGTGAATTGAAAAATGGCCGTCTTCATGGTCAGTATTCGTGTAACCAAAAATTGCTTCTTATACACCAGCTGTATGTCCTTGAACCATTTTTTATCATACATAGAATAAGTTATAAGGATAATTTATGTAGTTGCTAATGGCAGCCTTAAACTTGAGGTGCTCAATGAGAAGGGGCAGCACTGAGCTAGCCTGCAACGTCACTTCTTGGAGGAGCTCCATCTGTGCATGTTATGTCTCCATGAGACGCCATCTTAACCGACTTCATTTGGCTTCAATGCACTATTGAGTCTTCACATAGGAATGAATGGTGTCACGTGATCGATGGCTTTGTCCATTCATATATAGTCATTGTCTGCACGTCAAGTGGGACAGAGAGGAGGAGGTAGAAATGGGACACGCCAAAAATCTGTCCAGAGCCTTATCCATTCATGTCCTTTTGCCATAGGTCTGGGATTTCGGAGACTAGCCACAGTTAGTGGTAGAATGCTTGTAACTATAATGTTAGTTGTAATGTCGAATGCAAAACTACTCACGTGCGAAATACACTAATTGAAGCATTCTCTCATACCCCGTCTGCCCAGGGAAACACATTTTCTCATAGCTACAAAAACAGCCTTATTTGTGAAAGTTGAACCAGTACAGACTACAGAGTACTACAATTTGGGTTATTACTAAGAACTCATCATTCTCATAAGACCAAGGCTATGTCATGAGAGCGACCAAGGCTAAGTCTGTGAATGTGTTTCTATATTAACATTTAGTCATGGACACATTCTTGGTCAGGGATGTCTTAAATATCCGATAGGTCTACATCCATATCAGTGACATTTATAAAACATACAGTACCTTGAAACTTTCTCCACCAATAATGCTGTATTCTGTTTTGCTTTCAGCTCTGAATTAACCAATTAGACATTTCTACTTCACTGTCAGAAATGCTTTGAGCCGGCGTCTTGTGTCTCACTCTATTTGAATCAGCTTTTGAATGGAACACAATAATGGCATAGCTCTGGCCTCATGTACTCTATAGTCATTGATTCAAACATAAAAATTCTCAGGGACAAGTATGAAAATAGCAACAACAACAAAAACAGAAATCATTAATAAACATCTATTCAAATATGCTACAAAGCCCAGACATTGGATTCACATTATTCTCCTCTGTAATTAACCATCCATATCAGACAAATAACTCTGACTTTGTGCTATATCTGCATGTGGCGCCAGCGGTGACGCTCAGAACAATTTGTTGGCCTGGAAAAGGGACAGAGAACAGTATCTACCTTATCTACTGTATGTGTGGACTCAAGATGGACCCAGTCCATCTTGAGTACACACTGTGCATTAATGCGATACTGATTGCGCTCGCAACTCATCCAGAATGCATTACAATGTCAAGTTTCCGTAGTCTATGTATTTCAATTAGCTTTTTGTTGGGGCATTAGCTTGGGCCAGATGAAGACAGCATTGGTTTCGGTGGATATTGCTCCATATTGAAGGATGACACAGCTGTATCCCAGCGGCCTTACATTAATAGGAGCTGTCAGTTCAGCCTCTCATGAACTCCCATGAGCTCCCATAACCACTAGGCTACCCGGCAGGTAGCCTTGTGGTTAGAGCGTTGGGCCAGTAACCGAAAGGTTGCTGAATCGAATCCCTGAGCTGACAAGGTAAAATATGTCATTCTTCCCCTGAACCAGGCAGTTAACCCACTCTTTCCCCGGTAGACTGTCATTGTAAATAAGAATTTGTTCTTAACTGACTTGCCTAGTTAATTTAAAAAAATCAACTTTGGTTTTGAATTCAAGAGTACACTACACTTTGAAACGGCGTGATATGTGAATTCTTCCACACAGCCATTACACAGTAGTGTAAAGCATAGCACAGAGAATTTTTCACCAACCTTTACTTGGCAATACTTCCTCAATTCCCGACTAGGAAGACAACACGTCTTCTAAACCTCCAAATCAAATAAAATCACATTGTATTTGTCACATACACACATGGTTAGCAGATGTTAATGCGAGTGTAGCGCTTCTAGTTCCGACAATGCAGTAGTAACCAACGAGTAATCTAACCTAACAATTCCAGAACTACTACCTTATACACACAAGTGTAAAGGGATAAAGAATATGTACATAAAGATATATGAATGAGTGATGGTACAGAACGGCATAGGCAAGATGCAGTAGATGGTATCGAGTACAGTATATACATATGAGATGAGTAATGTAGGGTATGTAAACATAAAAGTGGCATAGTTTAAAGTGGCTAGTGATACATGTATTACATAAAGATGGCAAGATGCAGTAGATGGTATAGAGTACAGTATATACATATGAGATGAGTAATGTAGGGTATGTAAACATTATATTAAGTGGCATTGTTTAAAGTGGCTAGTGATACATGTTTTACATCAATTCCCATTATTAAAGTGGCTGGAGTTGAGTCAGTATGTTGGCAGCAGCCACTCAGTGTTAGTGGTGGCTGTTAAACAGTCTGATGGCCTTGAGATAGCTGCTGCGCCTTCTTCACAACGCTGTCTGTGTGGGTGGACCAATTCAGTTTGTCCGTGATGTGTACGCCGAGGAACTTAAAACTTACTACCCTCTCCACTACTGTCCCGTCGATGTGGATAGGGGGGTGCTCCCTCTGCTGTTTCCTGAAGTTCACGATCATCTCCTTTGTTTTGTTGACGTTGAGTGTGAGGTTATTTTCCTGACACCACACTCTGAGGGCCCTCACCTCCTCCCTGTAGGCCGTCTCGTCATTGTTGGTAATCAAGCCTACCATTGTAGTGTCGTCCGCAAACTTGATGATTGAGTTGGAGGCGTGCATGGCCACGCAGTCGTGGGTGAACAGGGGGTACAGGAGAGGGCTCAGAACGCACCCTTGTGGAGCCCCAGTGTTGAGGATCAGCGGGGTGGAGATGTTGTTACCTACTCTCACCACCTGGGGGCGGCCCGTCAGGAAGTCCAGTACCCAGTTGCACAGGGCGGGGTCGAGACCCAGGGTCTCGAGCTTGATGACGAGTTTGGAGGGTACTATGGTGTTAAATGCTGAGCTGTAGTCGATGAACAGCATTCTCACGTAGGTATTCCTCTTGTCCAGACCTATTGGGGCGGTAAGCAAATTGGAGTGGGTCTAGGGCAGGGGTGTCAAACTCATTTCGCATCGTGGGCCACATACGGCCTAGGGAGATGTCAAGTGGGCCGGACCATTAAAATTATACCATACTCTGCTATAAATAACCAAAATATCATGTCTTTCCTTTGTTTTGGTGTAAAGAAGCACAAGAACATTAGGAAAATATTGAAATTTAATGAACTATCCTTTTACAAAACATTTCATGAAACACCTCATATTTCCTTAGACAAATGTGCAATTTACTTTTATCATTCACAAATATGCATTGCAACTGATCCCACTGATTGTACAAAGGCACAAAACTTTAATTGGTACTGAAAAATATAGTAATGCACTTTAAGATTAAATGAGACTTTTAAAGAAAGGAATTTGACTTGACTCTCTGTTTCAATTGACTGTCTAAATCTGCCGATAGTTCCGAAATCCTCTCTGCTATAGTATTCCTCGTCAGGCTAATATTGGCAAAAGCTTGTCGCTTCTCGGGACATACAAGTTCAGCCGCCTTCATCATGCATCGTTTAACAAAGTCACCGTCGGAATACGGCTTCGATGCTAATGCTATTTCGCTAGCAATTAGGTAGCTGGCTTTTACCGCTGCTTCACTGACTTCTCGGCTCTGGATGAAAGTTGACTGCTGTTTCCTCAGACCCGCCAGCAATTCGTTAATCTTATCTCTTCTCAGTTGTCCTTGCAAGCCGTCATATTTTTCGCTGTGATGAGTCTCGTAGTGGCGTCGAATATTATATTCCTTCAATACCGAAACTTGTTGCAAACACACCAAGCACGAAGGTTTTCCGTGCATCTCTGTAAATAAATAGGACGTGGTCCATTTTTCTTTGAAAATTCTACACTCCTTATCTACTTTTCTCCGTTTGGATAACGACATTTTGGCTAATGAGGGTGTAGCGGAGAGGTAGAGACCAAGGTATTAACAACGTCGTAACAAGCAGCAGATGGCGCATTGATACCGTCTGCTGTTTTCAGTCTGTCTCAGTGATGCGGCTTGTCTTCTACTCTGATGGAAAGAGTGCGCCCCTTAGCGGATAATCCATGAATTGCAGCGAATTAAAAATATTAATTCCATGTCTTTTATGCATTTTTTCCACTTTCAAATTATCCTGCGGGCCTGATCGAACCTCCTTGGGGGCCGGTTCCGGCCCGCGGGCCGTATGTTTGACACCCCTGGTCTAGGGTGTCAGGTAGGGTGGAGGTGATATGGTCCTTGACTAGTCTCTCAAAGCACTTCATGATGACGGAAGTGAGTGCTACGGGGCGGTAGTCGTTTAGCTCAGTTACCTTAGCTTTCTTGGGAACAGGAACAATGGTGGCCCTCTTGAAGCATGTGGGGACAGCAGACTGGGATAAGGATTGATTGAATATGTCCGTAAACACACCAGCCAGCTGGTCTGCGCATGCTCTGAGGACGCGGCTGGGGATGCCGTCTGGGCCTGCAGCCTTGCGAGGGTTAACACGTTTAAATGTTTTACTCACGTCGGATGCAGTGAAGGAGAGTCCACAGGTTTTGGTAGCGTGTCTAGTTGCAAGGTATTCTCATTGACCGAAACACGTGAGTGTCATGTATATGTTGCTGGTTATTATTACAGTAAAATTACTGTATTTTAAGTTGAACATATTTTATTAAGTTTCAAACTATAGAGTGTGTAGAGCAGCAGTAGTAACAACCTGACATAGTGGAAGTGAGAAAAATACTAGGAAAATACTCAGTAGCAGAGAAGTGTACAAAATGGTTGTTTAATTGAATATATTCACATTAATAACAGTCACATTGATATTTAGTAGAGTATGAATGGCCATTGCCCTAAGACTGATTGGAATATACCAGAGTAAGGTATCTGCAAGGCCCCCCTTAGCCTTATACATTTTCCGATTTGTAAGTATTTGTCTGTATCCTTTTCTCAAAAGGTACAAAAATAAATGCATTTAAAATGTGTTTTTCCTCCTAAATTAATGGAGCATGTTGCAGTTTTAATGCAAGTTTTCTGCAATTCAGGGCTAAGTGAGTGACTGTCAGTGACTAGGAGATTCCTTTATCGCAAAAAAATCCCTGTTCTGCATGTGCAACTTATGGTATTTTGGTTGCTATAACATTTACTCTGAAGTGTTGTACCTCAGTTGGTAGAGCATGGCGCTTGTAAAGCCAGTGTAGTGGGTTCAATTCCTGGGACCACCCATACGTGAAATGTACACACACATGACTGTGAAATAAATTATATTAAATGGCATATACACTGAACGGGGTATGGTAGTAGGTGCCAGGCGTCTTGAGCTGCAAAACTGCTGGGTTTTTCAAGCTCAACAGTTTCCTGTGTGTATCAAGAATTGTCCACCAACAACTTGACACAACTGTGGGAAGCATTGAAGTCAACATGACCCAGCATCCCTGTTGAACGCTTTCGACACCTTGTAGAGTCCATGCCCCAATGAATTGAGGATTGAGGGTGTTCTGAGGGCAAAAAGGGGTGCAACTCAATATCAGGAAAGTATTCAGAACCCTTGACTTTTTCCATATTGTTACCTTACAGCCTTATTCTATCAATCTACGCAATATACATAATGACAAAGAAAAAAACTGTTTATTAGAAATTTTAGCAAGTGTATTAAAAATAAAAACGGAAATATCACATTTACCTAAGTATTCAGACCCTTTATTTAGTACTATGTTGAAACACCTTTGGCAGCGATTACAGCCTCGAGTCTTCTTGGGTATGACCCCACACGCTTGACACATCTGTATTTGGGGAGTTTCTCCCATTCATCTCTGCAGATCCTCTCAAGCTCTATCAGGTTGATCAGGTTCAAGTCCGGGCTGAGCTGCACTACCTGAGCCACTTGTGTGGGTTGTAGACTCCGTCTCATGCTACCACTAGAGTGAAAGCACCGCCAGCATTCAAAAGTGACCAAAACATCAGCCAGGAAGCATAGGAACTGAGAAGTGGTCTGTGGTCACCACCTGCAGAACCACTCCTTTATTGGGGGTGTCTTGCTAATTGCCTATAATTTCCACCTGTTGTCTATTCCATTTGCACAACAGCATGTGAAATGTATTGTCAATCAGTGTTGCTTCCTAAGTGGACAGTTTGATTTCACAGAAGTGTGATTGACTTGGAGTTACATTGTGTTGTTTAAGTGTTCCCTTTATTTTTTTGAGCAGTGTATATATAAAAATATACAAAAAACGGCACGCGTACCCCAGTTTGGGAATACCTGCCATACAGCATGTCATATTTCTAATGTTTAGGTGTAGAGTTCTTGCTTGGGTGTGATTATGTGTTATCATCTTTGCTAAATAAATACCGGAGGAAAGTGGAAAGCCTACTTGAGCGCACTCAAAAAAATGTGCTGCGTCAACCTCTCTCTTTAATCTAAATTTTAATGGATGATGCGATGGAAGCTATCAAATCATTCTGAATTGTTTTTGACATCCTAGAAAAGACAGTCGAAAGTTTGATATGTTAAGCAAGTAAAGCGTCATAATTACCTCTGCAAGCTCATTGTAGTTGATCTTGTTGGCGGGAACTTTCCCTCTCGTCGTGTCCTCTATCAATGCAGCTTTTGCCCAGAAGCTTGAATCTGATGTGTGCATTTATATCCTCCCTGCTTTTGTTTTGCTGTTTAGCTGAACGATCGATGTTCTTCAGGTCACTGTACCCACCTTTCGACCAAGGCTCAGACTTTCCAAAAAGCAGGCAAGGCCAGCAATACAGGCGGCTTGATGAACGGCTCCTTGTTAACCAGCTATACTTTTGATACCAGTTGATATTGAACGCCCTCACCTTTTCATCATTCTTTAGGAAAATGATCTCAGGCAGAGGTCGACCCTCACTTATAATTCACACTTTTTCCATGTACCCCAGAGAATGAAAGGGGTTCTTCAACAAAAAGCCCACAACATTTTCGGCAGCGTTGGCCATTCTACCATTCTGGTGGAGAAAACTGCACTCTAATGCTGGTAGCTAGCTAGCTACTGAAGTTATCAAGGCTAACATTTAAACATTTTAAATAAATTGCACTAACTGGACACAAAAATAAAGTTCTAAAACCAAGAAAACTATTTAGAATATACCTTTTCCTTCTTCTGTAATTTCAAAAAACGAATTTGTATTGAATAATATCCCAAAAATGCTCAACTATCACTCTTCACTCTTAATCTCTATCCTACAATGTCAGCAAGCTTCTCAACACATAGAACCCCATAATGCTCTTGGCACAATCCCAATACAACACGCTAGGTTCATTCTCTGATCCTAATTCTATGATTGGATGGACAACATGTCAGTTCATACTGCAAAAACTTTGATTGGTTGGAGGACGTCCTCCGGAAGTGGTCATAATTACCATGTATGTCTATGGAAGGGGGTGAGGCCTAGAAGCCTCCTAGGTTTTGTATTGAGGTCAATGTAGCCAGAGGAGGACGGAAGCTAGCTGTCCTCCGGCTACACCATGGTGCTACCCCAGACAGTGCTGTTGAAGTTACTGTAGACCTTCATTGCAGAACAGTGTATTTTAATCAATTATTTGGAGACATATGAATATATTTAGTATAGTTGTATCTAAAAATGACGAATTTCTTAAATGTTTCTGTTTTTATTTTTTATGAAATTTCACTGAGGAGGATGGTCCTTCCCTTCCTCCTCTGATGAGCCTCCACTGATCTTGAGTAAGTATATAATTTGTATCTATTATTTGTTATTTGCAAACTTTGCATTGAAATGAGCAGCAGCGGTACAGAACCATCACTAGACCGACACATTAGAGGGCACATTCCTCACTCGCTAGATGTGCAATTAAAGGGCTTGATGCAGATTTAACCTTTTCTCAATAGGGGGTGCTGTTTTCACTTTGTAAAAATTTCGTTCCCAAATTAAACTGCCTCATACTCAATTCTTGCTTGTACAATATGCATATTATTATTACTATTGGATAGAAAACACTCTCTAGTTTCTAAAACCGTTTGAATTATATCTGTGAGTAAAACAGAACTCAAGTTGGAGCAATTTTCCTGTGAGGAAGTGAGAAATCTGAAATCAGGCAGGCTGTTCTGGGGTCAGTTTATTAATTTGCATGTCTTCTATTGGTCGAGATGCACTGCATACGCCTTCCCCTAGATGTCAGCAAATAGTGAGAATTGGAATGGAGTTGCTAGGCAGATCTGAGGCCATATAAATGGGCTTGGAACGTGGGGTCCAGTCTTTTCAACATTCGCCATGACGCAAGACAGACCTCAGGATTGCGTTCTGGAAAGCTCCCGTTATAGGCCTTAGATATATCCGGCTCTGATTTTATTCGATATAGGTGTTAAAGACATCATAATGTTGTTATTTTAAACCGAGTTATATCAGTTTATATCAGTATATTGCGATTTTCGGATATTTCTTAGTGCTGCGTTATAGTGAGTTGGACACGTCTTCGCCACATGGCTAATGTTTACTGCTAATTCCAAAGTTGAAGGCGACAATCTACAACCGAGCAACGATTCCTCTGGACAAAGGACAACTTGCCCAAGATTCTGATGGGAGCTCATCAAAAAGTAAGAAGTATTTATGATGTTAATTCGTTGTTCTGTTGAAAAATGTAAAACTACTATTCCGCCATTAATTTCGGTGCGGTCTCGCTTTAACGCACGCTGTATGTCATAGTAACGTTCATTTTAAAAATCTAACACAGCGGTTGCATTAAGAACTAATGTATCTTTCATTTGCTGTCCAACCTGTATTTTTTAGTCAAGTTTATGATTAGTTACTGATTAGATTAGGTGCCTCTCCCAAGATTTCTCCCGACATTTTGTTTGCATTTTGGCTACTATTCATATTGTATAACCACGATTTGTGCCGCTAAATATGCACATTTTCGAACAAACTCTATATGTATTATGTAATATGATGTTATAGGACTGTCATCTGAAGAAGTTTGAGAAGGTTAGTGAAAAAATTAATATCTTTTGCTGGTTTATTCGTTATTGCTATTGTTGGCTTGAATCAATGCTGTTGTGTGGTTGGCTATTGTAGTAAGCTAATATAATGCTATATTGTGTTTTCGCTGTAAAACACTTAAAAAATCTGAAATATTGGCTGGATTCACAAGATCTTTGTCTTTCATTTGCTGTATGCTGTGTATTTTTCATAAATGTTTTATGATGAGTATTTAGGTAATTCACGTTGGTCTCTGTAGTTATTCTAGTTGCTTTGGTGAGAGTTGTGATGGTGGCTGCAATGTAAAACTATGATTTATACCTGAAATATGCACATTTTTCTAACAAAACATATGCTATACAATAAATATGTTATCAGACTGTCATCTGATGAAGTTGTTTCTTGGTTAGTGACTATTTATATCTTTATTTGGTCGAACTTGTGATAGCTACCTATGCAGGAAAAAAATGGTGGGGAAAAAAAGTTGTGTCTTTTGCTATCGTGGTTAGCTAATAGAAATACATATTGTCTTCCCTGTAAAACATTTTAAAAATCAGAAATGATGGCTGGATTCACAAGATGTGTATCTTTCATCTGGTGTCTTGGACTTGTGATTTAATGATATTTAGATGCTAGTATTTACTTGTGACGCTATGCTAGGCTATGCTAGTCAGCTTTTTTACTGATGGGGGTGCTCCCGGATCCGGGATTGTGATGAAGTAGAAGTTAAAGGGGAATTACACTTAAAAATAAATGTTTGTTTTCTTCTGATGTGATTTAACCATTGACAGAACATCCACTTTTTTTGTTTTCTATGAGCAATTGTAATTTTGAGAGTGGAAAAACCCAAAACCAGGAAAAATAAAACTGAGAAAACATAATTGGGGAAAATATAAAACTTTCAGAGTTGTTTATTAACCATTATTAACCTCTCCCTCAGTGTCAACAAAACAAAGGAGCTGATAGTGGACCTCAGCAGACAGCAGACAGCAGAGAGAGCACGCCTCCATCCACATTGACAGGGCCGCAGTGAAGAGGGTCAAAAGCTTCATGTTCCTCGGCGTGCACATCACTGACAACCTGAAATGGTCCCTTCACACAGACAGCGTGGTGAAGGCACAACAGCGCCTCGTCAACCTCAGGAAATTCAGCTTGAACCGTAAGTAGGGCTGTTGCGGTTGACTATATTACCATATTATTATTGACCACCCCTCAGAGTCTGGTTCCTTTTTTTGTTTCTTCCTAGGTTCCTGCCTTTCTAGGGAGTTTTCCCTAGCCACCATGCCTCTACATCTGCATTGCTTGCTCTCTGGGGTTTTAGGCTCAGTTTCTGTATAAGCACTTTGTGACAACTGCTGTTGTCAAAAGGGCTCTATAAATACATTTGATTGATTACCGCCACATGAGTAATTTCCACGTGACCATTGAGTCATTGTAATCTCCTCTTATGCACTCTGGACATGCATTGGTTAAATATCATCAGGTCACTAATGGACTGGTACTCAGGGCTCTATTGTCCCTCTAACCACTCTGATATCAATGCAAATGCAATCGAAAATCATCATCAAAACAGTATGTGCTTTTAAAACTCACTTCACTGTGATTGATCAATTTGTAGAAAGAAGTTCAACAGGTTGAAACTGAGTGGAAAACATGGTCGTTGTGGATGTTGTTTCAAAGCCTAACACAACAAAACCGACAGCGCTTTCTAAGGTGATGACTAATTCAAAACAGCCATACTGTCACGAACGTCGTAGTGAGGAGACTAAGGCGCAGCGTGATTATAATACATCTTCCTTTAATAAAGACGAATACTGAACAAACTATACAAAATAACAAAAACGAACGTGAACGCTATAAGAAACGAGTGCAGACATGCAACATCACATAGACATACAAATCCCCTAGACAATACAAAACAATCATATCCACCCTCGTCACACCCTGACCTGACCAAAATAATACAGAAAACATAGAATACTAAGGTCAGGGCGTGACACATACGCATAGAGCTTATGCATATGCATAGGCCTATATATGAGCCCAAGCCCCAAAAAAGCCCTGAATTCAAATAATGATTGTGCAGTTATACAATACATAGCCTACAGCATATTATGCAAGTCAGAAAAATATATAAAAAATGTATTTAAGATATCTTTGGTACATAATTGGTCTCTAGCCTATACTCCAAAATGTAACAAATTCTAGTAAGCACCATTGAGTGTAGACTGTATTATTATGCATACTGGAAGGACTGGTTACTTTATGCAACACTCCAAACTATATATAGTTTGGATATATACAACTATATATATATATACAACTATACAGTGGGGCAAAAAAGTATTTAGTCAGCCACCAATTGTGCAAGTTCTCTCACTTAAAAAGATGAGAGAGGCCTGTAATTTTCATCATAGGTACACTTCAACTATGACAGACAAAATGAGAAAAAAAAATCCAGAAAATCACATTGTAGGATTTTTTATGAATTTATTTGCAAATTATGGTGGAAAATAAGTATTTGGTCAATAACAAAAGTTTATCTCGATACTTTGTTATATACCCTTTGTTGGCAATGACAGAGGTCAAACGTTTTCTGTAAGTCTTCACAAGGTTTTCACACACTGTTGCTGGTATTTTGGCCCATTCCTCCATGCAGATCTCCTCTAGAGCAGTGATGTTTTGGGGCTGTTGCTGGGCAACACGGACTTTCAACTCCCTCCAAAGATTTTCTATGGGGTTGAGATCTGGAGACTGGCTAGGCCACTCCAGGACCTTGAAATGCTTCTTACGAAGCCACTCCTTCGTTGCCCGGGCGGTGTGTTTGGGATCATTGTCATGCTGAAAGACCCAGCCACGTTTCATCTTCAATGCCCTTGCTGATGGAAGGAGGTTTTCACTCAAAATCTCACGATACATGGCCCCATTCATTCTGTCCTTTACACGGATCAGTCGTCCTGGTCCCTTTGCAGAAAAACAGCTCCAAAGCATGATGTTTCCACCCCCATGCTTCACAGTAGGTATGGTGTTCTTTGGATGCAACTCAGCATTCTTTGTCCTCCAAACACGACGAGTTGAGTTTTTACCAAAAAGTTATATTTTGGTTTCATCTGACCATATGACATTCTCCCAATCTTCTTCTGGATCATCCAAATGCTCTCTAGCAAACTTCAGACGGGCCTGGACATGTACTGGCTTAAGCAGGGGGACACGTCTGGCACTGCAGGATTTGAGTCCCTGGTGGCGTAGTGTGTTACTGATGGTAGGCTTTGTTACTTTGGTCCCAGCTCTCTGCAGGTCATTCACTAGGTCCCCCCGTGTGGTTCTGGGATTTTTGCTCACCGTTCTTGTGATCATTTTGACCCCACGGGGTGAGATCTTGCGTGGAGCCCCAGATCGAGGGAGATTATCAGTGGTCTTGTATGTCTTCCATTTCCTAATAATTTCTCCCACAGTTGATTTCTTCAAACCAAGCTGCTTACCTATTGCAGGTTCACTTTTCCCAGCCTGGTGCAGGTATACAACTTTGTTTCTGGTGTCCTTTGACAGCTCTTTGGTCTTGGCCATAGTGGAGTTTGGAGTGTGACTGTTTGAGGTTGTGGACAGGTGTCTTTTATACTGATAACAAGTTCAAACAGGTGCCATTAATACAGGTAACAAGTGGAGGACAGAGGAGCCTCTTAAAGAAGAAGTTACAGGTCTGTGAGAGCCAGAAATCTTGCTTGTTTGTAGGTGACCAAATACTTATTTTCCACCATAATTTGCAAATAAATTCATAAAAAATCCTACAATGTGATTTTCTGGAATTTTTTTTCTCATTTTGTCTGTCATAGTTGAAGTGTACCTATGATGAAAATTACAGGCCTCTCTCATCTTTTTAAGTGGGAGAACTTGCACAATTGGTGGCTGACTAAATACTTTTTTGCCCCACTGTAAATGTTGCAATTCTTCAGCCATTCCTGAACCTGCGACCAAAAATATGCTAGATAAGGGCAGTACCAAAACAAGTTATCCAATGATTCTGTCTCTTCGCAGTAAAATCTGCAGAGCTGGGATGGTTGTATGCCCCATATAAACTCAGCAAAAAAAAGAAATATCCTCTCACTGTCAAATGCGTTAATTTTCAGCAAACTTAAAATGTGTAAATATTTGTATGAACATAAGAAGTTTCAACAATTGAGACATAAACTGAACAAGTTCCACAGACATGTGACTAACAGAAAAGGAATGATGTGTCCCTGAACAAAGGGGGGGTCAAAAAAAAGTAACAGTCAGTATCTGGTGTGGCCACCAGCTGCGGCCACCAGCTTCAATCTGCACCAGATTTGCCAGTTCTTGTTGTGAGATGTTACCACACTCTTCCACCAAGGCACCTGCAGGTTCCCGGACATTTCTGGGGGGAATGGCCCAAGCCCTCACCCTCCGATCCAACAGGTCCCAGACGTGCTCAATGGGATTGAGATCCGGGCTCTTCGCTGGCCATGGCAGAACACTGACATTCCTGTCTTGCAGGAAATCACAAACAGAACGAGCAGTATGGCTGGTGGCATTGTCATGCTGGAGGGTCATGTCAAGGTGAGCCTGCAGGAAGGTACCACATGAGGGAGGAGGATGTCTTCCCTGTAACGCACAGCGTTGAGATTGCCTGCAATGACAACAAGCTCAGTCCGATGATGCCGTGACACACCGCCCCAGACCGTGACGGACCCTCCACCTCCAACTCAATCCTACTCCAGAGCACAGACCTCGGTGTAACGCTCATTCCTTCGATGATAAACGCAAATGCGACCATCACCCCTGGTGAGACAAAACTACGACTCGTCAGTGAAGAGCACTTTTTGCCAGTCCTGTCTGGTCCAGCGATGGTGGGTTTGTACCAATAGGCGATGTTGTTGCCGGTGATGTCTGGTGATGACCTGCCTTACAACAGGCCTACAAGCCCTCAGTCCAGCCTCTCTCAGCCTATTGCGGACAGTCTGAGCACTGATGGAGGGATTGTGCATTCCATCCTGTCTCCCCATAGCGCTGTCTTAGGCGTCTCACAGTACGGACATTGCAATTTATTGCCCTGGCCACATCTGCATTCCTCATGCCTCCTTGCAGCATGCCTAAGGCACGTTCACGCAGATGAGCAGGGACCCTGGGCATCTTTCTTTTGGTGTTTTTCAGTGTCAGTAGAAAGGCCTCTTTAGTGTCCTAAGTTTTCATAACTGTGACCTTAATTGCCTACCGTCTGTAAGCTGTTAGTGTCTTAATGACAGTTCCACAGGTGCATGTTCATTAATTGTTTATGGTTCATTGAACAAGCATGGAAAGCAGTGTTTAAACCCTTTACAATGAAGATCTGTGAAGTTATTTGGATTTTTACGAATTATCTTTGAAAGACAGGGTCCTGAAAAAGGGACGTTTCTTTTTTTGCTGAGTTTAGAAGCCAGCCATCAGATATTGAACGAAAATATGAACGCATCATGCAACAATTTCAACAATTTCACTGAATTACAGTTCATACTGTATAAGGAAATCAGTCAATTGAAATAAATTAAATCTATGGCCCACCCACTTGGGAGACTGGCCCACCCACTGGGGAGCAAGGCCCAGCCAATCAGAATTAGTTTTTCCACTCAAAAGGGTTTTACTACAAACAGTTTCAGATTCATCAGCTGTCTGGGTGGCTGGTCTCAGATCCCACAGGTGAAGAAGTCAGATATGGAGGTCCTGGGTTGGCATGGTTATACGTTGTCTGCGGTTATGAGGCCGATTGGACATACTGCCAAATTCTATAAAATGACAATGGAGGCAGCTTATAGTAGAGAAATTAACATTAAAATTATCTGGCAACAGCTCTGATGGGCATTCCTGCATTCAGCTTGCCAATTGCACACTCTCTCAAAACTTTGACACATCTGTGGCATTGTGTTGCATGACAAAACTGCACATTTTAGAGTGGCCTTTTATTGTCCACAGCACAAGGTGCACCTGTGTAATGATTATGCTGTTTAATCAGCTTCTTGATATGCCACACATGTCAGGTGGATGGATTATCTTGGCAAAGCAGATATGCTCACTAACAGGATTGTAAACAAATTTGTGCACAAAATGTCAGAAAAATAAGTTGTTTGTGCGTATGAAAAATGTCTGGGATCTTTCATTTCAGTTAATGAAATCATGGGACCAACACTTTACATGTTGCGTTTAGATTTTTGTTTAGTATAGTTTAAATTGAGCCTTTAAAATAACTAGATCAATATATCCCCAAGCAACAGGAAGAGAGTTATACATAAAAACGAACCAATCTGTGAGTAAAGCAACGCTGAGACTGGAACCCAACAAGCCAAGGCTTCACTTAGAGGAAAAGGCAAAGAACAACTTGGAGATGCAGATAAGAGCAACGAACAGCTGAAGGATATCCAAGAAAACATGGCTAAAATCCTCCCAATTCTCACAAAATAAACTGGTACAATCTGTTGTTTAAAAAAGTAGAATTGCTCGAAAGGAAAGTTGTCTATTGTGTCAGATATGCATACACAGGGTTGGCATGTAACAAACAGGACAACAAAATATTCCTTCTGGAAACAAAGGTGCAAACTTTAGAAGATGAACTGGACCAGCAAGAAAACAGAACGAGACAAAACAACATGAGAATATTGTCTTGGCATCTTGGCATAGTTCTGTTATAATCTCCACCCGGCACAGCCAGAAGAGGACTGGCCACCCCTCATAGCCTGGTTCCTCTCTAGGTTTCTTCCTAGGTTTTGGCCTTTCTAGGGAGTTTTTCCTAGCCACCGTGCTTCTACACCTGCATTGCTTGCTGTTTGGGGTTTTAGGCTGGGTTTCTGTACAGCACTTCGAGATATTAGCTGATGTACGAAGGGCTATATAAAATAAACTTGATTGATTGATTGATTGTCCCTACCAGAAGACGAAGAAAAAGGGGAACCTTCCACTTACATGATCAAGCTGATATCGGAGGAGTTTTCCGTGGGTTTATCACCGGAGGATCTGGAGTGATGGCATCAGAAGCAGAAGAACGCTACCCTCCCATGGTAATATTTAAGCTGTGGAACTATCACACCAAAGTCAACATTCTAAGGGCACAGGGGGGAAAGGAGATCAAGGTCCATGCCAAGTCCATTTGATTCATCCAGGACCTGTCTGCTAGGTTGAGAAAAAACCTGCAAGCAATTTATTCCGATCAGAAAGTCATAAGAGGAAAAAGGAATCAAGTCTCAACTCCAATTCCCAGCAGTACTGTGGGTATGGAAGGGAACACAAAGAATGGAGTTCACAGGCGCAGATGAAGCCCTGAACTGGCTGCAGGAAACCTTTACAGTTGAAAGAGAGCTCAGTGCCCTGAGCAGAGGCAGAAGCGGTAAAAACAGATAAGCAAACTTGGTTACATACAGTGATGCCCAAAACCATCTTATAGTAAGTTTAGACAACATTCCTTTTCCCTCCCACCGAAACAATATATTCCCCAAGTAATTGTTTCCCTCTAGGAAGTAACAATATAATTATCGGATGGCAATGATATACATGGACACTGACAATACCAAATAAAATAAGAAATATAGTACACAGTGCCGCCAGAAAGTATTTAGATCCCTTGACTTTTTCCACATTTTGTTTCATTACAGCCTTATCCTAAAATGTATTAAATAAAACAAATTCCTCAGCAATCTACACACAATACCCCATAATGACAAAGCAAAAACAGGTTTTTAGAAATTGTTGCAAATGTATAAAACAACAACATAAATACCATATTTACATACGTTTTCAGACCCTTTGCACTCAGGTTAAACCTGTTTCCATTGATTATCCTTGAGATGTTTCTACAACTTGATTGGAGTCCACCTGTGATAAATTCAATTGAAGGAAAGGCACATACCTGTCTATATAAGCTCCCACAGTTGAGAGTACATGTCAGAGCAAAAACCAAACAATGAGGATGAAGGATTTGTCAGTAGATCTCAGAGACAGGATTATGTCGGGGCACAGATCTGGGGAAGAGTACCAACAAATGAACACATTGGCCTCCATCATTCTTAAATGACAGAAGTTTGAAACCACCAAGCCTCTTCCTAGAGCTGGCCGACCAGTCAAACTGAGCAATCGGGGGAGAAGGGCCTTGGTCAGGGAGGTGACCAAGAACCCGATGGTCACTGACAGAGCTCTAGAGTTCATCTATGGAGATGGAGGAACATTCCAGAAGGACAACCATCTCTGCAGCACTCCACCAATCAGGCCTTTATGGTAGAGTGGTCAGACGAAAGCCACTCCTCAGTAGAAGGCCATGACAGCCCGCTCTGGTCTGATGAAACCAGGATTGAAATTTTTGGCCTGAATGCCAAGCGTCACGCGTGGAGGAAACTTGGCACCATCCCTATGGTGAAGTATGGTGGTGGCAGCATCATGTTGTGGGGATCTTTTTCAGTGGCAGGTAGTCAGGATTGTCAGGATTGTCAGGCGTGAGTAAGGGTTGAGGCAAAAATGAACAGAGCAAAGTACAGAGAGATCCTTGATGAAAACCCGCTCCAGAGAGCTCAGGACCTCAGACTGGGGCGAAGGTTCACCTTCCAACAGGACAACGACCCTAAGCACACAGCCAAGACAATGCAGGAGTGGCTTCGGGAGAAGTCTCTGAATGTTCTTGAGTGGCCCAGGCAGAGCCCGGACTTGAAGCCGATCAAACGTCTCCCTAGAGACCTGAAAATACCTGTGCAGCAATGCCTGTGCACCATCCAACCTGACATAGCTTGAGAGGATCTGCAGAGAAGAATAGGAGAAACTCATATTGTGCCAAGCATGTAGCATCATATCTAAGACCCAATGTTGTATTCGCTGCCAAAGGTGCTTCAACAAAGTACTGAGTAAAGGGTCTGAATTATTTTAAATAAATTTGCAAAAATGTCTAAAAACCTGTTTTGCTTTGTCATTATGGGGTATTGTGTGTAGATTGATGAGGGAAATATTTTAGAATAAGGCTGTAATGTAGAAAATGTCAAGGGGTCTGAATACTTTCTGAAGGGACTGTCAGTCAAGTGTCAATAGTGTGTGTGTGTGTGTGTGTGGGGGCGAAAGGGAGTAAGTGGGTGTATGTGTCTGTGCATATGAAGTTGAGATTGAGGGAGGGTGAAAATTAATATATATGTGTAGGAGGACGGGAGAGAATTGGTGTGGGGAGATATTGGGTGTATGTTGTGTGTGTTAATGAAGGAGAATGGATGAGTAAGAGGATGCGTAGAGGGGTGTGTCTTAGAAGAGGATAGGAGGAAAAGATGGTTTGGGATAAACTTGGCCTGGGTGGGTAAGGGAGGGCAAGGAGGGGAGGTGGTGATGAGCTTGGCTTGGGGGGGTAAGGGTGGGAGAGCAGGGAGAGGGGTGGATTTGGTTTGGGAGAGATAGAGAGGAAGGACTTAAATATACTACAATGTAATTGCATTTTTTTTCATTAATACATTTCATGGTATCCAGTTGGTAGTTACAGTCTTGTCTCATCGCAGCAACTCCCATACGGACTCGGGAGAAGCGAAGGTCGAGAGCCGTGCGTCCTCCGAAACACAACCTAACCAAGCCGCACTGCTTCTTGATACAATGCCCACTTAACCCGGAAGCCAACTGCACCAATGTGTCGGAGGAAACACCATACACCTGTGTGTGCACTGCGCCCGGCCCGCCACAGGAGTTGCTAGTGTGCGATGGGGAATGAACATCACTGTGTGAATGACCAAACCCTCCTCTAGCCCGGACGACGCTGGGCCAATTGTGCGCCGCCCCATGGGTCTCCCGGTCGCGGCCGGCTGCGACAGAGCCTGGACTCGAACCCAGAATCTCTAGTACCACTGCGATGCAGTGCCTTAGACCACTGCGCCACTCGGGAGGCCCTTTTTTCTTTTTCATGACTTCTAAATCTGTTATAAAATGAAAAAGAGTTCTGGACAGATAGGAAAGGATGCCAAATTATTATTATTCCTTGTTTGTCATAACTAGGATTTAATGGTCGTTATTGGTGAGAATGGAGAGGGATTATATCCGGGGGATTGGGATGGGGGGACTAGGAGGGCATCAGACGCTTTTATGAGGTGTGTGTGGGGCCTCCACTCATCCCATTTCAGTCCCTCAGCGGACCCACTCAGTGGACTCCCCCAAGTAGACCCTCACCAGCCATTACACTTTAACTTAACTTATAAGGTAATACAAACCAACTACAGTACATAAGTGGCAGTCTTTCTTCAAATGTATGTACAATGTACAATACCAGTCAAAAGTTTGGACACAGCGACTCATTCCAGGGTTTTTATTTATTTGTACTATTTTATACATTGTAAAATAATAGTGAAGACATCAATACTATTCTCTCAACCAGCTTCACCTTCGCACATATGCTGAGCACTTGTTGGCTGCTTTTCCTTCACTCTGTGGTCCAACTCATCCCAAACCATCTAATTGGGTTGATGTCGGGTGATTGTGGAGGCCAGTTCATCTGATGCAGCAATCCATCACTCTCCTTCATGGTGAAATAGCCCTTACACAGCCTGGAGGTGTGTTGGGTCATTGTCCTGTTGAAAAACAAATTATAGTCCCACTAAGCGCAAACCAGATGGGATGGCGTATCGCTGTACAATGCTGTTGTACCAATGCTGGTTAAGTGTGCCTTGAATTCTGAAGCTGGTTGATAGAATGCCAAGAGTGCACAAAGCTGTCATCAAGGCAAAAGGTGGCTACTTCGAAGAATATCAAATATAACATATTTTGATTTGTTTAACACTTTTTACGTTACTATATGATACCATGTGTTATTTCATAGTTTTGATGTCTTCACTATTCTACAATGTAGAAAATAGTAAAAATAAAGAAAAACCTTGGAATGAGTAGGTGTGTCTAAACTTTTGACTGGTACTGTATTTATGCCTTAATTAATAAATATATATAAACTCTTAGCTTTCATTTGACACCAAATTGGATTGGTTGTTAAGAGGGCTGTTCACCACAATCCCCGGGTAATGCCTGTTAGCAGTTCCATTTGAATTATTAATGCACATCCACTGTCCCACAGCACAGCCAGGCAATCTTCCTTGGAAAAAAGCATCTAGACATTATTTCCCCATGCTTCTAGCCTAGCATTTCGTTTGCAACATTTGAGGTTTGTCTAAACCTTGCTGGCTGCCTCTCCAACCTGTGCAACAATGTAAATTGTTGTTGTTGTTGTTGTGATTTCCGCTGTGCCATATAGAATGAACTTGTCCAGGATCAGGATCATTATAACGGATATATCCAAATAATTGGTAAAAAAACCCGAAAAGGCACATACTGTAGTCTGCTGTCATCCCCGGTTTCTCAAGCTTTATTGCTTAAATAACACCACTGATGTAATATACATCTTTTGTTGAGGACAATGAAGGTCATGGATTGGTGCATGAGTCACTCTTGGATGAATAAGGATTTGGAGAGGAATCCGGGCTGATAGTACTATAATTGTATGTGGCTCCCAGTCTCTCAGTGGTACTACTCTCTAAACCTGCTCTTTGAAGTAGACACATCATATATGAAGATACCACACTTCTGTGACTACAATCAATGTTGTCTTCTTAACCCCGAGACATCTTATACAGTACCTGACACTGCAGGGTATTAGACAGAGAGAGAGAGAGTGTGTCAGCATTTGATCAGGCAGCCATGCACAATAGGATCGAGTTCAGTTAGTTGGAAAGCACACTGTCTGTTGACATCATGACAGCCAGGGAGCAAGGAGCTGTGTTAGCACTTGGCTAAGGTAAAGAATTATCACTTAGAGGTTTTCCCTGAGAGCGATAAAGGTCAAAGACACCCTTCACTCTCCATGCGAAAAGCTACTATACTTACAGGGTTGGGTAGGTTACTTTCTAAATGTAATCCATTACAGTTACCTGCCCACATTCTTTATCAGTAACGGAATTTATGGATTACCTAATCTCAGTAACGTAATCTGATTACTTGTAGTTACTTTTGGATGACCTTCCCATTAAGAGGCATTAGAGAAGACAAAAATGATCCATTAAATGTATTTGGTGTGTCGTCATAGTGGTCTCTGACTTGTGGTCAGACTCAATCAGGTGGAACAAACTTAAAGTTGCACCTTTTTTCAATGCTGAATTGAATGACATTCAGAAAACATTGTCATTGTGTATTTTTTTCCCGCAAACATCCTTTTAAAATGTAAAAATGATCCAAGAAGTAATCATCTAGTTTTTCAAAGGTATCTGAAATCTGATTGCAATATTTTTGCTGTTAATGTAGTTAATTACAGTTAGCTTTTTATAATCAGATTACATGGAACTGATTAATCAGTTATTCCCCATCCCTGTATACCTGACCAATTTTATTAACCCTGTGTTTTGATAGGTTCATGGTACCCCACAAACACTGTTCCCTGGAAATGTCATAGGAATTGCTGATGAGTTTTGTCTATTCAGGAAATGTAATCATATCTTAGTGAATATATTATTTACTAACTAAATACTGTACAATGATCAAGCTCCTCTCTCCAGACACCTATTTGGACTTTCATGTTTGATTAAGCTCTTAAACAAAGGCATTTGTGAATTCATTAAACCTCACTAAACGGGTATGAAGCATCTCTCACTAAACAGGTTTGACCCATCTCTCAGCAATTTAAAATCTGTCATTCACCTCTATTTTCCAAAGTGTACAGTAATACTCCAACATGCCTCTAGTCTTCTATTGCCACATCTGGTATAAACTCCTGGGGTAGCATGCCTCAATGGAGAGACTTTTCTAAATACCTCCTAATGTGTGTCTGAGACATCTGTCAGAAGCACGTGATAGGACTGTGGAGAGGAATCCCACAGCAGAGTATCATACTGTATCGAAACACTTCAGGCAGTCAGAGAAACCTGACTCTTTCCATGGATGGATTACCCAGTTAGTCATTAGTGTTTTTCTCATTCCATCAGCCCTCTGCATCCCCTTACCGTTATGCCACGTTGTACTGTATTCCCCCTCCTGTACATTGTTAGGCAGAGATGGAGAATGTTGGAAACAGGAACATTTTATAAATGGATGCTGTGTGTGCGAATGGCCAGTGGGGAGCAGTGTTCCCTCTGCACTGTAGTGAAAAAAATTGTTTTTCCTTTAATAAGGAGGATCCTTTCACCGCGTTTCCATGTACAACCATCACTTTCAGAGATGGCTTGTCTATTCCTTCAGCAGTTTCATTGACTGACTCAGACACACCCATCCATATCCAAAATAATTGGATTTGAAGAATAGCCACTGTAATCCATTCACTCATGTAGTGTTCATATGTCCTTCCTGATTCTTTAGCCATTTTAATGCACAGACTTGTCAGCTACTTATTCTACTATGTAGTTATAAGCAAGGAACTGCCAATTGAGAGTACGTTTAAGGTGATGGACTCCCTGGCAGTGCACTTTAACCTTTCAATTGAACAGGAACTTGATCCATCAGCGAGACAGTCTGGTCTGGGATCAGTAATCATTCAATTGGATTAGGCTGCCACAATTCCTAATCTAACTTGATTCCAACCCAAAGAGCAATATTACTCCCGGTAACGGCATTGCAACGTGAGCTCACTAAAAAAACTGAAACAATCATGTGAACATTATAGCATATCTGATGACTGCTCTAAGGGATATTGTACATCCTTGCTAACTAGAGCGAAAACCCCAGTGCATCTATTTTGTTCCACACAGTGGAGATTCTCTGCTTTGATGTACCCAATCCTTAGATCCACAATATGGCGGTAGGTCTATATACAGCATCCACCATCTGAGGCTACAAATCTGTGTGCTTCCTCCAACACAGGACACACAACACGTTTTATTACATGAGGAATTTGTTTAAATGAAACAAACGAGGGCTGTGATCTACTAGATCAGCATTAGGATTAAATAACTCTGCAGGCTGTTGAAGCTCCAGAGCTTTGATTTACATTGGGGAAAAAACTGTTTCACTTAAGGGCAGAATTCCCACAAGGTATAAATCAATATCGCTGTTTCTGCAAATACAATGAGGGTAGGAAAAGCTCGTAAATTGTGTTTTCCATTTCACTAATTTAATGTAACGAACCATTCTGAGATCTTTGTCCATAGCCGATTATCTTTGAATTGTGGGAAGGGAAATGTATACTGTCAAGGTACAGTACCAGTCAAAAGTTTGGACACACCTACTCATTCCAGGGTTTTTCTTAATTTTTTACTATTTTCTACATTGTGGAATAATAGTGAAGACATCAAAACTATGAAATAACACATATGGAATTTTTATTTATTTCACCTTTATTTAACCAGGTAGGCAAATTGAGAACAAGATCTCATTTACAATTGCGACCTGGCCAAGATAAAGCAAAGCAGTTCGACACATACAACAACACAGAGTTACACATGGAGTACAACAAACATACAGTCAATAATACAGTAGAAAAATAGGTCTATATACAATGTGAGCAAATGAGGTGAGATAAGGGAGGTAAAGGCAAAAAAAGGCCATGGTGGCGAAGTAAATACAATATAGAAAGTAAAACACTGGAATGGTAGATTTGCAGTGGAAGAATGCGCAACGTAGAGATAGAAATAATGGGTGCAAAGGAGCAAAATAAAATCATGAAGTAACCAAAAAAGTGTTAAACAAATCAAAATATATTTTATATTTGAGATTCTTCAAAGTAGCCACCCTTTGCCTTGATGACAGCTTTGCACATTATTGGCATTCTCTCAACCAGCTTCACCTGGAATGCTTTTCCAACAGTCTTGAAGAAGTTCCCACGTATGCTGAGCACTTGTTGTCTGCTTTTCCTTCAATCTGCGGTCCAACTCATCCCAAACCATCTCAATTGGGTTGAGGTCGGGTGATTGTGGAGGCCAGGTCATCTGATGCAGCACTCCATCACTCTCCTTCTTGGTCAAATAGCCCTTACACATTGGGTCATTGTCCTGTTGAAAAACAAATGATAGTCCCACTAAGTGCAAACCAGATGGTTGTATAGTGACACTAGAACTCTCACAAGTCTGTCATGGGCGGATTTCAAAACGTATTGTAACGGAAAAACTGCCATAGCTAAAGCGACTTACTTCAAAGTTTTTATTCCCCTGGGAGGTATGTTATTACTTTGCAATTACTGCTTGCATAATATGTATGCATACCATATGCTTCTGGTACAGAGGTGTGCTACAAAACAAGGAAACATTTAAATATAATTAATCTGATGTATGAGGTGTCTTTGTACAGCCCAATTGCATTATCATTTGGCTGTAAGAAAAGTTAGGAAAGTTGTGAGCCATCTCATTTTCATAATATTTCTTGATAGCTGTGGTCAAGGTAGGCAAAGTCCGCTGAATGAAATAGAGCTCTCCAAACAAATCACATTTTTCAATTTAGAGCGGAGGAACCACTTTGCTAACACCTTTAAGTGATCATCTTTCATCTGCTCATAATTTCCTTCCACCTTTGGCCGCTAACGGTGTAATAATCCCATTACATGGCCCATATTACTTTACTGACTATATGCCTTTTAGAGACCCTTAAAATGGGTCTGTCTAAATGTATTATTGGTGGAAAGTGAGAAGTTTCATAATCTAGAAAATATACACAGATTCTCATCATGCCACAGAAAGGCAGAAAAAGACCTGATACAGCATGAAATAAATTACATTTAGCAAAGTGGTTTGGGTACCTCGGTTCTCGATTGGCCATGGAGCTTGGCGCAGAAATATATTTACGTGAGAATAATCCTGCACTCCCAATTTCATATTTATGTATATTACTGTGGGGCACATTGTGTTCAGTGAATGGGAGGTCCTCATATATTGTAACCTTATTGACAGAGTGAAAAGAAGGAAGCTTGTACAAAATACAAATGTTCCAAAACATGCATCCTGTTTGCACCAAGGCACGAAAGTAATACTGCAAAAAATGTGGCAAAGCAATTCACTTTTTGTCCTGAATACAAAGTGTTATGTTTCCAATACAACACGTAACTCTCATACCACTCTCCATATTTTCAAGCATAGTGGTGACTGCATCATGTTATGGATATGCTTGTAATCGTTAAGAACTGGAGAGTTTTTCAGGATAAAAAATAAATGGAATGGAGCTAAGCACAGGAAAAATCCTAGAGGAAAACCTGGTTCAGTCTGCCTTCCACCAGACAATGGGAGATGAATTCACCTTTCAGCAGGACAATAACCTAAAACACAAGGCCACATCTACACTGGAGTTGCTTACCAAGAAGACAGTGAATGTTCCTGAGTGGCCAAGTTACAGTTTTGAC
Organism: Salvelinus namaycush; assembly: GCF_016432855.1. Taxonomy (NCBI): domain Eukaryota; kingdom Metazoa; phylum Chordata; class Actinopteri; order Salmoniformes; family Salmonidae; genus Salvelinus; species Salvelinus namaycush. The sequence goes on along the minus strand of NC_052309.1, from coordinate 37,483,244 downwards.
TTAAATCGACTTGAAAATCTATAGCAAGAGCTAAGAATGGTTGTCTAGCAATGATCAACAACCAATTTGACAGAGCTTGATGAATTTTGAAAAGAATAATGGGCAAATGTTGCACAATCCTGAAAGACACAGCTGTAATCGCTGCCAAAGTCGCTTCTACATCACCATGCTCAAAGGGATATTTAATTTCTTTAATGACCCTTCTACCAATAGGTGCCCTTCTTTGCAAGGCATTGGAAAACTTATTTGGTCTTTGTGGTTGAATCTGTGTTTTAAATGTAAATGCTCGGCTGGGGGACCTAACAGATAATTGTATGTGTGGGGTACAGAGATGAGGTAGTCATTCAAAAATGTTAAACACTATTATTGCACACAGAGTGAGTTCATGCAACTTATTATGTGACTTGTTAAGCACATTTTTACTCCTGAACTTTTTTAGGCTTGCCATAACAAAGGGGTTGAATACTTATTGACTCAAGAAATAATTCCACTTTGACATTATGGGGTATTGTGTATAGGCCAGTGACCAAAATCTCAATTTAATCCATTTTAAATTCAGGCTGTTTCACAACAAAATGTGATAAAAGTCAAGGGGTGTGACTACTTTCTGAAGGCACTGTGTATTTCAAATTATGTTAATATAATTTCAAATATTTGTGGGAAAAATGTTGAGGTTGTCCCGTCTTTAAAGAATCCCTGAGCTCTAAAACAGCAACAGTTTCTCTCTGCCTTTTGGCAAAAATGTGTAAAATAGCATGAGATTAGCTATAAAAATGCACATTTGTCTGTCTGCCCCATGGCTCGAACCTTGCGGGGGGCCCCATAAAACTGTGTTACGCCATTGGAGTTAAGATCCATGTTGCATTGGGTTTGTCTAGAGCCTTGAAAAAAACACCCACCTTGGCATGTGGGAAGATTGGCGCCAAGGAGGTTTGCCGCTCTTAATTTGATTTCAATCATTTACTTTATGTTTTGGGGGATTTGTTAATGACTTAAAAAGCAACAGATCTCATACTAATATGTGGGTATTAAACCTTTCCTTGTTTCCTGAACTATTATGTACCCAATGTTGCTATTTTGGTTCTTATAATTATGTTTTGACAAGAGATATTTTTAATGACAGAATCTCAGGCATATGGATAATTTCAGAAATTATATTGCTGATCAAGCGCAATGTTACAACGTTGCCTCACAAACTATTATTTTGCAACTTTCAGCACATTCAAACATTTTAAAGGTAAAATAGGAAATTAATAGCCTAATGTGGGATAGTTATGAAGAATTGTTGTGTGTGTTGCTATGCTATGCTATACACTGTTTTTAAAGATCAATGAGAATTGGTGGGTTTGGTTGAGTTTTAATCTCAGTTGGCCCCTCCCCCTGAGGTGGGACAGTTTCCCTGAAGGTCAGACATATTAATCAAGCCCCGTCAGGAGTGAGCCATAATGCTCAGAGTGATCTCCCTATTCAGCATGTAATGATTAGACGTTGTTTTTAGGAAGCCCGCTGATGATGGGGATGATAATTACAACTTTGTTGAGCATGATGACAATGATAATGATCGAGATGATGATGTAGGTGGTGGGTAAGACGATAAGGGTGAAAGTGGGTATGATGGTAATGCTGATGACAATTTTCGGCTGAAGAGAACACAGTGTATGTATAGATTGAAACACCTGAGTACAATACAAACATTCTGAAATATGGTTAGTCCCCACTGCATGATTTATTTTTGAAGCACTGTGGGTTGTCTAGCCTTGGACAAGCTGTACATCATGCCGAGTACCTTGGAGACATGCTCAACAACAAAAAGCAGGTTGTGTCACCAACTCGGTTGGGTTACAGCAACATTGTGCATTCGCAGGAATGATACTTCTCATTCCCCTCTCTGTACAGCCCGGAAATTAATCTGGGTGAATACAGTGACAGCAACCTGAATGCAGTGGCTTGCTTATCCCCTATAGCATAGAATATCACTACTTTGCATTTGAGGGTATCGTACCACATACAGTGCCTTCAGAAAGTATTCATACCCCTTGACTTATTCCACATTTTGTTGTGTTAGTCTAAATTCAAGATGGATTTTTTTCCCTCACTCATTTACACACAATACCCCATAATGACAAAGTGAAAACACGTTTTTATATTTGCTAAAATATTGAAAATGAAATACAGAAATATCTAGTTTGCATAAGTATTCACACGCCTGAGTCAATACTTTGTAGAAACATCTTTGGCAGAGATTACAGCTGTGAGTCTTTCTGGGTACGTTTCTAAGAGCTTTGCGGAACTCGATTGTACAATATTTGCACATGATTTTATTTGTTTAATTCTTAAAGCTCTGTCAAGTTGGTTGTTGATCATTGCTAGACAGGCATTTTAAAGTCTTGCCATAGATTTTCAAGTCGATTTAAGTCAAAACTAACTAGGCCACTCAGGAACATTCCATTTCATCTTGGTAAGCAACTGTATATTTGGCCTTGAGTTTTAGGTTATTGTCCTGCTGAAATGTGAATTTGTCTCCCAATGTCTGTTGGAAAGCAGACTGAACCAGGTTTTCCTCTATGATTTTGTTTGTACTTAGCTCTATTCCGTTTCTATTTATCCCCCAAAAAACTCCCTAGTCCTTGCCGAGCATACCCATAACATGATGCAGCCACCATCATGCTTGAAAATATGAAGAGTGGTACTCAGTGATGTGTGTGTTGGATTTGCCCCAAACATAACGCCTTGTATTCAGGACATTAAATGAATTACTTTGCCACATTTTTTGCAGTTTTACTTTAGTGCTTTATTGCAAACAGGATGCATGTTTTGGAATATTTTTATTCTGTACAGGCTTCCTTCTTTTCACTCTGTCAATAAGGTTAGTATTATGTAGTAACTACAATGTTGTTGATCCATCCTCAGTTTTCTCCTATCACAGCCATTAAACTGTAACTTATTTAAAGTCACTATTGGCCTCAGTGAAATCCCTGAGCGGTGTCTTTCCTCTCTGGCACCTGAGTTAGGAAGGTTGCCTGTATCTTTGTAGTGACTGGGTGTATTGATACACCATCTAAAGTAATTAATAACTTCACCATGCTCAAAGGTATATTAAATGTTAGCTTTTTTTTTACACATCTACCAATAGGTGCCCTTCTTTGCAAGGCATTGGAAAAGCTCCCTGGTCTTTGTGATTGAACCTGTGTTTGAAATTCATTGCTTGACTGTTAGGGACCTTATAGATAATTGTATGTGTGGGGTACAGATATGAGGTAGTCATTCAAAAATCAAATGTGGTAAAAGTCAAGGGGTGTGAATACTTCCTGAAGGCACTGTAATTGGCAGCATGGATCTCTTATGAGTTTGTCAGCTTGTTGGTGCTTTGAAGGTTTCATAAATTCACAAATAGCAATTAAATATTCACTTACTTTTTGAAAATCTTCCTCTGATTTGTCATCCAAAGGGTCTCAGCTATAACATGTAGTGTCGTTTTGCTAGATAAAATCCTTCTTTATATCCCAAAAAGTCTGTTTAGTTGGCGCCATCGATTTGAGTAATCCACTCGTTCAACATGCAGAGAAAGGAATCCAAAAATCTACCCCTAAACTTTGTTTCAACAAGTCAAAATACGTTTCTATTTACTGCTCAGATACACTAAAATGTAATCAAACTATAATATTTCTTACGGAAAGAAGTATATTCAATAGGAAACCGATTTTAGCAGGTGCGTCCTGTCTTCATGGCGTGCGCAAACACGAAAAGACTATGTCCCTGTACTAAAACTGATATTTCCTATTCGTTTTTGAAGGTACAAGCCTGAAACCTTGAACATAGACTGCTGACACACGGTGGAAGCCATAGGAATTGCATCCAGGGAGCTAATTTTCAGACTCTCTCAAAAAAAATCTGTTTTTTGTGTGGATTTTCTCCTACCATATCTATTGTGTTATATTCTCCTACATTATTTTAACATTTCTACAAACTGCAAAGTGCTTTCTTTCCAATGGTACCAATTATATGCAAATCCTGGCTTCAGGGCCTGAGCAACAGGCAGTTTACTTTAGGCACGTCATTCAGGCAGAAATTGAAAAAAAAATGGCCTAGCCCTAAGAATTAAGTAAACGATGGATAAGTAAAAAATAGAAAATAAAAATAACAAATAATTGAACAGCAGCAGTAAAATAACAATAGCGAGGCTATATACAGGAAGTACCGGTACAGAGTCAATGTCACGATTCCTAATGAAGGTGGCCCCCCTTTCTGTTCGGGTGGCGCTCGGCGGTCGTCGTCACCGGCCTACTAGCTGCCACTGATCCTTTTTTCCCCTTTTCTGTTTTTTGGTTTCACCTGTTTTGTGTTTGGTTAATTAGTTGGGCTATATTACCCAGCAGGCCCGCCTGCTAGTTGTGCCGGATTGTTTGTGTAACTAGGGTGCACGTTTGAGGTATACGTGTTTCGTGTTTTGTGGGTTTTGCTGGACTGTTGAAGTCCCCGGTTTTGGGGCATTTGTTTTGTGTGCGCCCTGTGTTTTTTGGGGTGGCTTATGTTCGCCGTTTTGGTGCATTAAATTAGCACTACCACTGAACTCTCTGCTTCCTGCGCCTGACTTCGCACCCACTACACCCAGAGCGTTACAGTCAATGTGCGGGGGCACCGGTTAGTTGAGGTAATTGAGGTAATATGTACATATAGGTAGAATTAAAGTGACTATGCATAAATAATAAACAGAGAGTATCAGCAGCTTAAAAGAGGGGTCTGGGTAGCCTTTTGATTAGATGTTCAGGAGTCTTATGGCTTGGGGGTAGAAGCTGTTAAGAAGCCTTTTGTACCTACTGTAGACTTGGCGCTCTGGTAAGGCCAGCATCCCGGAGTCGCTTCTTCACTATTGACATTGAGACTGGTGTTTTGCGGGTACTATTTAATGAAGCTGCCAGTTGAGGTCTTGTGAGGCGTCTGTTTCTCAAACTAGACACTCTAATGTACTTGTCCTCTTACTTAGTTGTGCACCGGGGCCTCCCACTCCTCTTTCTATTCTGGTTAGGGCTAGTTTGTGCTGTTCTGTGAAGGGAGTAGTACACAGGGTTGTACGAGATCTTCAGTTTCTTGGCAATTTCTCGCATGGAATAGCTTTAATTTCTCAGAACAAGAATAGACTGACGAGTTTCAGAAGAAATATCTTTGTTTCTGGCCATTTTGATCCTGTAATCGAACCCACAAATGCTGGTGCTCCAGATACTCAACTAGTCTAAAGAATGCCAGTTTTATTGCTTCTTTAATTAGAACAACAGTTTACAGCTGTGCTAACATAATTGCAAAATGGTTTTCTAATGATCAATTAGCCTTTTAAAATCATAAACTTGGATTAGCTAATACAACATGCCATTGGAACACAGGAGTGATGGTTGCTGATAATGGGCCTCTGTACGCCAATGTAGATATTCCATTAAAAAATCAGCCGTTTCCATCTACAATAGTCATTTACAACATTAACAATGTCTACACCGTATGTCTGATCAATTTGATGTTATTTTAATGGACAAAAAATTTGCTTTTCTTTCAAAAACAATGACATTTCTAAGTGACCCCAAACTTTTGAGTGTAAATTATCAAGCATTTCACACATATTATCCAGATACTGACTGTTGACACTGGGTGGTCTATAGCAGCGTCCCACAAGAATGGGCTTTAGGTGAGGCAGATGAACCTGTAGCCATATTACTTCAAAAGTATTTAACATTAGTTCGTCCCTAAGCTTTACAGGAATGTGGTTCTGAATGTAGACCGCAATACGCCCCCGTTGGCATTTCTGTCTTTTCGGTAGATGTTAAAACCATGTATTGCTGCCACTGTATCATCGAACGTGAGTTTCAGAGATAGTCAGAATATGAATGTCATCTGTTACAAGCAAGTTATTGACTTCATGGACCTTGTTTCTTAGGCTACATATGTTAATATGGGCTTTTTTAGCCATTTTCTGGGTAAATTTATTATTTTTAATGCTTTACTGGGAAGCTTATCAGAAGTAGACTTACTCATGTTATTTACATTGGAGCTGATAGTGCAGGGTGAGCTGCACAATGTGGTCTTCCTACTAGGGCACACAGCCTCAGTGCTAACAGTGTAATTCTGGTTCATAACCTGAAAAAGCTTAAAACCAGCCAGCTGGCCATTCAGCCACGACTCGGTGAAACATAAGATATTATCGTTTTTAATGTCCCATTTGATAGGATATACGTGATCATAGTTCGTCTGTTTTATTATTGATTGATTGTAGGTTGGCTAATGGGACTGATGGTAAAGGTAGATTACCCTCTCGGTGTCGGATCCTTACAAGGCACCCGGACCTTCATCCCCGATATTGTACCTCCATCTCTTTCTCCTGTGAATGACGGGGATGAGGGCCTTGTCATCCAACTCGTTGAAGAAAAAGTATTCCTCCAGGACAGAGTGAGTAATCGCTGTCCTGATATCTAGAAACTCTTTTCGGTCATAAGACACGGTGGCAGAAACATTATGTACAAAATAAGTTACAAATAACGCGAAAAAACCTCCACACAATAGCACAATTGGTTACGGGATCGTAAAACGGCAGCCATCTCCTTTGGCGCCATTCTCTTAGATCTGGTAGATATTGCTGCAGTCAGCATGCCCAATGAACACTCACTCAAAACTTGAGACATCTGTATCATTGAGTTTTGTGCCAAAATTGCACATTTTAGTTATTTATTGTCCCCAGCACATGGTTCACCTGTGTAATGATCACACCGTTTATCAGCTTCTTTATATGCCGCACCTGTCAGGTGGATGGATTATCTTGGCAAAGGGAAATGGTCACTAACAGTAATGTAAACAAATGTGTGCACAAAAGTTGAGAGAAACGCTTTTTGTGAGTATGTAACATTTCTGGAATCTTATTTCAGCGCATGAAACATGGGACCAACACTTTAAATCAAATCAAATTGTATTTTTCATATGCGCTGAATACAACAGGTACCTTACCGTGAAATGCTTACTTACAAGCCCTTAACCAACAATGTAGTTCAAGAAATAAAGTTATTCACTATATAAACTAAAGTAAAAAAAATCGAATCAACTAAAAAGTAACACAAGAAATTTACATAACAATAACGAGGCTACAGTTGAAGTCGGAAGTTTACATACACCTCAGCCAAATACATTTAAACTCAGTTTTTCACAATTCCTGACATTTAATCCTAGTAAAAATTCCCTGTCTTAGGTCAGTTAGAATCACCACTTTATTTTAAGAATGTGAAATGTCAGAATAACACTAGAGAGAATGATTTATTTCAGCTTTTATTTCTTTCATCACATTTCCAGTGGGTCAGACGTTTACATACACTCAATTAGTATTTGGTAGCATTGCCTTTAAATTGTTTAACTTGGGTCAAACGTTTAGGGTAGCCTTCAACAACCTTCCCACAATACGTTGGTTGAATTTTGTCCCATTCCTCCTGACAGAGCTGGTGTAACTGAGTCAGGTTGTAAGCCTCCTTGCTCGCACACGCTTTTTCAGTTCTGCTCACACATTTTCTATAGGATTGAGGTCAGGGCTTTGTGATGGCCACTCCAATACCTTGACTGTGTTGTCCTTAAGCCATTTTGCCACAACTTTGGAAGTATGCTTGGCGTCATTGTCCATTTGGAAGACCCATTTGCGACCAAGCTTTAACTTCCTGACTGATGTCTTGAGATGTTGCTTCAATATATCCACATAATTTTCCCTCTCATGATGCCATCTATTTTGTGAAGTGCACCAGTCCCTCCTGCAGCAAAGCACCCCCACAACATGATGCTGCCACCCCCGTGATTCACGGTTGCGATGGTGTTCTTCAGCTAGCAAGCCTCACCCTTTTTCCTCCAAAACATAACGATGGTCATTATTGCCAAACAATTCTAGTTTTGTTTCATCAGACCAGAGGACATTTCTCCAAAAAGTATGATCTTTGTCCCCATGTGCAGTTGCAAACCGTAGTCTGGCTTTTTTATGGCGGTTTTGGAGCAGTGGCTTCGCATCTTCACAAGGTCCTTTGCTGTTGTTCTGGAATTGATTTGCATTTTTTGCACCAAAGTACGTTCGTCACTAGGAGACAGAACGCGTCTCCTTCCTGAGCGGTATGTTATACTCACAGACATCATTCAAACAGTTTTAGAAACTTCAGATTGTTTTCTATTCAAATCTACTAATAATATGCATATCCTAGCATCTGGGCCTGAGTAGCAGGTAGTTTACTCTCGGCACGCTTTTCATCCGGACGTGAAAATACTGCCCCCTACCCAAGAGAGGTTAAGGAGCCTTTTGGTCCTAGACTTGGCACTCCACTTGCCTTGCGGTAGCAGAGAGAACAGTCTATTACTTGGGTGACTGGAGTCTTTGACAATTTTTAGGGCCTTCCTCTTGACACCGCCTAGTATATACAGTAGGTCCTGGATGTCAGGAAGCTTGGCCCAAGTGATGTACTGGGCCGTACGCACTACCCTCTGTAGCGCCTTACGGTCGGATGCCGAGCAGTTGCCATACAAGGCAGTGAGGCAACCGGTCATGATGCCCTCGATGGTGCAGCTGTCAAACTTTTTGAGGATCTGGGAACCCATGCTAAATCTTTTCAGTCTCCTGAAGGGGTTAAAGATGTTGTCGTGCCCTCTTCACAACTGTCTTGGTGTGTTTGGACCATGATAGTTTGTTGGTGATGTGGACACCAAACTCTTTACATGTTGCTTTTATATTTCTGTTTAGTATAAATGACCCTGTGTTACGATCGTCATCAGGGTGGAAATGACAGGACCAAGGTACAGCGTGGTAAGCGTACATTTTCTTTTAATGTTATAAATGTCGCCAACAAAAACAAGAAACAACAAAAAACGAACGTGAAGCTGACTAGGGCTATACAGGCCACTAACACAGACAACTACCCACAACTAAGGTGGAAAAACAGGCTGCCTTAGTATGATTCCCAATCAGAGACAACGATAGACAGCTGTCCCTGATTGAGAACCATACCCGGCCAAAACATAGAAACAGAAAACATAGAAATAAAGAAACTAGAATGCCCACCCTAGTCACACCCTGGCCTGACCAAAATAGAGAATAAAAGCCTCTCTATGGCCAGGGCGTGACACCCTGGCATCATCTATGATGAGAAATCCAGATGACCCAATGTCTGACTATCTCTGACAAAATACTTAAATGTCAACAGGATTAAGAAAAAAAACAATACTTATAAAATGTCAACAGGATTAAGAAAAAAAACAATACTTATAAGACATTTACTATTTAATAAGAGGCTGCATTACTTGTAGTGGTTATTGTTGAACTTTTATGAGACTTTCTAGTGTTTCGAAGAACCTTCATATTAATGTGTAGAGTTGTACAAATGCACCCTTAAGTATTACTTTTGTCCCTCCGAATGTTGCATTGTGTGCGTTTGTTTTGATTTCTAGTTCATTATGTTGATTCAAACCTTGGCTAAGACAAGAAATGCATTGTATTTGCTTATAGCCAGGGGTTTATTGATTTCTAACAACAGCACGGCTGACTCATTTTAATACACAGTTTGGGGTTAAATCCAGCAGAAACTGCTTTGTTATATTTCAATATGAATGCATAATTAAATTTGAATAGCAAAATCTCCTACTCTAGTACTGAAAGCACTGTAGCACTGACACCTGTTGTTGTGAATGAGGTCTGTAATAGGCAGTTATATTAAAAGTAATTTAGGCCAACATTTCTCATCTGCACTGTATGTTTTCGCTCACCTTTAAGTAGTAAGCTTATGGTTATTTAAGTGCAGTGAAAAATCTTAGTTTTGGACGAGACTGACTGAATTAACCTATTTATACTTTGTTTTCCATTTTGACACTAGAAGAAATGTTTCTGACTCATATCAATGCCACGTAGGCCATTTTCAAAACAAGAAGTTGCTTTATAGGGGACGTCATTCTTTAATTATCAATTCGATTAGCCTAATCAAAATATCTAATATATTTATACAAACAAACCCCTCTGGGGTGGTAGGCTATAACAGCTGTCAGTGCTCCTGGGCAACTTCACATCATTCCATCACAATTTAATTTCTTAGAACTGCTCATTTAAAAAAATATATTATTCCTTATTAATGTGTTCCTCTGTCCTATTCAGTGTTACTATTTAGACCAAAGCCCAGACAATGATGCATTTCCCCCATGTCGAAACCTTCTCTCTGTTGAGCACTCAGAATTGAAAGGAGCATCATGGCTAATTGCTCAAACGAATGTGAACTGTTTAAGAACAACTGGAAAGGGTTTTGTCTGCGTGCTTCACGTGAGTCATTTGGTTTTGGAGGCCCAGGCTCAGTAATCTATGGCTCCAGACAGTCATGCAAAAAAATACCTCTGTTCTGTGGAGCTAATGCATGTTTAATTTTCCCTCATTACACTGAAATGTGCTGTTAGTCCATGCTCGCTGTTTAATCATTTTCCATCAGGGTCCATTTGGAATAGTGGCCCCCACTTTGTCCCCATCCCCACCCCCTCAGACAGACGCTCACACAGCCACTTCCCAGGGACCTGGCCTAATGTTGTTTTAACCGTTCTTTGCAAGCCACATTGACTCATTAGAATGACTGAATTAATCAGTCACTTGGTTTGATAGATAGAGAACCGCCATCAGGACAATGCAGTGTGCTGCTGTGACACAGGAAGTAGCGTCAGACCAAGCCAATGGGTGTCATTGATTGAATCCCGGCGGATCTCCTCACAAGGCTTTTTAGGGAGCATGACCTGGAAATTGCTTTAACCAAAAAGATATGTAGGCTAATACATTTGAGCCTATTACTGCGCAATTTGCCGCCTGCCACATTTCACCATTCCACTCAGCTTCCTCTTCACTGCCACAGGGCGTGACAGTTTTGAGGAAGACGTCGGTCTAAATTAAATGGATTTCCAATTCCTTTCATGTTGATGGCAGTCTTTGCGAACTAAATGACCTTGTTAGCTACAGTGTTTCAACTTAGTCAGGTAAAAGTGCATGCATGATTGAGTCATATTTAAGTTAGTTTATATTACAATCCACCACTGACTAGTAAATGAGTACAGTGCAAGTCTCAAGCTGAGGGATATTACAATCATTTGCAGTAGTTCTCGGTTTCCTTTTCTAGTATTTCACTGTATTCTCCTCTGGCCTTACGCACAGGTATCAACCTGCACTCTACAATGTCTCTGCAATGAGGTTCGCAACATGTAGCCTAGAAGCATAATAATGTCTTCATCCAGTCATCCCAGTATGCTCTGAACAATTTGAGAAGTAATAGAACGCCTTTTGATTTGTCTGGCTTTTTGTTATTCAGGTAACATCTTCTCCCATTTTGAGTTTGTGAAGGCCACAGCATGCTATAGTTTCATTTTTAGCACACTTAGGTAAACCAGCTAAACACAAACAGTGATTATCTGCTACCTGCTGCAATATTTACAGCATCTGATCTTGTTTCACCATTTCCCCCAGATGCACACAGCAGCGGCTCGGCTGGTAAAATCACAGCTTTACACTAATTGTGAATCTCACGGACGCTTTTCGAAATGAAAGTACCCTTACACTCCTGCGTCACAGTCTGCCCTGTGTGGCAGTGTGAGGCGCCACCATGAAAAGGATCAACATTAAATGAATCGTATTAGCATGGCAATTAATTTGTGATTAATACCTTTAATCAAAGGCCCAAAGGGATTGGGGAAATCATACCTTAATGCCCAGGGAAAATATGTCTCCATTTTGACAAGTGGACAGATAGGAGATTTCCCTCCCAGCCACACCTTAGGACATGCAGCTGCAGGCAACATGGCGGATTCACCACCTGGCAATTCACCCTAACCCCCAGGCTTTTCTCAAGTTTCTCGTGGAGGGCCTGTTTTTTTGTTATTGAAATGCCAAAGCAACGACACATCACATTTGCAAAACACAAGTGCACTTGTGCATTGTATTGACTGTCAGCTGGCTCATGACAAAGGTGCTAGACAGTAAAATTACAGTAGTTGTAACTGTAGTGATGGACAATGCATGAGCAAGCAAGGGGGAAGGTGCAGCGGCATGGGGCATGTACACTGCCTTAACCTGTTATATTGAATTGGAACAAACTGATGACTGAAGTTTGATTACGTGATCACCTAATTTTTTAAATTACGGCTCAAATATGAGAGTGAGAGGGAACTTTGAATTGGGATTTTTACTTATAATTATCAGTGGATTAAATGTGTTAAATAGCAGCCCAATTGGCTACCTTCACTTTAACTAAACTGCACAGGTGATCCGTTCAGATGGACATTATGAGAAGGGGTGAAGTGAATCTTTCCGTGACCCAAGTATTTGTAGTTTCTCATCATAATCCTTTATTAAATCATGTTTCACCCTTTCCTGTGGTAAGCTAAGACAATTGAGGTTCAAATCTCACACAACAGCTAGTACCTTGAGACTTACCCTTACATTCACATACAATCTGTATTACCCAAAGTGTATTATAATTTAAGAATAATTCTCAAAAACTGAATTAGTTTATTCAAACAAATGGCTATAGTTCCATGTGTTATTCACATGCTCCATCACTCTATTAAGCAAATTAAATAAAGGTCTATTCACATCTCTATTCACTGAGCGATGATTGAATGCTCAATAAAAATGATATTAGGTCGGCATACATTGTGAAGGTTCTTAAGTAAGTAGTGAAGCATTCACACTGCCATAAATAAAGGTCAGTTAATTTGATGGAAAGCAATAATGTTCCCCGAAATTCTCAGAGTGGAGCTATGGCTCTGCGTTTGCTAGGCCTAAATGTCTGTGCCCACTCGGATGTAGGTCTACTGACAATTTCAAATGTTGTTTTGGTGTGCATTAAGAAGCCAGAGAACAAGTATGAATGTGATGATGTGTAAACTGTTTTTAAGGATTGGGTACAATGGAGGCAGGGATAATGTGCACTAGAATAACTGCGTGTGTTCGAATGTTACTGGCTGTGCTCTTTGAGGGTCATGTGAGTTCCAACTCAAGTGGTAAATGCCACAGGTAGATATTTTGTGCTGAAGAAGAAAAAACACTTTCCTTACCAATGTCTTTGGGGGGAAATTAGTGTGTTTGGAAATTGCTACATTTAAGTTTGAAGTTTTACACCAGTTAAATGTGTTCTGCTGAAACTGAGAACTTGGTTGACGGTTCATGGGCAAGATCTCCAAAGATTTTTGGAGATTAATATTGCCTCAATCTCTTTCTAGATTCACATTTTAGTGACATGAAGTCTGATGTACCATCGCCAGGAAATAGTGTAGCTAAATGTATCACACCCTGATCTGTTTCACCTGTCTTTGTGCTTGTCTCCACCCCCCTCCAGGTGTCGCCCATCTTCCCCATTATTCCCAGTGTATTTATACCTGTGTTCTCTGTTTGTCTGTTGCCAGTTCGTTTTGTTCGTCCAGCCTACCAGCGTTTCCCCCATGCTCCTGTCTGTTTCTATTTTTCCCGGTTTTGACCATTCTGCCTGCCCTGACCCTGCCTGCCGTTCTGTACCTTTTGGACTCTGATCTGGATTACTGACCTCTGCCTGCCCTTGACCTGTCATTTTGCCTGCCCCCTGTTCTAGTAATAAACTTTTGTTACTTCGACACTGTCTGCATCTGGGTCTTCCCTAAAACGTGATAAAATGTGTACATGTCCATTGAAGCATTGTGAGATCATGTTCATATACAGTAGTTAACAACAGTATGTTCTGCAAAAGGACTGACATCGCAAAAAGAATTGCAACAAGTGAAGTGCTTGTTGAACCCATTTCAGTTGCCCTCAAAGAAATTAACATTAAGTCATCTTATAATTAACAGAGTACTTTGGGTTTAATGTCATGTTTAAATCAATTTAATTTAATTTGTATTTGCATTTTCATATTTTAACTAGCATGTTTATATGTTAACACATGCATTTAAAAAAATATTTCATTTGAACCCTTTTATTGCGAGAACCATATTCACTTAATGTGTTCAGTACCACTTAATTAGAATGTTGTCATGCCCTGACCTTAGAGAGCCGTTTTATTTCTCTATTTGGTTAGGTCAGGGTGTGATGTGGGGTGGGCATTCTATGTGTTATATTTCTTTGTTTTTGGCCGGGTATGGTTCTCAATCAGGGACAGCTGTCTATAGTTGTCTCTGATTGGGAATCATACTTAGGCAGCCTTTTTTCCTTTGTATGGTGTGGGTAGTTATCTCTGTTAGTGGCACTATAGCCCTGTTAAGCTTCACGGTCGTTTCTTGTTTTGTTGGCGACATTTACAATAATAAAGGAAAATGTACGCTTACCACGCTGCACCTTGGTCTCCTTTCGACGACGGCCGTGACAAAGGTGAAGAAGCTGGATGTGGAGGTCCTGGGCTGGCGTGGTTACACTTGGCCTGCGGTTGTGAGGCCGGTTGGATGTACTGCCAAATTCTCTAAAACGAAGTTGGAGGTGGCTTATGGTAGAGAAATGAACATTAAATTTTCTGGCAACAGCTCTGTTGGACATTCTTGCAGTCAGAATGCCAATTGCATGCTCCCTCAAAACTTTAGACATCTGTTGCATTGTGTTGTGTGACAAAATTGCACATTTTAGAGTGGCCTTTTATTGTTCCCAGCACAAGGTGCACCTGTGTAATGATCATGCTGTTTAATCAACTTCTCGATATGCCACATCTGTCAGGTGGATAGAATATCTTGGCAAAGAAGAAATTTGAGAGAAAGAAGCTTTTTTTCTGTGGTCTTTTATTTCAGCTCATGAAACATGGGAAAAACACGTTTACATGTTGCATTTATATTTTTGTTCAGTATACATTACCACTGAGTTATGTATAGAATGTATGTGTTCCTTAAATGTACATGCTAATGTACAGATCTTTATAGATCCATTTAAGTGCATTAGCCAAGCCACATATGTCACGTTCCTGACCTATTGTTCCTTTTACTTTTATTTATTTAGTTGGTCAGGGCGTGAGTTGGGGTGGGTTGTCTTTGTGTGTTTTGTCTAGTTTAGGGTGTGTGTATTGTTTAAGGGGTTTTTAGTATGTATGGGGTTGTGTTCAGTGTAGGTGTTTAGGAAAGTCTATGGTTGCCTGATTTGGTTCTCAATCAGAGACAGCTGTTTATTGTTGTCTCTGATTGGGAGCCATATTTAAGGCAGCCATGGGCTTTAGGTGTTTGTGGGTAATTGTCTATGTTCTATGTTGCATGTGTGCACTTAGTTCAGGTTTAGCTTCACGATCGTTTGTTTTGTTCATTTTGTAAGTGTTTGTTTTTTCCTTCATTAAAAGAAGATGTATTTTTCACGCGCTGCGCCTTGGTCCTCTCTCTCTTATCAAGACGAGCGTGACAGAATTACCCACCTGAATCGGACCAAGCGGCGTGTCAAGCGGCAACAGGACCCACCTACACAGGATTCATGGACATGGGAGGAGATACTGGATGGAAAGGGTCCTTGGGCACAACCGGGAGAATATCGCCTCCCTCGTGAAGAGCTGGAGGCAGCTAAAGCCGAGAGGAGGCGATATGAGGAGGCAGCACGGAGGCAAGGCTGGAAGCCTGTGAGTACAACCCAAAAATTTCTTGGGGGGGGGGCTTAAAGGGAGTGTGGCGAAGTCAGGTAGGAGACCTGCGCCTACTCCCTGTACTTACCGTGGAGAGCGAGAGTACGGGCAGACACCGTGTTACGCAGTAGAGCGCATGGTGTCTCCTGTACGCGTGCATAGCCCGGTTCGGTACATTCCAGCTCCACGTATCGGCCGGGCTAGATTGAGCATGGAGCCAGGTGCCATGAAGCCGGCTCAACGCGTCTGGTCTCCAGTGCGTCTCCTCGGGCCGGCTTACATGGCACCAGCCTTACGCATGGTGTCCCCGGTTCGCCTACATAGCCCGGTGCGGGTTATTCCACCTCCCCGCACTGGTCGGGCGACGGGGAACATACTACCAGGTAAGGTTGGACAGGCTCAGTGCTCAAGGGAGCCAGTACGCCTGCACGGTCCGGTATTTCCGGCGCCACCTCCCCGCCCCAGCCCAGTACCACCAGTGCCTCCTCCACGCACTAGCCCTATGGTGCGTGTCTCCAGCCCTTTACCACCAGTGCCTACACCACGCACCAAGCCTCCTGTGTGTCCCCAGAGTCCTGTGCGTCCTGTTGCTGCTCCCCGCACTAGCCCTGAGATGCGTGTCCCCAGCCCGGTACCACCAGTGCCGGCACCACGCACTAGGCCAAATGTGCGTCTCCAGGGTCCAGTATGCACTGTTCCTTCTCCCCGTACTCGCCCTGATGTGCGTGCCCTCAGCCCGATACCACCAGTGCCGGTACCACGCACCAGGCCTATAGTACGCCTTGAGAGTCCAGTGTGCCCTGTTGTTGTTCCCCGCACTAGCCTGATGGTGCGTGTCCGTAGCCCGGTACCTCCAGTTCCGGCACCACGCACCAGGCCTACAGTGCGTCTCAGCCGGCCAGAGTCTGCCGTCTGCCCAGCGGCGCCTGAACTGCCCGTCTGCCCAGCGGCGCCTGAACTGCCCGTCTGCCCAACGGCGCCTGAACTGCCCGTCTGCCCAACGCCGTCTGAACTGTCCGTCTGCCAAGCGCCGCATGAACTGCCCGTCTGTACTGAGCCCTCAAAGCCGCCCGTCTGCCATGAGCCCGCAAAGCCGCCCGTCTGCCATGAGCCTTCAGAGCCGCCCGTCTGCCATGAGCCTTCAGAGCCTTCCGCCAGACAGGAGCCGCTAGAGCCTTCCGCCAGACAGGAGCCGCTAGAGCCTTCCGCCAGACAGGAGCCGCCAGAGCCTTCCGCCAGACAGGAGCCGCCAGAGCCTTCCGCCAGACAGGAGCAGCCAGAGCCTTCCGCCAGACAGGAGCAGCCAGAGCCTTCCGCCAGACAGGAGCAGCCAGAGCCTTCCGCCAGACAGGAGCAGCCAGAGCCTTCCGCCAGACAGGAGCAGCCAGAGCCTTCCGCCAGACAGGAGCAGCCAGAGCCTTCCGCCAGACAGGAGCAGCCAGAGCCTTCCGCCAGACAGGAGCAGCCAGAGCCTTCCGCCAGCCATGAGCAGCCAGAGCCTTCCGCCAGCCATGAGCAGCCAGAGCCGTCCGCCAGCCATGAGCAGCCAGAGCCGTCCGCCAGCCATGAGCAGCCAGAGCCGTCCGCCAGCCATGAGCAGCCAGATCCGTCCGCCAGCCATGAGCAGCCAGATCCGTCCGCCAGCCATGAGCAGCCAGATCCGTCCGCCAGCCATGAGCAGCCAGATCCGTCCGCCAGCCATGAGCAGCCAGATCCGTCCGCCAGCCATGAGCAGCCAGATCCGTCCGCCAGCCATGAGCAGCCAGATCCGTCAGCCAGCCATGAGCAGCCAGATCCGTCAACCAGCCATGAGCAGCCAGATCCGTCAGCCAGCCATGAGCAGCCAGATCCGTCAGCCAGCCATGAGCAGCCAGATCCGTCAGCCAGCCATGAGCCGTCCAGCCAGGATCCGCCAGAGCCGTCCAGCCAGGATCCGCCAGAGCCGTCCAGCCAGGATCCGCCAGAGCCATCCAGCCAGGATCCGCCAGCCAGCCAGGATCCGCCAGAGCCGTCCAGCCAGGATCCGCCAGCCAGCCAGGATCCGCCAGAGCCAGCCAGCCAGGATCCGCCATCCAGTCCGGTGCTGCCCCTCAGTCCGGTGCTGCCCCTCAGTCCGGTGCTGCCCCTCAGTCCGGTGCTGCCCCTTAATCCAGTGGGGTTAATCTGGAGGGTGGCCATTTGGAGGAGGCTACGAAAGCGGCTAGTGACTATGGTGGGGTGGGGACCACGACCAGCGCCAGAGCCGCCACCGTGGACAGACGCCCACCCAGACCCTCCCCTAGACTTTATGCTGGTGCGCCCGGAGTTCGCACCTTAAGGGGGGGGGGTTATGTCACGTTCCTGACCTATTGTTCCTTTTTCTTTTATTTATTTAGTTGGTCAGGGCGTGAGTTGGGGTGGGTCTTTGTGTGTTTTGTCTAGTTTAGGTTGTGTGTATTGTTTAAGGGGTTTTTAGTATGTATGGGGTTGTGTTCAGTGTAGGTGTTTAGGAAAGTCTATGGTTGCCTGATTTGGTTCTCAATCAGAGACAGCTGTTTATTGTTGTCTCTGATTGGGAGCCATATTTAAGGCAGCCATGGGCTTTAGGTGTTTGTGGGTAATTGTCTATGTTCTATGTTGCATGTGTGCACTTAGTTCAGGTTTAGCTTCACGATCGTTTGTTTTGTTCATTTTGTAAGTGTTTGTTTTTTCCTTCATTAAAAGATGTATTTTTCACGCGCTGCGCCTTGGTCCTCTCTCTCTTATCAAGACGAGCGTGACAACATAGTAAAGAAAAAATGAAGAATGTCAGAATTTCTTGTAATATTGCACAAAAAGTAATGTTGGCTTAGCAAATAAATATAGCCCCATCTTTAGTTTACCTGTCAGGATGTCAGTGTTATCAGTTGACAGGTGAGTTTGCGTAGGTCGTGGTGGCTGTTGTCTTGGTGTCTTCACACAGGGCTCTGGTTAATGAGGTCATAGGGCAGGGTTTTATTGCCCCCCCCCCCCCCCCCGTGTTCCTAAGTATTCCTATGCATATAGAAAGACACATGATCGTCAGTAGCGGTGCGTGGGTGAAATCACTGAGGAAGCCAAACCAGGAAAAATTGCATGTAAAAAACAGTTACATAACCTACAGCATGGTTAATCAAGTTAATGTTTCCGACATTTTCGGACCACCAAACAACTATTGATTTAGAACAGCGGAGAGTTACCGCAAGTCATAAAGATACAGCAGCTGCCTCCACTATTCCAGCACCATTTCAACTTCAACATGTCAACATCAACAAATCACCTATGTTTAGTCTAATACAGTGACAACTAAAAGAATCCAAAATCAATTCAGTCCAATCAACGTAAGCTAAATATCATGTGCCTGTCCATGTTACTGACTTCTGTGTGTGTGTGTGCATAAGTAGAAAAAACACATTACCTCACCCTACTTGTAGAGAAATGCCAATGCTATCATCCTCTCTTTCATGTTCATTGTTTTTTCTCATTTTTTCATGGTACATTTTTGGGGATGCGTGGCTTCTTTTGGCAACCATGAATACACGCCACTGGTGATCGTATACAAATGTAAGAAATGTTTAAAATTATTACGTTTTAGTCAAATATATAGCCCGCGGCTGAATCTAGTTGATGATCCCTGTCGTAAGGGTTTGGATGAGCTGTGTGGGGCTAAACAGACGTGGGTATTCCTGCAGTCATCGGTGAGGAGAATCAATCACAGAAGCCTGTTTTCAAACGTACGCACGCACACACACATACACTTCACACATATGTCATCCAATGTCAACCTGTAGTGGTTTACAGTTTACAGATTTACTGTAAAGCCGCTCGCCGACAGAGAGCGGCGGGTGGTGTGGCCCATTAATTTTCAATTAAGCCTAGACCAGGTTGTAAAATTCTATCTAGCGGAGCAGTCGGCGGTGCTCATGCCTGTGGAAGACGCTCAGCCGAAGCAGAGAAAATAGGATTCTGCTAAATTTTTCAAGCTCCGCCGTCGTTATTGATCAATCACAGTAGAAAACGTAGCCTGCGTTGTGAGACGTGAACAAGTACGTCCAACAGCAGGACCAGCTAACTTGCCCGCCATAGCTAGCCAGCTGGCTAACACTATTAGTTTACAGAGTCACGTTTAACAATAAAAATTATTGTTTTTTAATCTATTTTTGGGTTAATAATTTCTGTTGCATTGAAAAATGTTTTCATGCATGCTTATGATGTTAAAGCGATTAACTTTTTGCACATCCTATTTAATTGCTATGGTCAACGGCGGCTGTCGCCCTGGTGTGTGAAAGCACTAGCCAATTTGACTAGAGGGACAAGTGGATACTCTGTGGGGTACTCAGCGATATTCCGCTCGCTCTCTGAAATGCGCTTAATAGGTAGCATGAAGCTGTGGGGTGGGGCTGATGGTCAGCTGACATCAATACCACCTCAACAACAACACCTGTGCCTGCAATAAACTGAGGTTGGAATTAAGTCTCCTAGGGGTCTCACAATTTGTTTTGGCCAAACAACACACAGTACTGTGTATTTCCCAGACCCTAAGTTAAAGGTAGACTCAGTTACATGATGTTGCCATGACCAGCACCGCAAATATTGCAATGTGCGACGTGCAAGACTACATGCTCACACAGTCACATACAGTCACACACAGTAGCTGTGAATGTGCACAGGTTTGCTTCACGCTGTTAGAATGTAGTAGCCAAAGGGCCAAAACAGCGGAGAAGTTTAGCATCGCGCTTCAGGTTTAGTTGTTTTGGAATAGTACTCACTATGCTATTTACTTTGTGCATCTACGTCAAATCGCTGAGTCTACCTTTAAGCCACACACAGTCTGTCGTCATTGTCCAGTCAAAAGGAAATTCAAGAAAACCTTGAGTTATTTCTGCTCATAAGACGTGGTGTACTGCTCATAAGACGTGGTGTACTATCTTAAAGGTTCAATGCAGCCGTTTTTTAAAAATCTCAATATCAAATCATTTCAAGGTAACAATTAAGTACTGTACTGTGATTGTTTTTGGACCATTATTGATACACACGGGACACTGTTGAGCTTGAAAAACCCAGCAGCGTTACATTCCTTGACAAAAACCTGTGTGCCTGGTATCTACTACCATACATCATTCAAAGGCACTAAAATCTTTTGTCTTGCCCATTCACCCTTTGAATGGCACACAAACACGTCTCAATTGTCTCAAGACTTAAAAATCTTTATTTAACCTGTCTCCTCCTCTTCATCTACACTGATTGTAGGGGATTTAACAAGTGACATCCATACGCGGTCATAGCATTCACCTGAATTCACCTGGTCAGTCTATGTCAAGGAAAGAGCAGATGTTCTTAATGTTTGGTATACTCAGTGTATATAAAACACAGGAAAATCACGTTTTTGACTGCACTCAGCATTTAAGAACTTTGAAGGGCTTGATATACTGCACTCTACTCTCTTTTTAATGTGTATATACAGTTGAAGTCGGAAGTTTACATACACTTAGGTTGGAGTCATTAAAACTTGTTTTTCAACCACTTCACAAATTTCTTGTTAACAAACTATAGTTTTGCCAAGTCGGTTAGGACATCGACTTTGTGCATGATACAAGTCATTTTTCCAACAATTGTGTACGGAAAGATTATTTCACTTATATTTCACTGTATCACAATTCCAGTAGGTCAGAAGTTCCCATACACTAAGTTGACTGTGCCTTTAAACATTTTGGAAAAGTCCAGAAAATTATGTCATGGCTTTAGAAGCTTCTGATAGGCTAATTGACATCATTTGAGTCAATTGGAGGTGTACCTGAGGATGTATTACAAGGCCTACCTTCAAACTCTTTGCTTGACATCATGGGAAAATCTAAAGAAATCAGCCAAGACTTCAGAATTAAAAAAAAATAATTGTAGACCTCCACAAGTTTGGTTCATCCTTGAGAGCAATTTCCAAACGCCTGAAGGTACCACTTTCATCTGTACAAACAATATTACGCAAGTATAAACACCATGGGACCACGCAGCCGTCATACCGCTCAGGAAGGAGACGCGTTCTGTCTCCTAGTGACGAACGAACTTTGGTGCGAAAAATGCAAATCAACTCCAGAACAACAGCAAAGGACCTTGTGAAGATGCGAAGCCACTGCTCCAAAACCGCCATAAAAAAAGCCAGACTACGGTTTGCAACTACACATGGGGACAAAGATCGTACTTTTTGGAGAAATGTCCTCTGGTCTGAAGAAACAAAAATAGAATTGTTTGGCAATAATGACCATCGTTATGTTTTGGAGGAAAAAGGGTGATGCTTGCAAGCTGAAGAACACCATCCCAACCGTGAATCACGGGGGTGGCAGCATCATGTTGTGGGGGTGCTTTGCTGCAGGAGGGACTGGTGCACTTCACAAAATAGATGGCATCATGAGAGGGGAAATTATGTGGATATATTGAAGCAACATCTCAAGACATCAGTCAGGAAATTAAAGTTTGGTCGCAAATGGGTCTTCCAAATGGATCCCAAGCATACTTCCAAAGTTGTGGCAAAATGGCTTAAGGACAACAAAGTTAAGGTATTGGAGTGGCCATCACAAAGCCCTGACCTCAATCCTATAGAAAATTTGTGAGCAGAACTGAAAAAGCGTGTGCGAGCAAGGAGGCCTACAAACCTGACTCAGTTACACCAATTCTGTCAGGAGGAATGAGACAAAATTCAACCAACTTTTTGTGGGAAGGTTGTTGAAGGCTACCCAAAACGTTTGACCCAAGTTAACTTCTTATGGCTGGGTGGCAGTATTGAGTAGCTTGGATGAAAAGGTGCCCAGAGTAAACTGCCTGCTACTCAGGCTCAGAGGCTAAGATATGCATATTATTAGTATATTTGGATAGAAAACACTCTGAAGTTTCTAAAACTGTTTGAATGATGTCTGTGAGTATAACAGAACTCATATGGCAGGCAAAAACCTGAGAAAACAAACAAACAGGAAGTGGGAATTCTGAGGTTGGTAGATTTTCAACACAGCCCCTATTGAACATACAGTGGGATATGGATGACTTTGCACTTCCTACGGCTTCCACTAGATGTCAACAGTCTGTAGAACCTTGTCTGATGCATCTACTGTGAAGTGGGGCCGAAGGAGACAGGAAATAGTCAGGTCTACCATGACCTGGCCATGCTCTGACCATGCGTGTTCACATGAGAGGGAGCTCTGTTCCATCGCATATCTGAAGTCAATGTAATTCTCCGGTTGGAACGTTACTGAAGATTTATGTTAAAAACATTCTAAAGATTGATTCAATACATCGTTTGACATGTTTCTACTGACTATTACGGAACTTGTTGACATTTCGTCAGCTTTTAGTGAACGCGCTTTCTGACTTTGGATTTGTTTACCAAACACGCTAACAAAAATAGCTATTTGGACATAAATGATGGAAATTACCGAACAAAACTAACATTTCTTGTGGAAGTGGGAGTCCTGGGAGTGCATTCCGACGAAGATCAGCAAAGGTAAGTGAAGATTTATAATGCTTTTTATGAGTTTTGTTGACTGCACAATTTGGCGGGTAACTGTATGACTGTATTCCTTTTGTGGCTGAACGCTGTTCTCAGATTATTTAATATTGTGCTTTTGCCGTAAAGCTTTTTGAAATCTGACACAGCGGTTGCATTAAGAACAAGTGTATCTTTAATTCTATGTAAAACATGTATCTTTCATCAAAGTTTATGATGAGCATTTATGTTATTTGACGTGGCTCTCTGCAATTTCTACGGATATTTTGGAGGCATTTCTGAACATGGCGCCAATGTAAACTGAGGTTTTTGGATATAAATATGAGCTTTATCAAACAAAACATACATGTATTGTGTAACATAAAGTCCTATGAGTGTCATCTGATGAAGATCATCAAAGGTTAGTGATTCATTTTCTCTCTTTCTGCCTTTTTTGTGTTTGTGTTTTTCTGTGATTTTGCGGTGACCTAACATAATCGTTTGTGGTGCTTTCGCTGTAAAGCCTATTTGAAATCGGACACTTTGGTGGGATTAACAACAAGATTACCTTTTAAAATGGTATAAGATACATGTATGTTTGAGGAATTTTAATTATGAGATTTCTGTTTCAATTTGGCGCCCTGCACTTTCACTGGCTGTTGTCATATCATCCCGTTAACGGGATTGCAGCCATATTAACCATCATGTTCACATATGTTCCATCCGATTTCATATGTACACCAGCTGAGATGGAACGTAAGAGACAGTCTATTAGTTTACCTCCACAGCATCCAGAAAACTGCTACGGAGAGAGTTTGTTTTTGGTATTGTTCGTATTGTCTCATTGGGGCTGTTGTCTTGATTCCATTTTCCCTTAGAAGGACCTTTCTTCTCCTGGCAACTTCTCATAAAATCACATTTTCTTTTCCGACGTTCTCACTGCCAGTGACCAGAAATCCCGCAATAATGGCATACAGTGGCTTGCGAAAGTATTCACCCCCCTTGGTATTTTTACTATTTTGTTGCCTTACAACCTGGAATTAATATAGATTTTTGGGGGGTTTGTATCATTTGATTTACACAACATGCCTACCACTTTGAAGATGCAAAATATGTTTTATTGTGAAACAAACAAGAAATAAGACTAAAAAACTGAAAACTTGAATGTGCATAACTATTCACCCCCCCAAAGTCAATACTTTGTAGAGCCACCTTTTTTGCAGCAATTACAGCTGCAAGTCTCTTGGGGTATGTCTCTATGAGCTTGGCACATCTAGCTACTGGGATTTGTGCCCATTCTTCAAGGCAAAACTGCTCCAGCTCTTTCAAGTTGGATGGGTTCCGCTGGTGTATAGCAATCTTTAAGTCATACCACAGATTCTCATTTGGATTGAAGTCTGGGCTTTGACTAGGCCAGCGGTTTCCTTGATGGACAAAAAGCTCAATTTTAGTCTCATCTGACCAGAGTACCTTCTTCCATATGTTTGGGAGTCTCCCACATGGCTTTTGGTGAACACCAAATGTGTTTGCTTATTTTTTGTCTGTTTATATGCACGATTGATTTATCCTACGGTTTTGACTTGGTGTACAGGGAGAACACTGTAAGAACAGCCCATGTTCTGAATTATGTCGCTGTACATTTCAAAAGTACTGAACAAATAGTTATATTGACTACGTCCATCGATGCTTGCTCATTAATGTCTTAATCAAAATTACGGATTGCCTCTTATCCACGTGTTGTTCCCTTATGCCATAATTTGTGCATCTCAATTGTCAGTAGAAACAGGTTTGCCATGTCAGCTATGTTATGGCCGTGTTCTCCGAGGTGCCGGGGCGCACGGATCTCGTGGAACATCATATCCACACCTGTCCAGGAGAAAAAGTGCGTAAACGGCCATACCGGCTACCAGAAGCCCGGAGGGTGGCGGTCCAGCGGGAAGTGGCGATAATGCTAAAAATGGGGGTACTGGAGGAGTCACACAGTGAGTGGTCTAGCACCATAGTGCTGGTTCCGAAACCGTACGGAACCGTCCTCTTCTGTAATGACTTCCGGGGCCTAAACGAGGTCAGTAAGTTTGATGCCTACCCCATGCCCCGGGTGGACGAACTGATTGACCGCTTGGGGATGGCGAGATACATCAGCACCTTGGACCTGACGAAGGGGTACTGGCAGGTGCCACTGGTGGAGTACCTGGGCTATCAGATCGGGAGGGGAAATGTGAAACCCCAAGAAAAAAAATCACTGCCATTAGGAGATGGCCGGTCCCCCGAACCAAACGGCAGGTCAAGTCATTCCTGGGGTTAGCAGGGTACTACAGTAGATTTGTTCCTAACTTTGCCGCAATAGCTTCTCACCTCACAGACTGAACAAAGGCACGACTAACCCAGACGGTGAGATGGACAGAGGACAACGGAAGACACAGAGGTGGCGTTCCAGGCCCTGAAGGATGCGCTATGTTCGCACCCGGTACTCGTCACCCCGGACTTCTCGAAAAACCTCCTGGTCCAGACAGATGCGTCTGACACAGGGGTAGGGGCCATTTTGTCCCAAGAGCAGGAAGGCGAGGAGCACCCCATCATGCATGTCAGCAGGAAACTCCTCCCGAGGGAGAAGAAATACTCGATTGTCGAGAAGGAGTGCCTCGCCGTGAAGTGGGCACTGGACACCCTCAAGTATTACCTCCTCGGGAGGAAGTTCACCCTGATCACTGACCATGTCCCCCTTGTGTGGATGGCAAGAGGTAAGGTCACGAATGACCGTGTCACCCGCTGGTTCCTGTCCTTACAGCGATTCTCTTTCTCTGTCATCCACAGGTTGGGTGCCCAGCACGGCAATGCGGACGCCCTATCCCGGAGGGATGCAAACCTAGCCCTTAGCCCTGACTGGGAGGGAGGCACTCTAAGGGGGTGGGGCATCCCAGGAGGTCTACCCCGAGGGATGGTAATAGAGGGGAGGTACATGAGGCGACGTTGGCTCCCTCTGCTGGGCACCCTAACATGGACAGCTCTAAGTTGAGGTAATTAGAAAGTGCCAACCTGGCACTTGGAGGCCAAATAAAAGGAGCACGGTGGCACACCGCGAGAGAGAACAGGGAGAGACCGACACCAAGCCACAGTAGAGAAGAAGGACCGAGCCAAACCTAAGTGATTTTCTTTGTTATGTTTATTTTCTGTCTTAGTAAAAGTTGTTTTTGCGGACTAAAGCCTCCCTGTCTCTGTGTCAATCTCTGCACGCTCAACCCAACACCCCACGGTTTAGCACAGAATATACAGTGTATATTCATATTCTTATTCAATTGGAAAGGTAAAACATTTGTAAATTCCATTTAGTCTATAGCTTTACTAAATCGGTATCATTATTTAAACTTATGTGAAAAAACCTCTAAATAAATTATCAAAGAAATCACAATTTGGACCTTTACAGCAAAAAAAACTAACATTTGAAATGCATAAGTGGAAAAGAGGAGCATGAGTCACTCACCAAGTCTACTATTTTTTTGCTGCTCTTGACTGATTCAAACAGTCCTTTGTCCTTTTGCATAGCCAGAGAGAAGTCATTACATGACAAATCACAGTTCACAGATATTTGAAGTTCATTTTTGATCAGCTCTGTGCTGCATCTGTTTCTTGAGTCTGACCATTTAATTGTCATCAGAGAGAAAATCCTCTCTACAAAGGAATTTGAGCCTAGCACACTGAGGACAAATGAGACAATCCTGAACATGTTGATCAAGATGGCTTTCCTTAGGTTTTGGAACACTGCCACCCACTTGTCACTGGTGGATTTTGTGGTATCCAGAATGGCTTTCGGGATATGGCTTTCGGGATTTCCTCCCGGCTAGCACAAAACTCTTCATAGAGTTGGTTGATACTGACTGTCTCTGTCATAGAAGGAAAGCTCCTCATAGAGGCCTATCTGCTTCAGTTTCAACATTACATTTTCTGGTGAGAAATCAAACCACTTGTCAATGTATGTAATGACAATGTCATAGAACTTCACAAAGTCCTGTTGCTGCTTGGACCTTTGTGCTGACAATTGTGTGTCCATCAGCTGCTTGGTCTGGTATCCCAAAAATCTGTCCTGTTTCCGCTGAAGCATCTTCATTTTGAACTTTTGGACTTCCTCGTAAACATCTGTGATGCAGAGCGTTGTTTCCTCCAGCTTTTTACGAGTTGGTCCAAAACACTCCCCACGTTGTGGAAAAGGCACAGATATCAGCAGCTTCCGTTTTTTCTTCATACTCAAAAATACTCTTCAGTGCCACAGGACAGGTCTCCCCAAGGGACCTGAAGTATGAAGTAAGAGCTGGCCAGCTTTGCAGGAGACGATCGACAGCTGGATGAAGAGAGAGCCATTGTGTGCAAACATGTTGCAGAATTCCACGCCACTCAATGTCAACAAAGGCAAAAAACGCACGCAGTTCCTCTCTTTGTGAAGCAGATACTCATACAGTGGGGAGAACAAGTATTTGATAACCTGCAAAATCGGCAGTGTTTCCTACTTACAAAGCATGTAGAGGTCTGTAATTTTTATCATAGGTACACTTCAACTGTGAGACGGAATCTAAAACAAAAATCCAGAAAATCACATTGTATGATTTTAAAGTAATTAATTTGCATTTTATTGCATGACATAAGTATTTGATAACCTACCAACCAGTAAGAATTCCGGCTCTCACAGACCTGTTAGTTTTTC
Organism: Salvelinus namaycush; assembly: GCF_016432855.1. Taxonomy (NCBI): domain Eukaryota; kingdom Metazoa; phylum Chordata; class Actinopteri; order Salmoniformes; family Salmonidae; genus Salvelinus; species Salvelinus namaycush. The sequence goes on along the minus strand of NC_052309.1, from coordinate 37,455,511 downwards.
TTTAAGAAGCCCTCCTGTTCTCCACTCATTACCTGTATTAACTGCACCTGTTTGAACTCGTTACCTGTATAAAAGACACCTGTCCACACACTCAATCAAAACAGACTCCAACCTCTCCACAATGGCCAAGACCAGAGAGCTGTGTAAGGACATCAGGGATAAAATTGTAGACCTGCACAAGGCTGGGATGGGCTACAGGACAATAGGCAAGCAGCTTGGTGAGAAGGCAACAACTGGTGGCGCAATTATTAGAAAATGGAAGAAGTTCAAAATGACGGTCAATCACCCTCGGTCTGGGGCTCCATGCAAGATCTCACCTCGTGGGGCATCAATGATCATGAGAAAGGTGAGGGATCAGCCCAGAACTACACGGCAGGACCTGGTCAATGACCTGAAGAGAGCTGGGACCACAGTCTCAAAGAAAACCATTAGTAACACACTACGCCGTCATGGATTAAAATCCTGCAGCGCACGCAAGGTCCCCCTGCTCAAGCCAGCGCATGTCCAGGTCCGTCTGAAGTTTGCCAATGACCATCTGGATGATCCAGAGGAGGAATGGGAGAAGGTCATGTGGTCTGATGAGACAAAAATAGAGCTTTTTGGTCTAAACTCCACTCGCCATGTTTGGAGGAAGAAGAAGGATGAGTACAACCCCAAGAACACCATCCCAACCGAGAAGCATGGAGGTGGAAACATCATTCTTTGGGAATGCTTTTCTGCAAAGGGGACAGGACGACTGCACCGTATTGAGGGGAGGATGGATGGGGCCATGTATCGCGAGATCTTGGCCAACAACCTCCTTCCCTCAGTAAGAGCATTGAAGATGGGTCGTGGCTGGGTCTTCCAGCATGACAACGACCCAAAACACACAGCCAGGGCAACTAAGGAGTGGCTCCGTAAGAAGCATCTCAAGGTCCTGGAGTGGCCTAGCCAGTCTCCAGACCTGACCCAATAGAAAATCTTTGGAGGGAGCTGAAAGTCCGTATTGCCCAGCGACAGCCCCGAAACCTGAAGGATCTGGAGAAGGTCTGTATGGAGGAGTGGGCCAAAATCCCTGCTGCAGTGTGTGCAAACCTGGTCAAGAACTACAGGAAACGTATGATCTCTGTAATTGCAAACAAAGGTTTCTGTACCAAATATTAAGTTCTGCTTTTCTGATGTATCAAATACTTATGTCATGCAATAAAATGCAAATTAATTACTTAAAAATCATACAATGTGATTTTCTGGATTTTTGTTTTAGATTCCGTCTCTCACAGTTGAAGTGTACCTATGATAAAAATTACAGACCTCTACATGCTTTGTAAGTAGGAAAACCTGCTAAATCGGCAGTGCATCAAATACTTGTTCACCCCACTGTAAGTGGCTGTAGAAACAATTGTCTCAACATCCACTGACAGCTGATCGCAGACGTGCTTGCAGGCATTATGTGCTATGTGAGCTGGGCAATTAGCTTTCAGAATGCGATTGTTGGCACTGCTCAATAACTGGAAAAACGGAGTGGTGTTTTCCAATTTTGTCAGTTTCCGCAGTAGATGTTCTTGTGCATTTCTGTGGATGCATGCTGAGTTAGGTCATTCTCGCCTCCATGGCCAATTGAGAAAGCCCGACAGCATAAAGTACAGAAAGCTTTCGTTCGAGTTACCACTGACGGGCTTAACCCACGTCTTTTTTGCTTGACATTGTTTGTTGTAGCTGTACAGGCTTTTCGTTTTTGCTGGTTTATCCATATTTCCTTGATATGCCAAACCGACCGAACAACAACAGAAATTACTTTGCAGGAAATGGCGTGTTTACGCTATACTGTGATTGGATGAATATTCGAGACAATGGAGGTCCCATATGGGACAAACCAATTTAGCGCAATATAAGGGATATCCCGGCTAATACGGGACAATTGGCAAACCTGTCACGTTCCTGACCTGTTTTCCATTGTTTTTGTATGTGTTTAGTTGGTCAGGGCGTGAGTTGGGGTGGGCATTCTATGTTATGTGTTTCTATGTTGGTTCTCAATTAGAGGCAGGTGTTTGACGTTTCCTCTGATTGAGAACCATATTAAGGTAGGCTGTTCTCACTGTTTGTTTGTGGGTGATTGTTCCTGTGTCTGTGTCTACCACACGGGACTGTTTCGTGTTTTCGTTCGTTTGTGTAGTCTGTACCTGTTTGTGCGTTCTTCGTGTATATGTAAGTTCTCAAGTTCAGGTCTGTCTACGTCATTTGTTGTTTTGTAGTTTGTTTAAGAGTTTTACCATCTTCGTCTGTAAAACATTCAACGCTGCGTTTTGGTCCGACCCTTACTCCTCCTCCTCATCCGAGGAGGAGGCATTAGACAGCCGTTACAAAACCTACATGCATCCCACATTTAATTTGTTTGCCCCAGCAAGGTTTACATGCTAAAATCACCACTTCAAATGTCATTGACAGAAAACTTGAATCAATAGTTGTTTAGTAGTCCGAAAATGTCGGAAACATTAACTTGATTGGCCATGTGTAGGTAATGTAACTGTTTGTTACATGCAATATGCTTTGTGGACTCTGGTTTTGTGATGAAACAAAGGTGTGGTTGAATTTATTTTTCCATTGTGTCTTCTTATCGTCTCAGCCTTAGGCCTATATATCAGGTGGCAAGGCATATGAACTAACAGGTTGTAGAGCACAACACATAGTTTGTAATATGGATTTTTATTCCTGGCTTGGCTTCCCCAGTGATTTTACCCATGCTACTGTTCCTTTATTGTGCAAAACGACTGTGTTTGGTCTGCGATGTTAACACCAGGTTATCTTGGCAGACGTAATATTACATACATTATTAATTGTTCTCGACAAGACCCCGATTTCAAAAGGTCTCTCTGTGCTCTATTTTAACACTGGGATTTGCAGCATTTACATATATTTCTGTTTCAAAGGTTGAGTGGTGAAAAACAGGGATTAGTGCGATATGAAACAGCGGGGCTCATCAATTCAGTTTATCTCTTCGCAGTCTCCTTTCAGAGGGGCCCCTAATCTCGCCCCGCCTCAGTCTTCACATGAATTATCAACACTATTTAGATTAGTCTGAAATTGATGAGACAGTCTTTTGACTGAATAGAGAGTAATAGTAATGGCGTCTTTTTGTAGGCACTAACTCTGCCATGGTTCATTTAACAAAGCCTATGGGAAAATTGATTTTTTTTTGGGGGGGGGGGGGGGGGGGGGGGGGTATAACAACCCATCAATCATTTTCTATCCGAATACAACTCTTTTCTCTAAGAATATTCTAGAACATGGCTTGACCAATGTTTTGTGACTAACACATTTATTGTTATTTAGCACAGTTGTCATAACTATTCCGGGGGGGGCATGAAACTCTTATATGTTGTCTACTAAGCTAACATATGGAATTGTTTTAAGATGGTCATACCACGGATAATTTCGCTATTTGATTTTAAATTTTAGGACCCCTGCTGGTATCAAAATAAAATTTTAATATTTGTTGAAACAATGAATTTGGCCTTACTGCTATTAGCCCAGAGAAACGCATTGAATAACACATTCATACATGGAAAAACAGATGTTTGTTTTGAAGTGACTGTCCTATATCTATGAGATATAAGCAACGTCTGACTCAGCTTTTTACAGTTTTGAATGCTGAACCAAGGCTTCAGAGTTCAAACTGCAAATATACAGCAGCGCAATCATTTCCCAAAGCTATTTGTTAGTCTCATTAGCCTTGCACTGAACTGTACAACTATATAAAGATGTAACTTTAGTGTTGTCAAGAAAGTTTGGAAATCATGCTGTGTTGAGGGATATATTGTATATGAAAAGCCAACTGGTGGCCATCTCCAATAGAGATTCCAGTTTATTATAGGTGCAACTGTCCAACAGTCCCGGTAAGAGGACTGATAAACAAATAAAAAAAGCATACATGTCAGTAGGTATGTGCATCTTCCCCTTTCAAGATGATTCGAACACCTGCTCTTTCCATGACATACTGTAGACTGACCAGTTGAAAGCTATGATCCCTTATTGATGTCATCTGTTAAATCCACTTCAATCAGTGTAGATGAAGAGAAGGAGAGAGTTTAACTAATTATTTTTAAGCCTTGTAAGTATTGAGACATGGATTATGTATGTATGTCATTCAGAGGGTAAATGGGCAAGACAAAAGATTTAACGGGGTATGGTAGTAGGTGCCATGCGCACCGGTTTGAGTGTGTCAAGAACTGCAACGCTGCTGGGTTTTTCACTCTCAACAGTTTCCCGTGTGTATCAAGAATGGTCCACCACCCAATGGACATCCAGCCAACTTGACACAACTGTGGGAAGCATTGGTGTCATCATGGGCCAGCAACCCTTTGGAACACTTTCGACACCTTGTGGAGTCCATGCCCTGACGAATTGAGGCTGTTCAGGAAGCAAAAGTGGTTGCAACTCAGTGTACACTCAGTTTAGATACATTGGCTCCAATATGATACATTTTAGGTTGAAGCTAACCACACTGAGGATGATTACAGTTGAACACAATGTATCTGACAAGGCAGAGAATGTTGGCTAGCTCCGATATGGCCCGCTTAACCACTTACTGTCACGCCCTGACCTTAGAGATCGTTATTATTCTCTATGTTTGGTTAGGTCAGGGTGTGACTCGGGTGGGAAAGTCTGTTTTCTATTTCTTTGTTTTTGGCCGAGTGTGGTTCCCAATCAGAGGCAGCTGTCTATCGTTGTCTCTGATTGGGGATCATATATAAGTTGTCATTTTTCTTTCGGGTTTTGTTGGGATCTTGTTTTCTGTTTAGTGACTGTGCCTGACAGAACTGTTCGCTTTCGTTTTTGTCTTTGTTATTTTGTTTTGGTGTCATCAATAAAAAGACGATGTACGTCTACCACGCTGCGCCTTGGTCCACTCTTCATACCACCAACGAGAGCCGTAACACTTACACTCTGGCTCTCAAATGAACATGCAGATGCAACCAAAAAGTTGAAATAAAATAAAGTTATGGGGAGGCAATGTGTGTGAGGATTAGGGTTGCACATTTTGGGGAATATTCAGAGGTGGAAACTTTCTGTGGGAATTAACAGAAATATGTGCAAATTAATATTAATACCATTTAAATGTAGATGTTTTTTGCATTGGACATATTTTACCTTATCATAAGTAGACATAATTGCAAATGATAAAATCCTTCCAATAAAAGTTTTTTTTTTAAAACTATTTTGTTACGAATTGAACTTTATTTAAATGAGTTGACTCTTCACATGGGATGATTTCACTGAACAACAAAATAAAGGGATTATTGAATGATCCCCAATGATCCATCGCATCTCCCAAAAATGTTTTCAACATACATCTCTAAAATGATAGTCTAGAAACTAAAGCTTTGGTTGTCTTCCTCTCAAGCTTCCATGTCTTCTCCCTGGACCTCATCAATGTCCACCTCTTGAACATCAGACTCTGAGGCCTCATTTTCACTGTCACTTTCCAACCTTGTTGAGGATGGCTTGTTGTCAAGCTCAAAAAGCCTTAAATTGGCCACCAATTTTTCAACCCTTGTATTGGTCAGCGTGTTGCGTTCTTTGGTGTGTGTGTTTCCAAACAAGGACCAGTTGCGCTCTGAGGCGCCTGAGGTTGGTGGAATTTGGAGGATGATGGAGGCAACAGGGGAAAGAGCCTTATATCCACAAAGTCCCTTCCACCAGGTGGCTGATGAGACATGTTGGCACGACTGCCATATTGCATCTCCATCCCAAAGCCCTTGCATGGAAGTGTACTTTGCCAGACTGCCAAGAACCTTACCTTCATCCAGCCCAAGGTGGCGAGACACGGTAGTGATGACACCATAAGCGTTGTTGAGCCCTTGCCAGCATACTTGGGGTCCAACATGTACACTGCGGCGTGTATGGGCTTCAGGCAGAAGTCTTCACGCTTTTTGATGTATTTCAGAAGTGCAGTTTCCTCTGCTTGGAGCAACAGTGAAGTGGGCAGGGCAGTACAGATTTCTTATCTTACATCTGCAAGCAGAGTCTGAACATCAGACATGATGGCATTGTCTCCCTCAATCCGTTTAATGGCTACTACTATAGGTTTCAGGAGTTTCAGGCTGCTTACCACTCTCTCCCAAAATACATCATCCAGGAGGATCCTGTTGATGGGGCTGTCCATGTCGGAAGAAAGTGATATGGCCATTTCTTGGAGAGACTCCTTCCCCTCCAGGAGACTACCAAACATGATGACAACACCACCCCAACGGGTGTTGCTGGGCAGCTTAAATGTGGTGCTCTTATTCTTCTCACTTTGCTTGGTGAGGTAGATTGCTGCTATAACTTGATGACCCTTCACATACCTAACCATTTCCTTGGCTCTCTTGTAGAGTGTATCCATTGTTTTCAGTACCATGATGTCCTTGAGGAGCAGATTCAATGCATGAGCAGCACAGCCAATGGGTGTAATGTGAGGGTAGGACTCCTCCACTTTAGACCAAGCAGCCTTCATGTTCACAGCACTGTTTGTCACCAGTGCAAATACCTTCAGTGGTCCAAGGTCATTGAAGAGAGCCTTTTGCTCATCTGCAATGTAGAGACCAATGTGTCTGTTGTCCCTTGTGTCTGTGCTCTTGTAGAATACTGGTTGAGGTGTGGTGATGATGTAGTTAATTATTCCTTGACCACGAACATTCGACCACTCATCAGAGATGATTGCAATACAGTCTGCTTTCTCTGTGATTTGCTTGACCTTCACTTGAACTCTGTTGAACTCTGTATCCAGAAAATGAGTGGATAAAGCATGTCTGGTTGGAGGGGTGTATGCTGGGCGAAGAACATTCAGAAATATCTTCCAACACACATTGCCTGTGAGCATCAGAGGTAACTCAGTTGCAAGCACAGCTCGAGCAAGACATTCATCAGCATTTCTCTGACTACGTTCCTCCATTGAGTCAAAAAACCTTCTGATTCCAGGAGGACCATGAGCTGTTGCTATCGAAAGGGTGTCCGTTTCATCATTTTCACCTCAAATAGAAGTAGAGGGACTTTTGTCAGAGTTTGCTTGTTGTGAGCAGCTAAGGGAACTTTATGCACTTGGTCAGATGATTCTGCATCTTTGTTGCATTCTTCACATGTGATTTGGCACAGTATTTGCAAATGTACACAGCTTTTCCTTCTACATTAGCTGCAGTGAAATGTCTCCACACATCAGATAGTGCCCGTGGCATTTTCCTGTGAAGATTAGGAAAAAATGAGTAAAGAAAACAACAAATACAATTCCATGTACAGATAAATAGTTAAGCAGTTAGATTAAACAACTTGTTTGTAAGATAAATGTTTTAAAATGAAACATGTATCAAAACAGGTGAATTAACACTCCTCAGTTAGCAGGTTCCAGCAAGCTAAACTCACATGGTGGCAAAAACTAACTAGCAGAAATTGTTAACAAGTTAGAAATGATTTAAACACACTTTGCTGTAGGCTACTAGTTAACAAAAAATCATGTCATATAAAATATATTCACCCCACCCAGTATTGTAAACAAAACTTACCAGAAAGCATGCAGTCCTTGGCTCAGACAGTGTAGTAGTGTGGGCTCAATAGCATCTCATTAGTTTGCAAGATCTTGAGAATCAGCTGTACATGTGATGGAAGAATGCACTGTGCATGCAGAGGGTTGCAATTCCATTGAATTGGGGATAGTTTAAGCAAAATATGCCACAAGACCTAGAATTGCCTTGTGTATCCCACAAAAAGGTTCACTGTTCACGGAAATTTACCGTAACGTTTTCGACCCTTTGCAACCCTAGTGAGGAGAACTAAGTACAGCTTTGCCCAACAGCGACTGAAACGCTCATGCTTATTCAGAATTCGCACTGTGACCTGTAAGATAAGAATGCACATAATTGGTCCACTGACTGCAAAATATACACTGCTATAACACACAAAAACATCCAATACCACATTTCATTACCTCACAAAACATCCCTTCAGAGATGAAGTGGAAGTGCGTGTCTGTGTCAAAGTCCTTGTCCAGCTGTGCAATGACCCAGAATATCTTCCTTATGAGGGCCTGTTGGCACTTGGAGACTGCAGGATGAGCAAACTCTGAGCCTTCTTTTTGTCTCACCCTGGACGATCCTGAAGGATCCAGCCACTTGCTCATCCGGTCGTTTTTGACTCTGCCGTCGGAAAGCTCTCAGTATGCATAGTTTAGTGGAAGGGTACTGTTAGCCATGTGTGAATTGTAAGCTAAATGTAGTTGAGAGACTCATCAAGACAATCATAATTCTTCAGAGAAGAAAATTACCTAAATGTCTTTGTCAGTGAGGGCATCAATGCCGAGGTGGTGGTGGAGGGCAAGTGTTCTGGAAAATACCAAGTAATAAAGTTCATTATTTTTCTTTGATCAAACGTTTTAGTCCAATTGCAAAATGATGCATCTACTATGAGGTGGAATCCAATTACATACCTGTTTTATGTCATCTTTGTCACTGAACACTCTGCCAGAGACACGGCACGGTATCAACAAAGATGCCACAATGCTGACTCATCGAGTTCCTGTGTCTCCACCAAAAGGCTGTGAACCTCGAGTCTGCCACCTGTAAGTCATAAGCAACAATATGATTGAGTTGAACATCTTCATTCAGACCCTTGGTTCAGAACCTGGAACACACAGATTGCGTATTTAAATAAGGCAACGACTTATGGAGCAGACTAAGAATCCAGTTGTAAGAATCCATCTAAGCCTGGCGCCATAGTCATGGGTACACAATGGTCCATTTACTCAGATCCCAGATGTTCATGAAGGGAAGGGAAATGCTGTACATTTAAAATAGATTTTTTGAGGGTTTGTATCATTTAATTTACACAACATGCCTACCACTTTGAAGATGCAAAATATGTTTTATTGTGAAACAAACAAGAAATAAGACAAAAACAGAAAACTTGAGTGTGCATAACTATTCACGACCCCAAAGTTAATTCTTTTTAGACCCACCTTTTTTTGCAGCAATTACAGCTGCAAGTCTCTTGGGGTATGTCTCTATAAGCTTGGCACATCTAGCCACTGGGATTTTTGCCCATTCTTCAAGGCAAAACTGCTCCAGCTCCTTCAAGTTGGATGGGATGGTGTCTCGGGGTGATGAGAGGTTTTGGGTTTGCACCAGACATAGCATTTTCCTTGATGGACAAAAAACTATATTTTAGTCTCATCTAACCAGAGTACCTTCTTCCATATGTTTGGGGAGTCTCCCATGTGCCTTTTGGTGAACACCAAATGTGTTTGCTTATTTTTTTCTTTAAGCAATGGCTTTTTTCTGGCCACTCTTCCGTAAAGCCCAGCTCTGGGGAGTGTACGGCTTCAATGGGTTCTATGGACAGATACTCCAATCTCCGCTTAGCAGCTCCTTCAGGGTTATCTTTGGTCTCTTTGTTGCCTCTCTGATTAATGCCCTCCTTGCCTGGTCTGTGAGTTTTGGTGGGCGTCCCTCTCTTGGCAGGTTTGTTGTGGTGCCACATTCTTTCAATTTTTTAATAATGGATTTAATGGTGCTCCGTGGGATGTTCAAAGGTTCGGGATATTTTTTTATAACCCAACCCTGATCTATACTTCTCCACAACTTTGTCCCTGACCTGTTTGGGGAGCTCCTTGGTCTTCATGGTGCCGCTTGCTTGGTGGTGCCGCTTGCTTAGTGGTGTTGCAGACTCTGTGGCCTTTCAGAACAGGTGTATATATACTGAGATTATGTGACACTTAGATTGCACACAGGTGGACTTTATTGAACTAATTATGTGACTTCTGAAGGTAATTGGTTGCACCAGATCTTATTTAGGGGCTTCAGAGCAAAGGGGGTGAATACATACAGTTAAAGTCGGAAGTTTACACACACTTAGTTTGGAGTCATTAAAACTCGTTTTCAACCACTCCACAAATTTCTTGTTAACAAACTATAGTTTTGGCAAGTCGGTTAGGACATCTACTTTGTTCATGGCTCAAGTAATTTTTCCAACAATTGTTTACACACAGATTATTTCACTTATAATTCACTGTATCACAATTCCAGTGGGTCAAAAGTTTACATACACTAAGTTGACTGTGCCTTTAAACAGCTTGAAAAATTCCAGAAAATGATGCCATGGCTTTAGAAGCTTCTGATAGGCTAACTGACATCATTTGAGTCAATTGGAGGTGTACCTGGGGATGCATTTCAAGGCCTACCTTCAAACTCAGTGCCTCTTTGCTTGACATCATGGGAAAATCTAAAGAAATCACCCAATACCTCAGAAAAAAATTGTAGACCACAAGTCTGTTTCATCCTTGGGAGCAATTTCCAAATGCCTGAAGGTACCACGCTTATCTCTACAAACAATAGTACGCAAATATAAACTCCATGGGACCACGCAGCGTCATACCGCTCAGGAAGGAGACGTGTTCTGTCTCCTAGAGACTAACGTACTTTGGTGCGAAAAGTGCAAATCAATCCCAGTACAACAACAAAGGACCTTGTAAATATGCTGGAGGAAACAGTCACAAAAGTATCTATATCCACAGTAAAACAAGTCCTATATCGACATAACCTGAAAGGCCGCTCAACAAGGTAGAAGCCACTGTTCCAAAACCACCAAAAAAAGCCAGACTACGATTTGCAACTGCACATGGGGACAAAGATTGTACTTTTTGGAGAATTATCCTCTGGTCTGATGAAACAAAAATAGAACTGTTTTGCCATAATGACTATCGTTATGTTTGGAGGTAAAAGGGGGAGGCTTGCAAGCCGAAGAACACCATCCCAACCGTGAAGCGCGGGGGTGGCAGCATCATGTTGTGGGGGTGCTTTACTGCAGGAGGGACTGTTGCACTTCACAAAATAGATGGCATCGTGATTATGTTGATGTATTGAAGAAAAATCTCAAGACATCAGTCAGGAAGTTAAAGCTTGGTCGCAAATGGGTCTTCCAAATGGACAATGACCCCAAGCATTCTTCAAAGGTTGTGGCAAAATGGCTTAACTTCTCTGGGATATGTGGGACGGTAGCGTCCCACTTGGCCAAAATCCAGAAAAAATGTAGCGCGCCAAATTCAAATATATTACTATAAAAATCAATCTTTCATGAAATCACACATGAAAGACACCAAATTAAAGCTACACATGTTGTGAATCCAGCCAACATGTCTGATTTCAAAAAGGATTTACGGGGAAAGCACACCAAACAATTATGTTAGCTCAGTACATAGCCACAGAAAAACACATCCATTTTCCCAGCAAAAGATAGTAGTAACAAAAACCAGAAATAGAGATAAAATAAATCACTAACCTTTGAACATCTTCATCAGATGACACTCATATGACATCTTGTTATACAATACATTTATGTTTTGTTCGATAATGTGCATATTTATATCCACAAATGTCGGTTTAGATTGGCACCATGTTCAGAAATGCCTCCAAAATATCCGGAGTAATTACAGAGAGCCACGTCAAATAACAGATATACTCATCATAAACTTTGATGAAAGATACATGTTTTACATATAATTAAAGATACACTTGTTCTTAATGCAACTGCTGTGTCAGATTTAAAAATAACTTTACGTAAAAAGCACACCATGGAATAATCTGAGACGGCGCTCAGATTTAACAACATTTCTCCGCCATGTTGGAGTCAACAGAAATATGAAATTACATCATAAATATTCCCTTACCTTTGATTATCTTCATCAGAATGCAGTGCCAGGAATCCTAGTTCCACAATAAATCGTTGTTTTGTTCGATAATGTCCATTACTTATGTCCAATTAGCTAATTTTGCTAGCATGTGTAGTACACGTGTCCAAACGCTCGCGCAGATGCAGGCTAACGTCGGACGAAAACTTCAAAAAGTTATATTCCAGGTCGAATAAACTGGTCAAACTTAGTAGAGAATCAATCTTCAGGATTTTGTTATCATTTATATCCAATAGCGTTCCAACCGAAGCATTCTTTCATGTCTGTATAAGTAATGGAACGCAAGGCGACAACATGAGGAAAGCGCGTGGCCAAGAACTGGCAATCTGCCAGACCACTGACTCATTCCCCTCCCATCCGGTCACTGACTCATTCCCCTCCCATCCGGTCCCACAACACAGCATAAGCTTCATTCCATGTTCTACTGACTGTTGACATCTAGTGGAAGGCGTATGAAGTGCAAACAGATCCATATATTACAGGGAATTGAATAGGCGATGACTTTAACAACGACCACTCTCAGAATTTTCACTTCCTGTTTGGATTTTTTCTCAGGTTTTTGCCTGCCATATGAGTTCTGTTATACTCACAGACATCATTCAAACAGTTTTAGAAACTTCAGAGTGTTTTCTATCCAATAGTAATAATAATATGCATATATTAGCATCTGGGACAGAGTAGGAGGCAGTTCACTATGGGCATGCAATTCATCCAAAAGTGAAAATGCTGCCCCCTATATCAAAGAAGTTAAGGACAACAAAGTCAACGTATTGGAGTGGCCATCACAAAGCCATGACCTCAATCCTATAGAAAATTTGTGGGCAGACCTGAAAAAGCGTGTGCGAGCAAGGAGGCCTACAAACCTGACTCAGTTACACCAGCTCTGTCGGGAGGAATGGACCAAAATTCACCCAACTTATTGTGGGAATCTTTTGGAAGGCTAACCGAAATGTTTGACCCAAGTTAAACAATTTAAAGGCAATGCTACCAAATACTAATTGAGTGTATGTAAACTTCTGACCCACTGGGAATGTGATGAACGAAATAAAAGCTGAAATAAATCATTCTCTCTACTATTATTCTGACATTTCACATTCTTAAAATAAAGTTGTGATCCTAACTGACCGAAGACAGGGAATTTTTACTAGGATTAAATGTCATAAATTGTGAAAAACTGAGTTTAAATATTTGGCTAAGGTGTATGTATGCATGCACCACTTTTCTTTTTTTCTTTTTTTTTGAAACAAGTGAATTTTTTCATTACACTTCAACAATTTGCCTTATTTTGTGTATGTTCATTACATGAAATCCAAAAAAAAAAAATTACAGGTTGTAATGCAACAAAATAGGAAAAACACCAAGTGGGATTAATAATTTTACAAGGCACTGTAAACTACCGTTCAAAAGTTTGGGGCTACTTCGAAATGTCCTTGTTTTTGAAAGAAAAACACATTTATTGTCCATTAAAATAACATCAGTACCGGAGCGCCAAGTCTAGTTCCAAAAGCCTCCTTAACAGCTTCTAAACCCAAGCCATAAGACTGCTACTCTCTGTTTATTATCCATTTAAGATCACTTTACCCCTACTTTCATGTACAAATTACCTCGACTAACCTGTACCCCCACACACTGACTTGGTACCGGTACCCCCTGTATATAGCAACATATTATTATTGATTTTTTTTATTTCGTTTATTTGGTAAATATTTTCTTAACTCTATTTCTTGAACTGCATTGTTGGTTAAGGGCTTGTAAGTAAGCATTTCACGTTAACCTTTCACGAGTATCAATCCCGGATCCGGGATCACCCCCCACCCCCCCCACACTGATTAGCATAGCTAGCATAGCGTCACAATTAAATAGTAGCATCTAAATATCATTAAATCACAAGTCCAAGACACCAGATGAAAGATACAGATCTTGTGAATAACCCCATCATTTCTGTTTTTTAAAATGTTATACAGGGAAGACACAATATGTAAATCTATTAGCTAACCACGTTAGCAAAATACACCATTTTTCCTTTGTCCACCATTTTCTCTCTCCACCAGTAGCTATCACCAATTCTGCTAAACTAAGATATTGATAGCCACTAACCAAGAAAAAACCTCCTCAGATGACAGTCTGATAACATATTTATGGTATAGGATAGGTTTTGTTAGAAAAATGTGCATATTTCAGGTAGAAATCACAGTTTACAATTGCACCCACAGTCACAACTGGACTAGAATTACTAGAGAGAGCAACGTGTATGACCAATTTACTCATCATAAAACATTTCATAAAAATAGACAAAGCATAGCAATGGAAAGACACAGATCTTGTGATTTCAGACAATATTTCAGATTTTCTAAGCGTTTTACAGCGAAAACACAATAAATCGATAAGTTAGCATACCACATATGCAAACAATACCAGAGCATCAATTCAAGCCAAATAGCGATAACGTAATCATCGCCAAAAGATATTAATTTTTTCACTAACCTTCTCAGAATTCTTCCGTTGACACTCCTATAACATCATATTACAACATACATATATTGTTTGTTCGAAAATGTGCATATTTAGCCATAAAAAACCGTGGTTATACAATGAAGATGGTAGCAAAACCAGCATGGAAAAGTCGGTCGCCATCTTTCAGAGTGATCTAGTTTAATCAATAGCTAATCATATACTTGACTAAAAAACACAGGGTTGACAGGAATCGAAAGACAAATTAGTTCTTAATGCAATCGCTGATTTACATTTCTAAAATTATCCTTACTGTGCAATACAGGGTTCGCCAAGCGAAGGGATAGAAAACAAAATGGCGAAATATGCGTTTAAAATATTTCGACAGAACAACGATTTATCATATTAAATATTACTTACTATGAGGTGATTTTCCATCAGATTCTTGGGCAATGTATTCTTTCTTGGGTCTAATCTTCTTTTGGTCGAAAGATGTCCTTTGTCCGTCTAAATGCCCGCTAACGTTCGACCGGGACCCCGAAATGTGCCCGGTGCTTCACATAGAAATGCATCAAAATCGCACTAAACGGATATAAATTGCTATAAAACGGTTTAAATTAACTACCTTATGATGTTTCTAAGTCCTATATCGAATTAAATTACAGACGGATACATTTCACGTTGATAACCGAGCCTGTGAAAATGGCATCCGGAGGTCCCTTCCTGCGTAAGGGCGAGCGTCGAAAGGGGGGCTACTCTCACTCCTTGGTCTTTTATAACCTCTGAGAGCTACCTAGAAGGCCCATTCCACTTCTCATTGGTTACTGACATCCAGGGGAAGGCGGGTGCAGTTCGTGTCGTTCCATAGGATACACAGAGACCTTAAAAACTGATCTGAAACCAGAGCTTCGCTCTCAGACCTTTCACTGTCTGTCATGGATTTCGCTGTAGAAAGAGTTCTGGGTCACCCACAGACATAATTCCAACGTTGTATGAAACTAGAAAGTGTTTTCTATCCAATAGAATTAATAATATGCATATTGTACGAGCAAGAATTGAGTACTAGGCAGTTTAATTTGGAGACGACAAAATGCTAATTCGGAACAGCACCCCCTGTAGTCGCAAGAAGTTTTAAGGTGTACACCTGTTCTTTTTGGCGCATATGACAAGAACTATTTTATTTTATTTTAATTGTGATTTATTCAGCCCAGATGCAAATGCAGTTGCATTTCTTTTCAATAAAACCTTTGATGGTGTCCCATTTAAATTCTAAGATCATCGACTGAATTTTTTTGTAGTACGGAAACGTTAAAGCGCCATCTTGTGGCTGTTTTAGTAGATTCTGAAATGTGTATCTGGCAGTAATAAGCATGATGATCAGAAAACCTATTTTCTTGATCAAAGAAAATAAAGGAGTACATAATAGTACAAAATCAATTTGGGAGAACGTTTTGTGCCTATTTGAATAGAAAGTGTACTCTTTTTTTCTTTAGGGTTATGAGCTCGCCAGGCATCATTGAGGTTGTAATCAGATACTATATGTTGGAGAGCCTTGGTTGCCTGTGGATTGTAGTTGGTCTTATTCGATTTGGGCTGGTGTGATTACAAGTGGTCTGCGGTTGTGATGCCGGTTCGACGTACTCCCAAATTCTCTAAAACGACGTTGGAGACAGCTTATGGTAGAAAATTAACATACAATTCTCTGGCAACAGCTCTGGGGGACATTCTTGTAGGCAGGATGCCAATTGCACGCTCCCTCAAAACTTGAGACATCTGTAACATTGTGTTGTGGGACAAAACTGCACATTTTAGACTGGCCTTTTATTGTCCCCAGCACAAGGTGCACCTATTCCACAGCTGTCAGTTGGGTGGATTGTCTTGACAAAGGAGAAATTCTCACTAACAGTGATGTAAACAAATGTGTGCACACAATTTTAGAGACATAAGCTTTTTGTGCTTACGGAAAATTTCTAGGATTTTTTATTTCAGCCATGAAACATGGGACCAACACTTTACATGTTGGTTTATATTTTTGTTCAGTATAATAATAAATTAAAACTACATAAGTAACCAATTCAGACCTTTACAATTAAGCTAACAGACTTGATGAGTAAAGTAGGGTAATGAAGAAAAAAAAAGACAATTAAAGCAAAAAGAAGATGACATATGCAAGCCTGATAGTCCCAGTACATATGACACCTCCATTTTTTATATTGTTTTTTTATTTAACCTTTATTTAACTAGGCAAGTCAGTTAAGAACAAATTCTTATTTACAATGACGGCCTACCCCAGCCAAACCCGGACGACGCTGGGCCAATTGTGCGCCGCCCTATGGGACTCCCAATCACGGCCGGATGTGATGCAGCCTGGTCCAATATGGTCCATTGTTCATTAATGGTGTCATCACTGTGTAAATTTCCTGGATCATATGCAATATAATTATAACAAGTTCAATGATCAGCAATAAAAGTAATATTTTTCCTTGTACCCAAACATGAGGGGTGTTCTCATCTTCTTATGCTGAGGGCAGCATCATAGCCATAGGCTAGGCTGCGTGATTGTGCTTGGATAGCGTACCTGAATAATGAGCCAGTCATGGGGTTCCATCTGTCGGCTTTTCCCCTTGTGTATTGGGTTTGATGTGCTTCTCAAATACAAATGATTGAGCTTCCTTGGTAGTGGAAAACGTGTGTGTGTCACGAATCCCGCTTCCTGAGTCTGTGTTTGCCTGTGTTTCTGTCCTGGAGTGTGTTTCCGGTGTCCTGGAACGCACCCTGTCTGGTTGCTTGTTATTAGCTTGTTGGGAGATCGATGTTCACCCGCACCTGTATCCCATCAGTAATCTGCACATCTGTCCTGATCATCACCTCTCCCCTTCAAAAGCTCTGACCTGACATCCATTCCCTGCCAGATCGTTAGCCAAGAACAGTATGTTGTGCCCACGAACCAGCCTCC
The DNA here is from genome assembly GCF_016432855.1 of Salvelinus namaycush. Taxonomy (NCBI): domain Eukaryota; kingdom Metazoa; phylum Chordata; class Actinopteri; order Salmoniformes; family Salmonidae; genus Salvelinus; species Salvelinus namaycush. Next base: position 37,438,415 of record NC_052309.1, on the reverse strand, counting down.
AGTTTATAGAGTTTGTTTTGTTTTGTTTTATTGTTTTGTACGTCTTGCTTGACTTTAACTTACCGCCGTTTGTTTTGTTTACAGCCATTCACCCGGAACCCATACCCCATCCCTGTCTGCTCGTCGCCAGTGTGTTGTTATCCATTGGATCTGCCTATCCACTCCCATCAACCCACCTCCGCTGTCCGCTCCTCCACCCGGAACTATCTACCTCCACGTTCTCATTGATTAATAAATACTCACCATCTTTTTACTCACCTTGTCCTGGTCTGCTTCTGGGTCCAATTCTGGTAAACCCTGACAGAACGATCCGGCCAGTGATGAACCCAGCGGACCTGGACTCCGTTTGCCATGCAATTACCCAGCAGGAGAAGATGTTGGGACAACACAAGACGGCGCTACACGAGATAGCGGGTTCAATCCGAAACTTATCGGATAGATTAACGAGTATCCAGGATCAGCTCAGGTTGCCGGCGGATCATCCACCACCTGTTTCATCCATATCACCTGCCGATTCGGGAGCGGGTTCCTTCCGTGAGCCCAAGGTTCCGACACCGGATAAGTACGAGGGAGATCTGGGAGGATGCCGTTCATTTCTTTTGCAGTGTGGGTTAGTTTTTGATCTGCAGCCCTACTCTTACGCCACAGATAAGGCTAGGATAGCTTTTGTTATTGAGCTGCTGCGTGGTAGAGCTCTGGAATGGGCTTCAGCTGTTTGGGAACGACGGGACACCTGCATGACGTCATACCAGGGTTTCACGGCAGAGATGAGAAAGCTTTTTGACCATCCAGTCCGAGGTAAGGACGCAGCTAAACGTTTGTTCTCTCTTCGCCAAGGAGCTCTCAGTGTGGCAGACTTTGTGATAGAATTCCGGACATTGGCTGTGGAGAGTGGTTGGAATGAGGAATCACTACAAGCGGTTTTTTACCAGGGGTTGTCGGAGCAACTCAAGGACGAGCTGATCTCCTATCCAGAGCCTAGTGACCTAGATAGTTTGGTCACCTTAGCTATTCGGGTAGATAATAGAGTCCGAGAGAGAAGGAGGGAGAAGAAGTGGGGTCCATCTAATCAATCTGAGACTCGGTTACCATTCGGGTCAGGAAATGGACCAGAACGGGTTGATCATTTTCCTTCACACGGGATAAGTGGAGGAGTTCTGCCGCCAGATCCTGAACCTATGCAAGTGGGGCGGCACGGGTTAACTAAGGACGAGCGCCAACGTAGACGTGAGACCAACAGCTGCCTCTACTGTGGTAGTTCGGGACATTACATCTCCGTTTGTCCTCAGCGCCCGTTAAACTGCTCGGCTCGTTAAGTTTGGGAGGTTTGTTAGCGAGCCAGTTTCAACCTCTCAAGAGCCCTGTCAGACCTCGTTTTCCTGCTACCCTCATAAATAAGGATCAGAGTTTAGCGATTAACGCTTTCATCGATTCAGGTGCCGATGACAGCTTCATTGATGCCGACTTAGTGGAACAGCTGGGGCTTTCCAAGGAGCAATTACCGGAAGCCATTGAAGCAACCACTCTGAACGGCAGTGTTCTGGCACGGATCACTATGAGGACTGAACCGGTTAAGATGTTGTTGTCGGGGAATCATTCAGAGGTTATTTCTTTTTTCATTTTGCCTTCCCCCCATGTACCTTTGGTTCTTGGATACCCCTGGCTAAGAGAACACAATCCTTCGTTCGATTGGGTGACTGGTAAGGTAACTAGTTGGAGCATTGAGTGCCATGCTAACTGCCTCAGGACTGCCTGTTCTCATGCTGTCCCCAGTCGGGTCAGTGAGTCTGCTCCTCCTGATTTGTCCCTGGTTCCTGAAACATATCACGAGTTGGGTGAGGTGTTCAGTAAGCAGAAAGCTCAGTCACTTCCTCCCCACCGACCTTATGATTGTACGATTAAGCTGTTCCCTGGAGCTGCCTTTCCCAAGGGACGGTTATACAGTATTTCTCGACCTGAGCGGGAAGCCCTGGAAACCTACATAAAGGAGTCTCTTGCTGCAGGTCTCATTCGTCCCTCGTCATCACCCCTGGGAGCTGGATTTTTTTTTGTGAGTAAGAAGGATGGCTCTCTTCGACCGTGTATTGATTATCGGGGGTTGAATGATATTACGGTCAAGAACAAGTACCCCTTGCCCTTGATGAGCTCCGCTTTCGATTCTTTACAGGGTGCTACTGTGTTTACGAATCTTGATCTACGCAATGCGTATCATCTGGTTCGGATCAAAGAGGGGGACGAGTGGTTGACTGGATTCAATACACCTATGGGACATTTCGAGTACCAGGTGATGCCGTTTGGACTTTCCAACGCTCCAGCAGTGTTCCAAGGTTTGGTGAATGACGTGCTGAGGGATATGATCGGTCTGTTTGTGTTCGTTTACCTGGATGACATCCTGATTTTCTCCAAGGAGCTTTCCAGCCACATCCAGCATGTTAAGCAGGTCCTGCAGCGGTTATTGGAGAACCGTCTGTTTGTGAAGGCAGAGAAGTGTGATTTTCACGCCCACACTACATCCTTCCTCGGGTACATTATCTCCAGGGGTGAGATCAAGATGGACCAAGAGAAGGTTCGGGCGGTTCGGGATTGGGCCCAGCCCGGTACGAGATTGCAGCTCCAGAGATTCCTGGGATTTGCGAACTTCTATCGGAGGTTTATCCGTGATTACAGCCGGGTGGCCGCTCCTTTAACTGCTCTGACGTCTTGCACCAGAGTTTTCTGTTGGACTCCTGAGGCAGACCGAGCATTTCTGAACTTGAAGAGCCGATTCACCAACGCCCCAATTCTCTCTCAACCTGACACTTCCCGTCAGTTTGTTGTTGAGGTGGACGCGTCTGATGTGGGGGTGGGCGCCATCCTGTCCCAGCGTAGCTCCACTGACGGTAAACTCCATCCCTGCGCCTTCTACTCTTGTCGTCTTTCACCAGCTGAGAGAAACTACGATGTGGGTAACCGGGAGCTTCTCGCTGTGAAGCTTGCCTTGGAGGAGTGGCGTCACTGGTTGGAGGGAGCGGAGCAACCGTTTGTGGTCTGGACTGACCACAAGAATCTGGCTTACGTGCAATCGGCTAAACGTCTCAACTCCCGTCAGGCCAGGTGGGCTTTGTTTTTTGGACGCTTCAATTTTTCCCTGACGTTCCGACCTGGGTCGAAGAACGGCAAGGCGGACGCCTTGTCCCGGATGTTCTCCAAGACGGATGAGAGTGGGGCCAAGACTGAGACGATTCTTCCCCAGAACCTTGTCGTGGGAGCCGTTACATGGAGGATTGAGGAGGATGTGATGGCGGCCCTTCGGACGCAGCCCGGCCCCGGTAACGGTCCACCCGGTCGGTTGTTCGTGCCTGAGTCGGTCCGTTCTGCTGTTCTTCAGTGGTCCCACGCCAGCAAGATAGCTTGTCACCCTGGCGTTGCTCGGACTATGGCGCTACTGCGCAGACGATTTTGGTGGCCTGCCATGGGAGAAGATACCCGGAGGTTTGTTGCCGCATGTCCTGTTTGTGCTCAGAACAAAAGTACCAATCGGCCCAGCTCTGGGCTTCTTCACCCCCTACCTATTCCTCGGCGACCTTGGTCGCATCTGGCCCTGGATTTTGTCACGGGATTGCCCCCTTCTGTTGGGAACACGGTCATTCTGACCATTGTGGACAGATTCAGCAAGTTTGCTCATTTTGTCCCTCTCTCCAAGCTTCCATCTGCCACGGAGACGTCCGAGATCCTGGTTAGGGAGGTTTTCAGGGTCCACGGATTGCCCAGTGACATTGTTTCTGACCGTGGTCCTCAGTTTACCTCTGCTGTCTGGAGATCCTTCTGTTTGGCCATTGGAGCTACAGTCAGTCTCACTTCTGGATTTCACCCACAATCTAATGGTCAGGCGGAGAGAGCCAACCAGAAGATGGAGTCCACGCTGCGTTGTCTTGTCTCCTCTGATCCTACCTCTTGGTCATCTCAATTACCCTGGGTCGAGTATGCCCATAATACCCTTCCTTCATCTGCCACTGGGATGTCCCCCTTCCAATGCCTTTACGGATACCAACCTCCCTTGTTTCCTTCTCAGGAGAGGGAACTTTCGGTTCCTTCTGTCCAGGCCCACATTCGTCGTTGCCACCGGACCTGGCATCGGGCCAGGAAGGTCCTCCTTAGAGTTTCTGACCGGTATCAGATCCAGGCGAATCGTCGCCGTATTCCTGCTCCCGCTTATACCATCGGAGATAAGGTTTGGTTGGCTACACGGGATCTTCCTCTACGGACTGAGTCGAGGAAACTGTCACCAAGGTTCATTGGTCCGTTTGTGGTGGATAGAATCATTAACCCTGTTGTGATCCGACTCAAATTGCCGGCAACGCTTCGAGTACACCCCACATTTCATGTCTCCTGCCTCAAGCCGGTTCTCCTCAGTCCTCTGTTGCCCCCTCCTCCTCGGCCTCCTCCTCCTCGGATGATCGGAGGTGGTCCTGTCTACACGGTGCGTCGCATAATGGATTCCAGACGGCGGGGTCGAGGTTTCCAATATCTCGTGGATTGGGAAGGATATGGTCCAGAGGAGAGGAGTTGGATTCCTCGGCGTCAGATCCTTGATGACGACCTGCTTCGTGACTTCTACCGCCTCCACCCTGGCGCTCCAGGTAGTCCGCCCGGTGGCGTTCGTCGGAGGGGGGGTACTGTCACGAATCCCGCTTCCTGAGTCTGTGTTTGCCTGTGTTTCTGTCCTGGAGTGTGTTTCCGGTGTCCTGGAACGCACCCTGTCTGGTTGCCGGGCGAATTAGCTTGTTGGGAGATCGATGTTCACCCGCACCTGTATCCCATCAGTAATCTGCACACCTGTCCTGATCATCACCTCTCCCCTTCAAAAGCTCTGACCTGACATCCATTCCCTGCCGGATCGTTAGCCAAGAACAGTATGTTGTGCCCACGAACCAGCCTCCAGTTTATAGAGTTTGTTTTGTTTTGTTTTATTGTTTTGTACGTCTTGCTTGACTTTAACTTACCGCCGTTTGTTTTGTTTACAGCCATTCACCCGGAACCCATACCCCATCCCTGTCTGCTCGTCGCCAGTGTGTTGTTATCCATTGGATCTGCCTATCCACTCCCATCAACCCACCTCCGCTGTCCGCTCCTCCACCCGGAACTATCTACCTCCACGTTCTCATTGATTAATAAATACTCACCATCTTTTTACTCACCTTGTCCTGGTCTGCTTCTGGGTCCAATTCTGGTAAACCCTGACAGAGTGTTGTGTACGGGAAGGCCAAGATGAGTTCTGCCATGTGATAAGATAATCATGCGTGCTTGTTTTTCAAATCAGATTTGCTACTTTGCAATAATGTTGAGAGCTCATTTGCATCTCAGAAACATTATGCTTTTGAACAGGCCACCTATTGACATATCACACTGTCACATCCTGATTAGTTCAGACAAATCCTTTTAAAGTTCTTACAACCTTTGCATATCTTTCACTATACAGTCATGGCCAAAAGTTTTGAGAATGACACAAATATTAATTTTCACAAAGTTTGCTGCTTCAGTGTCTTTAGATATTTTTGTCAGATGTTACTATGGAATACTGACGTATAATTACAATCATTTCATAAGTGTTAAAGGCTTTTATTGACAATTACATGAAGTTGATGCAAAGAGTCAATATTTGCAGTGTTGACCCTTCTTTTTCAATCTGCCCTGGCATGCTGTCAATTAACTTCTGGGCCACATCCTGACTGATGGCAGCCCATTCTTGCATAATCAATGCTTGTAGTTTGTCAGAATTTTGGGGGTTTTGTTTGTCCACCCGCCTCTTGAGGATTGACCACAAGTTCTCAATGGGATTAAGGTCTGGGGAGTTTCCTGGCCATGGACCCAAAATATCGATGTTTTGTTCCCCGAGCCACTTAGTTATCACTTTTGCCTTATGGCAACGTGCTCCATCATGCTGGAAAGGCATTGTTCGTCACCAAACTGTTCCTGGATGGTTGGGAGAAGTTGCTCTCGGAGGATGTGTTGGTACCATTCTATATTCATGGCTGTGTTCTTAGGCAAAATTGTGAGTGAGCCCACACCCTTGGCTGAGAAGCAACCCCACACATGAATGGTCTCAGGATGCTTTACTGTTGGCATGACACAGGATTGATGGTAGCGCTCACCTTGTCTTCTCTGGACAAGCTTTTTTCCGGATGCCTCAAACAATCAGGAAGGGGATTCGTCTGAGAAAATGACTTTACCCCAGTCCTCAGCAGTCCAACCCCTGTACCTTTTGCAGAATATCAGTCTGTCCCTGATGTTTTTCCTGGAGAGAAGTGGCTTCTTTGCTGCCCTTCTTGACACCAGGCCAAACTCCAAAAATCTTTGCCTCACTGTGCATGCAGATGCACTCACACCTGCCTGCTGCCATTCCTGAGCAAGCTCTGTACTGGTGGTTCCCCGATCTCGCAGCTGAATCAACTTTAGGAGACGGTCCTGACGCTTGCTGGACTTTCTTGGGTGCCCTGAAGCCTTCTTCACAACAATTGGACCACTCTCCTTGAAGTTATTGATGATCCGATAGATGGTTGATTTAGGTGCAATCTTACAGGCAGCAATATCCTTGCCTGTGAAGCACTTTTTATGCAAAGCAATGATGACGGCACATGTTTCCTTGCAGGTAACCATGGTTGACAGAGGAAGAACAATGATTCCAAGCACCACCCTCCTTTTGAAGCTTCCAGTCTGTTACTCTAATTCAATCAGCATGACAGAGTGATCTCCAGCCTTGTCCTCGTCAACACTCACACCTGTGTTAACAAGAGAATCACTGACATGATGTCAGCTGGTCCTTTTGTGGCAGGGCTGAAATGCAGTGGAAATGTTTTTGGGGGATTCAGTTCATTTGCATGGCAAAGAGGGACTTTGCAATTAATTGCAATTCATCTGATCACTCTTCATAACATTCTGGAGTATATGCAAATTGCCATCATACAAACTGAGGCAGCAGACTTTGTGAAAATTAATATTTGTGTCATTCTCAAAACTTTTGGCCACGACTGTAGACTATGAATTGAGTCTGGTAGTGAAGTGCGTATAAGGAGAAGTATGTGGCTATTGGCATTCTCTCAACCAGCTTCATGAGGTAGTCACCTGGAATGCATTTCAATTAACAGATGTGCCTTGTTAAAAATGTATTTGTGGAATTTATTTCCTTCTTAATATATTTGAGCTAATCAGTTGTGTTATGACAAGCTAGAGGTGGTATACAGAAGAAAGCCCTATTTGGTAAAAGACCAATTCCATATTATGGCAAGAACCGCTCAAATAAGAGAAATGACAGTCCGTCATTACTTTAAGACATGAAGGTCAGTCAATACGGAAAATGTCAAGAACTTTGGAAGTTTCTTCAAGTGCAGTTGCAAAAACCATCAAGTGCTATGATGAAACTGGCTCTCATGAGGACCGCCACAGGAAAGGAAGACCCAGAGTTACCTCTGCTGCAGAGGATATGTCCATTAGAGTTACCAGTCTCAGAAATTGCAGCCAAAATAAATACTTCACAGTGTTCAAGTAACAGACACATCTAAACATCAACTGTTCAGAGGAGACTGCGTGAATCAGGCCTTCATGGTCGAATTGCTGCAAAGAAACAACTACTAAAGGACACCAATAATAATAAGAGACTTGCTTTGGCCAAGAAACATGAGCAATGGACATTAGACTGGTGGAAATATGTCCTTTGGTCTGATGAGTCCAAATTTGAGATTTTTGGTGAACGGATGATCTCTGCATGTGTGGTTCCCACCGTGAAGCATGGAGGAGGTGTGATGTTGTGTGGGGGGGCTTTGTTGGTGACACTGTCTGTGATTTATTTAGAAATCAAGGCACACTTAACCAGCATGTCTACCACAGCTTTCAGCAGCGATATGTTATCCCATCTGGTTTGCGCTTAGTGGGACTATCATTTGTTTTTCAACAGGACAATGACCCAACACACCTCCAGGCTGTGTAAGGGCTATTTGACAATGAGGGAGAGTGATGGAGTGCTGCATCAGATGACCTGGCCGCCACAGTCACCTGAACTCAACCCAATTGAGATGGTTTGGGATGAGTTGGACTGCAGAGTGAAGGAAAAGCAGCCAACAAGTGCTCAGCATATGTGGGAACTCCTTCAAGACTGTTGGAAAAGCATTCCAGGTGAAGCTGGTTGAGAGAATGCCAAGAATGTGCAAAGCTGTCATCAAGGCAAAGGGTGGCTATTTTGAAGAATCTAAAATCAAAAATATATTTTGATTTATTTGACACTTTTTTGGTTACTACATGATTCCATGTGTGTTATTTCATAGTTTTGATGTCTTCACTATTATTCTACAATGTAGAAAATAGTAAAAATAAAGAAAAACCCTTGAATGAGTTGGTGTGTTCAAACTTTTGACTGGTACTGTATTTGACAATGCTGAGCCATCTTTCACAGAATTTTTTTTCACATGAATGATACTGGTGACTCGTGCTATTTACAAGGGCAGCCAGTGTCACAGCCATGGCCTTTGTTTCTATGGAGACACAGGGCCCGCTGGTTTGTGACAACCATCACCACTTAACAGCCTTGTATGGCGACTCGGTTAGATACTATGAATGATTTGTGACCTCCCGAGACTCAAAACGCTCCGTCTGAGCAAATTGCGGCCTCTGTCCAAGGGAGCGCCAGATTACCTTCCACTGGCAGCAGCATCACCCACTCAGATGTTGTGACAGTGATGCTGTTGCCCAGCTAATATGACACCTCAGAAAGCACTTCATGAAGAAGTATGAGGTGATTAAGAAGGGTGCAGCTGTAGCATGTTATAATTAAGCAATAAGGCCCAAAGGGGTGTGGTGTATTGGCCATATACCACAACCCCCTTAGGTGCCTTATTGCTATTATAAACTGGTTACCAACATCAATAGAACAGTAAACAAGTATTTTTACCTCATATCCATGGTATATTGTTTGATATACACACGGTTGAATTGTTGTTTCAGCAAATCAGCATCAGGGACCCAAACTAACCAGTTTATAATGTGGCGTACTCACACTGTGTCTTTGGTACTGCTTAATTTTTGGGCCACGGCAGAGCAGATTTGAACAATTTAGGTGTGTGCTGCTTTAAGGCACTGTGGGACATCCCTCCCATTTGAAAGATACTAGCAGTTTTCTTAGACTTGATGAATAGACTTCTCCATACCGTGTGATAAGATACTGAATTACTTAAGCCATGCGCTGAAATACTGTAATGTGAAATATGATGAACTCTACTTTTTGGAAGCTGACTTTCGATTTTAGCCACCAAGATCATGCCACTGTTTGAGTGTGTAGTGTATTGTTAAATTCACATGGAATATTAACCCATGTGTCATCCACTCCACAGACGGTTGAAATAATGCCAACATAAGGTCAAGGGGTTATTTGTTTGTGCAAATTAACCCCAATTAGCATATAAAGAATATACTGTACATGCAGTACATATAGCATACCAAATACATTATTCTTCACCCATGTCCTTCAGATTGAGTGAAAAATCAAAAATGTTGAGTATCGCACTATTTTATTTGACAATATTATATTGATACTGTGATTACAAGTCTGATTCCTTGCGAGGTTGTTAATGTTAGCTAGCGTTAGTCGCCTGTACCTGTGCCAACATGTAGGTATTTGTCATCTTATAGCTTTACTCAGCTTGTTCTGTCTTCTTTTTAAATGGTGAGCCAGCATGATTTCAGCACTTTTATTTGTGAGGTCCCTGGCAAATCTATCCCTAAGTGTCATTGACAAGAAATTCCACTCATAGTATTGCACTATAGCTTTCAGTACTGTTTTTCTCTGTGCAGTAGATGCATATCATGAATAGCAATGGCTTAGTTTTTTTGTTCCTCTGCCTTTTCCCAAAAGCACCACTCTACTCAGGAGAGAATGGCCTTGACTGTTTATTGCATAATGTATGGAATTTCTAATCCAGCATATGAAAAAAGCTTGACAGCAGGGATTGTATTTTCAGTCAGAATTAGCTTCCTTCGGATGTTGGACGGGTCTCGGTGCCTCCAGTGTAACTGATTTTCTGATCATATACAGTATTTGATTACTGGAGGGATCTCTCTTTCTCTCTCGATCTCTCCCTCCCTCCCCGCAGACAGGTTTTCAAGAAAAGTTTAAACCTGGCTGAGGGTACAATTTAGTGTCACAATATTGTTTTCAATGTTCATTTTAGGTCTGATGCCCAGCTGAGCATTCAGCTGTCATGATACCACGACAGCCCTCAAGGAATGTTACTGGACTATGCAAACTGGAAACCATATATCCTGGGGCTTGATTTATTGTAGCTGGGATTTTAACAAAGCAAATTTGAGAACAAGGCTATCTAAATTCTATCAGCATATTGATTGTAGCACTCGTGCGGGCAATATACAGGATCACTGCTACTCTAACTTCCGCAATGCATACGAGGCCCTTCCCCGCCCTCCTTTCGGCATATCTGACCATGACTCCATTTCTTTCCTCCCGTACTATAAGCAGAAACTCAAACAGGATGTACCCGTGACAAGAACTATTCAACGCTGGTCTGACCATTCGGATTGGGAAATGTTCCGGGTTGCCTCAGAGAACAATACCGATTTATATGCTGATTAGGTGAGTGAGTTTATAAGGAAGTGCATTGGAGATGTTGTACTCACTGTGACTATTAAAACCTACCCTACCCTTTTCCTTAGATCTCTCAAATATAGGACAGACACTTCAGAACAAACTTCCTTTAGGGGGAGACTATCTGTTGTTCCGTGTAGTGAATCTCTTATTCTATGTGTATGTATGGGCTAATAGCAGTAAGGCCAAAAGGTCTTTTTCAGCATATATTTCTTTTAATATATATTTTTGATACTTCAAGGGGTCTTAAAATTCAAAATCAAATAGCAAGCTGATCCTTGATATGATCCTTGATATACCCCCCCCCCCTCCCCAGACCAATGGCAGTTGTAGGCCTATGTCATCCCATGTAATGCAATTTATGGTGGAACTCAGTGGAGGTTGGTGACTTGAAAAAGTGAGGAGGATGGGAGACCCACAGTATAGGCGCTGAATGCACGGACATGTCAAAGTGTGTTTCAAAAGTTATTTTAACCTAAAGCATTTAATAAAGACATTTATTGTACAATATTATGGGGAATGGTAATGAGAGGGCTACTTACACAGTGTTTGGAAGGGATCACAGCAGGGATTGAATAAGGGTATGTATGAGGCATGAATTGAGATGTTCAAAGGCTTGACTTCAGTAAAGGACAGGATTTGTCTGGGAAGACAAAAAACAATAACACAACACACTACACAGTTCGACCAAAGAGCTAAGAATGAGTTAGTCCAAGCAAGGAGTAATAATGTAATTGTGTTTATGTATGTGATTGACTCTACATAGAGTAATGAAAAAAAAATGGATAGGAGTACTCACAGTGCTTGGAGAGGAAACATTCAATGTGCCAGTGGATGAGCGGGCACATGAGACGTAGCTTCAGTTCATATCAGGACAGAGTTGACAATGGTAGTAGAGTCATCACCTCTTGATCAGGGAACCGGAGGGAGGGGACTTAGCTGGAAATACAAATAACAGATACATTCCATTACAGCTGCGCCATCGTGGTTTGAACAAGTTTCTCCGTTAAACACAGAGTTCACATCTCGCCCACTTGACACATCAAAGTAGCCCAAGAAACATTCCTGAATAACGCCCTGGGGGCAATTTTTACACCCTGGGCCCTGGAGTTTTTCCTTATCTGTTAATTAACCTAACCAGGAAAACTCTGGACCCTATAAGGTATGACAGTGATTAATCAGTTGTAAAAATGTTTTGTAAGGGCTATGATGGGACCAGTTTTTCCTAATCAGGTCACATGGTTTTAAAAACTGAAAACAACTCCGGGCCCTGGGGGGGGTGAAACCCCTGTCAAATTGCAGCAACCTTATACTTGTTCATATTAATTATATTTAGACTAGATTAGAAAGGGGATTTCCTCTACCCTGACACAGAGACAACAACTGATAGACAATAGAACTCACAGGGCTGACCTTGCTTTATGAATGTTTGCATCATGCAGTTCTATGCAACTGTAGACCTTATTAAAAAAATGTACTCACATCTGTCATCATCATTATGTTGATTGATTAATTCCAGTTAATAATTTGGATTGAAAACATATTGGCAGCCTAGCCAGCCCAATTTTTAATATAAACCAAATTTGATCACATTCAAATTTTCTCCTGACACACAAATGGACTATAAATACATAACGTTACTAAATAGTTAAACTGACCAAATGGACAGTGCACATAGGCTGTATGCATCTGCTCTTATTAGTACCCTACAGTTGATCAGACTGAAAAATGGTCTAGTTTTCATCCCATACAGCATGTCAGATCTCTAATGTTTAGGTGTAGCCTAGGCTGCTGCAACATTTATATCATGAGTTTTTGCTTGTGCCTGTCCGGAGTGATTATGTATTTTCATCTTTGCAAAATAAATACCAGAGGAAAGTGGAAAGCCTACTTGAGCGCACTTGGAAAAATGCGCTGCATCAACCTCTCTCTTTAATCTAACTTTTTGTTCGAAAAGAACCTCTCACTCAACGTCAACAAAACAAAGGAGATGATCGTGGACTTCAGGAAACAGAAGGTGGAAAGTTTTAAGTTCCTTGGCGTACACATCAACGACAAACTGATAGGGTCCACCCACACAGAGAGTATGGTGAAGAATGCGCAACAGTGCCTCTTCAACCTCAGGAGGCTGAAGAAATTTGGCTTGTCACCCAAAACCCTGACAAACTTTTACAGATCCATAATCGAGAGCATCCTGTCGGGCAGTATCACAGCCTGGTACGGAAACTGGTCCACACTCAACTGCAAGGCTCTCCAGAGGGTGGTGCGGTCTGCACAACGCATCACCGGGGGCAAACTACCTGCCCTCCATGACACCTATAGCACCCAATATCACAGGAAGGCAAAAAAGATAATCAAAGACAACAACCACCCGAGCCACTGCCTGTTCACACTGCTCCCATCCAGAAGGTGAGGTCAGTACAGGTGCATCAAAGCTGGGACCGAGAGACTGAAGAACAGCTTCTATCTCAAGGCCATCAGACTGCTAAACAGCAATCACCAACTCAGAGAGTCTGCTGCCACTTTATCAAATGGATCACTAATCACTATAAACAATGCCACTTTAATTAATGCCACTTTAATAATGTTTACATATCTTACAATACTCATATCGTATGTATATACTGTATTCTATTGCAACTTGCCTATGTCGCTCAGCCATCACTCATCCATATATTTATATGTACATATTCTCATTCCCCCCTTTTTAGATTTGTGTGTATTAGGTAGTTGTTGGGGAACTGTTAGATTACATGTTAGATATGACTGCACTGTCGGAACGAGAAGCACAAGCATTTCGCTACACTCGCATTAACATCTGCTAACCATGTGTATGTGACAAATACAATTTCATTTCATTTGACTAGATAGGCTCAATGGTTGAAAAAGTACCCAATTGTCATACTTGAGTAAAAGTAAAGATACCATAATAGAAAATGACTCAAGTAAAAGTGAAAGTCACCCAGTAAAACACAACTTGAGTATTTGATTTTAAATATACTTTAGTATCAATAGTCAAATGTAATTGGTCAAATACACTTATCAAAAGTAAAAGTATAAATTATTTCAAATTAATTATATTAAGCAAACCAGACGGGACTATTTTGTATTTAATTTTTTATTTACGGATGCCCAGGGGCACACTCCAACACTCCAACATAATTTACAAACAAAGCATTTGTGTTTAGTGAGTCCACCAGATCAGAGGCAGTAGGGATGACCAGGGTTGTTCTCTTGATAAGTGTGTGAATTGGACCTGTCCTGCTAAGCATTCAAAATGTGATGAGTACTTTTGCATATCAGGGAAAATGTAGGGAGTAAAAAGTATATTATTTTCTATGGGAATGTAGTGAAGTAAAAGTAAAGTTCTCTGCAACTGTGCAAGTGTGTGAGCTTGAGTGAACGACAGGGAGATCAAGCCAGAGAAAAGGGGAAAAACTTTACAAGACTCACCAAGGGATGTGTCCGTTGTAGGGTTGGCAGGACACAGGTTTTGCACCTGAAAAAATGGGCAAGTTGAAATAGGATTTATTTGCTTAATGAAGTGTATAGTCATTGTTTATATATGAATCATTAGTCGTAAGTACAACTTAATCAATCCTAGTATCAATCAAAGAGATTTCCTTAGTGGTGCTAATGATGATGACATACTGATTATCTGCTGTACTTGTTTTGGGATAGTACCTCCTCCACAACTGTGTTGGTTTAGTTGGATGCATTCCTCTCATATGACCATTTCCACTGTGTTCTGAAAGTAGAAAGGTAATAAATACTTGCCCTTACCAAAAAATGTGTCTGAATACAACAGTGACTTTATATTTGGACATTCCAGGTTGGTAGAGCCAGGTGTTATACTGCATTGAAAACCAGACAAGTACAAATCAGGCTCTAATGTCTGGCACAAAGACAATAAATGGGTGTAATTTGCATCTGCAACTGTAAACTTGTGTGAGTAAAAGTGATTTACCTTGACAGTAGGGTTGATTTACTTTACTTTTGTATTTAGAACAAACTATGAATCTATTCTCAATGATTACTTGTTAATACTGTTGTTTATATGTATTATGTATCACTACAGATCATGTCATTCATAAATTTGGAGTTGACTCTGGACAATTTAAGGCAGTGATCCGGACGAAGCTAAGCAATGAGGGCAGGGTGTTATTTATGTACGTTTTCATGTTATTTATTTATGTCATTACAATTAACCTTGGAATTTTGGGAACAAAGTAAGTAATTAATTTCACATTTCCAATCATTTTTATTTTGTATATTGCATTTAAGAAAATACACCCCATATATTTTAATTCTGTGCAGTATCAGTAGTAGTGGTGTCAAATTAAGCTTCAGACGGTAAAATGACACTGGGAATAAATCATGTCCCCATTTTAAGCCCACACATGCACAGTTCTTCATACATGATTCCTCCAGTCTTATTTTGGATTAATAGAGCTATCTTAAATAACTGTTTTTTTTCTCAACAAAGCCTAAACAGGTACTGTAGTGAATCTAAATGTTTCTGAATATCAGGTTAATGGCAGGGTAATTAGGAGTGAGCTAGATTTCCACAGTAATCAAACCTGCTTTATAGGTAAGGGTTTTTCATAGAAAGTTTGATTGCTGTTTATTGAGCTTTATTGGAGTTTATGCTTGAATTCATCGCACACCTGTTTTGGTATCCCTTGCTGTTTGGCCTAGTAATAGCCAGCTGTTTCACATCCCATGAGTTATTGATGACTTCCCACTAAATATGTGAATGTCAAATCAAATCAAATGTTATTTGTCACATGCGCAAAATACAACAGGTGTAGACCTTACAGTGAAATGCTTACTTACAAGCCCTTACCCAACCATGCTTTAAGAAGATATAAGAAAGAATAAGTGTTAAGTCAAAAATAGATAAGTAAAAATAGAAAATGAAAGTAACAAATAATTAAACAGCAGCAGAAAAATAACAATAGTGAGGCTATATACAGGGGGTACCAGTACAGAGTTAATGTGCAGGGGGCACCGGTTAGTCGAGGTAATTGAGGTAATATGTACATGTAGGTAGAGTTAAAGTGACTATGCATAGATAATAAACAGAGAGTAGCAGCAGCGTAAAAGAGGGATCTGGGTTTTCAGTCTCCTGAGGGAGAATAGGCTTTGTCGTGCCTTCTTCACGACTGTCTTAGTGTGTTTGGACTGTGATAGTTTGTTGGTGATGTGGACACCAAGGAACTTGAAGCTCTCAACCTGCTCCACTACAGCCCCGTCGTTGAGAATGGGGGCGTGCTCGGTCCTCTTTTTCCTGCAGTCCACAATCATCTCATTTGTCTTCATCACGTTGAGGGAGAGGTTGTTGTCCTGGCACCACACGGCCAGGTCTCTGACCTCCTCCCAATAGGCTGTCTCATCGTTGTCCGTGATCAGGCCTACCACTGTTGTGTCATCTGCAAACTTGATGATGGTGTTGGAGTCGTGCCAGGCCATGCAGTCATGAGTGAATAGGGAGTACAGGAGTGGCCCCAGTGTTGAGGATCAGTGTGGCAGATGTGTTGTTACCTACCCTTACCACCTGGGGGTGGCCCGTGAGGAAGTCCAGGATCCAGTTGCAGAGGGAGGTGTTTAGTCTCAGTGATGAGCTTTGAGGGCACTATGGTGTTGAACGCTGAGCTGTAGTCAATGAATAGCATTCTCACATAGGTGTTCCTTTTGTCCAGGTGTTAAAGGGGAGTGTTGAGTGCAATAGAGATTGCATCATCTCTTGGGGCTGTATGCAAATTGGAGTGGGTCTAAGGTTTCTGTTACAATGGTGTTGATTTAAATCATGACCAGCCATTCAAAGCACATCACGGCTACAGACATGAGTGCTACAGGTCGGTAGTCATTTAGGCAGGTTACCTTAGTGTTCTTGGGCACAGGGACTATGGTAGTCTGCTTGAAACATGTTGGTATTACAGACTCAGTCACAGGGACAGGTTGAAAATGTCAGTAAAAACACTTGCCAGTTGGTCAGCGCGTGCTCGGAGTATACATCCTGGCGGCCTTGTGAATGTTGACCTGTTTAAATGTTGACCTTACTCACATCGGCTACGGAGAGCGTGTTCACACAGTCTGTCCAGTAGTCAGCTGATGCTCTCATGCATGTTTTAGTGTTACTTTCCTCAAAGCGAGCATAGAAGTAATTTAGCTCGTCTGGTAGGCTCGTGTCACTGGGCAGCTCACGGCTGTGCTTCCCTTTGTAGTCTGTAATAATTTGCAAGCCCTGCCACATCTGACGAGCATCGGAGCCGGTGTAGTACGATTCAATCTTACTCCCGTATTGACGCTTTGCCTGTTTGATGGTTTGTCGGAGGGCGTAGCGGGATTTTTTATAAGCTTCCGGATTAGAGTCCCGCTCCTTGAAAGCAACAGCTCAACCCTTTAGCTCAGTGTGGATGTTGCCTGTAATCTATTGCTTCTGGTTGGGGTATGTACGTACGGTCACTGTGGGGGTGACGTCATCGATGCACTTATGAAGCCAGTGACTGATGTACTCCTGGTGTACTCCTGAATGACATCAGAAGAATCCTGGAACATATTCCAGTCTGTGCTAGCAAAACAGTCCTGTAGCTTAGCATCTGCTTCATCTGACCACTTTCTTATTGACCGAGTCACTAGTGCTCCTGCTTCAGTTTTGCTTGTAAACAGGAATCAGGGGGATAGAATTATGGTCAGATTTGCCAAATGGAGGGCTTTGTACAGATCTCTGTGTGTGGAGTAAAGGTGGTCTAGAATTTTTTTCCATCTGGTTGCACATTTAACATGCTGGTAGAAATTAGGTAAAACATATTTAAGTTTCCGTGCATTAAAGTCCCCGGCCATTCGGAGCACCACCTCTGGGTGAGCGTTTTCCTGTTTGCTTATGGCCATATACAGCTCATTGAGTGCGGTCTTAGTACCAGCATCGGTTTGTGGTGGTAAATAGACAGCTACGAAGAATATAGATGAAAACTCTCTTGGTAAATAGTGTGGTCTACAGCTTATCATGAGATACTCTACCTCAGGCGAGCAAAACCTTGAGACTTCCTTTGATTTCGAGCACCAGCTGTTGTTTACAAACATACGTAGTCTTACCAGAGGCCACTGTTCTGTCCTGCCGAAAAAGCTTAAAACCCGCCAGCTGTATGTTATTCATGTTGTCGTTCAGCCACGACTCTGTGAAACATACGATATTACAGTTTTTAATGTTCTGTTGGTAGGACATACGTGCTCGTAGCTCGTCTATTTTTTAATCTAATGATTGTACATTGGCTAATAGGACCGATGGTAAAGGCAGATTACTCACTCGTTGTCGGATCCTTACAAGGCACCCCGATCTTTGTCCCCGATATCTCTGTCTCTGTCTCTTTCTCCTGCGAATGACGGGATGAGGGCCTTGTCGAGCTTGTGAAGTAAATCCTTCCCGTCTGTAATTTCCTCAATGACGCAATTTAGTTTGCAGTTTACACAATATATATGGACACAATCACCATTTAAAACAATTTGTTACATCAAAGGCATATTTAGCATTAATGAATAAGTAAATGAGGGGAATAGTTCAGCTAAATTAAAAATATATTCGTTAACTTACCTTGAAAGCAGTCTATGGACAAATAGAGACTACAATTCACACTTTTGTTTTCTTATTAAACTAGCCACTGCCACCAACTGTTAATATTAAATCCATGTATCTCAAGGTCCCCAGTTACAGTAGTATGCTTCAATGGTAATGCCTGAATCATCTCAAAGTAACTAAGTCACTGAGCCACACAATCCCTTTCAAAGATGATTCTCACAAGAAGAATTTCCTCACATAACTGTTTACGGCATTGCGTACATAGCTAATATAGTTAGTTTATGGCTTGTAGCTTAGTATAATCTTTGTTTATTCTTTCTCACCCTTGTTTTCAAAGGGAAAAAAGTAAATCCTCATCAGAGGGAAGACATTTTTATTCATCCACTAAAGGGTTTCAAGACATTTCAAAGTGTGAGCATCCAGAATGACTTGAATTGAAATACCATGTATCTAATTGGACTGGCTAACCCGAATGTCCAGGCAGTCATATTCCTACATTCAAATACACATTGGATGTGAACTTTCAGAAATAGATGGGTACAATACAATTTATTCCCAGGGACTTGTCCTTGGGAAAACTAGTGAGGAGGAAACTCTGGGAACAATCTGTGAGAAAATAATATCAACAGTGCGGTTTATACAATCACTCAGCAAAGATGGAGCTTAGGCCTTATCTCACAGGGTGATTTATATGTATGAGCCCATATGAAGTGCTCAGATTTCCCCCTAACTAAATACAAGATAAATATCTGGTCATTATCATAAATATACATGAGCAGTATTTTACATCAGATATCAATCAGAATTTTGTGTGACAGAAAAACTTCTTTTTTTTCAGTTTTACTGTTTTGACAATACAATGTCTCCACCCCCAACCACAGCTGTACCTTTACCCCCAAAGAAAGTTCACGAGTAATTCAATACAACTTATCTAGGGAAATTTCCTTTAAACCAGTTTACTTATGACTACTGGACAGTTTTTGAAATACAAAACTGTGTTCTGAAAAATGCTTGAAAGGAATTAGGCTACGCCGCAAGATATGCTAAACACTTTTCTGCCATATATTCCGGCCTGGTGTCCAGTTATAGTGCTTTGAAGTTTGGAAAGCCTTTGCCTCTATCCATCTGGATTTCGTTTTCTCTCAGAGAACTACAGACCCACAATTCATCCCCTCAAAAGCTATCTCACAAAGTGACCATTTTTGATTCACAGTGCCATTGACTTTGAGGTTACATTTCATGTTGGTTGGGTTCTGGGCTACTGGCTCTACCATGTATCTGATATTTCAAAGGTATGAAAATATGGAGAGTTCCATTTGCTACGAACTATCATTTTCATGACACATTGCTCAAGGACAACCAGGATTTCAGTTGGTCTCTTATTCAATCACTTCACAATGCTTTTTTAAAATACATCTCTATGGAAATTGAACTTTTTGAGAAATAAATGCCATGGACATTTGTCAATGTCTGTGTCTTATCATATGACCTCTTATTATGATTCATTCTCGAAGAGTCAGAAAGAGGCGTATTTGTTTTTTGCACTAGATGTCATTTTTAATTCAAAGTTACTTTATTTGGATTTGTGCTGGCAGGTATGACATTAAATTGTTAACAACCTGCTGAAAATACATGTCTGGCACACTGGCTAGGTTTGTTCATGCATTTTACAGCATCTGGTTTCTCTTCATCTCTGGCTGGGTTCTTGTCATTTTTCTTGTATCCGGCCTTTTGCACTTTCAACAATCCTCATTCTATGTTCCTACCAAGGTTCACCAAAAGCCACTGATCATTTCCACTAGCTAGGTATTTTGGGAGGGGGGACTCGGGTTTCAGGGTTTGAAGTTGTGTGTGGACTGTAAATGTGTCGTTGATGAAGTGAACCCTGATCCTTGGGTGTGTCTATTGAAAGAGAACTTCATATGGGCCTGCTACCATCCTCAACATGCATGTTCTTTCTCCTGGAAGTAATATGGTTCAAAGCCAGGTCACTCTGTCAAACTTCCACCTGTCAACATAGTGGGGTGAACGTTTTGTTATTTTCAGTTTATACAGAAAAGAAAGGGTATTTTTAGTTCTGTGTTTTAAACCTCGTTGAAATAATACCTAATAAGTGTCAAGTGTTTTATTTTTATCTGATGAAGGGAAATGCATTTGTTTGTTGGGAGTTGAGAGGCAGTGGTTGAAAAAGTACCCAATTTTCATACTTGAATAAAAGTAAAGATACCTTAATAGAAAATTACTTAAGTGAAAGTCACCCAAGAAAATACTACTTGAGTAAAAGTCTAATACTATTTGGTTTTAAATATACTTAAGTATTAAAGTCAATTTAATTGCTAAAATATACTTCAAAGTAAAAGTTTAAATCGTTTTAAATTCCTTATATTAAGCAAATCAGACAGTAGAATTTTTTATTTATTTTTTATTTTACAGATAGCCAGAGATGTTCTGTTGATACGTGCGTGAATTGGACATTTTTACTGTGCTGCTAAGCATTCTATCATGATAAAGGCAAGACCCAGATGCAGACCGTGTCGAAGCAACAATGTTTATTACAGAAACGGGGGCAAAGGTACAGGACGGCAGACAGGCTCAGGGTCAGGTCAGGCAGAGGTCGGTAATCCAGAGGTGGGGCAAAGGTACAGGACGGCAGGCAGGCTCAGTGTCAGGGGCATGCAGAGTGGTCAGGCCGGCGGGCTCAGGGTCAGGACAGGCAAGGGTCAAAACCAGGAGGACGAGAAAAGAGAGACTGGGGGAAAAGCAGGAGCTGATACAAAAAAACACTGATTGACTTGGCAAACAAGACGAACTGGATACAAACAAACAGAGAACACAGGTATAAATATACAGGGGATAATGGGTAAGATGGGCGACACCTGGAGGGGTGGAGATAATCACAAGGACAAGTGAACAGATCAGGGCGTGACACATTCAAAATGTAACAAGTACTTTTGGGTGTCAGGGAAATGCATGGAGTAAAAAGTACATTATTTTCATTAGGAATATAGTGAAGTAAAAGTACAAGTAAAAAAATGTATAAATTGTAAAGTACAGATACCCCAAAAAATGACTTAAGTAAAAACACTTAAAAATACTACATAAGTACTTTACACCACTGTTGAGAGGTAAGAACTACATCCATAGATAAAATAATCACATTTTCTAAACAAATGAACCTTTCTCCATCTTGACTTGACTTAAGCCCTTGGCTCGGGTGCCCTTCATCTCACTTGGTTTGTGGCAAGTTCTTCTAGGTCGCACCAGTTTTCTCCATCCCGGCCCATACAGTATGTAAAATATAAATTTCCAAATAAACAAAAACAGTCCTCTTGGGTAATATTACTTTAAATACAGTATTTAGACACATATCCCTAGACATTGAATGCAAGCTGTCATGAATGAGGCAATCCTTTTTGGTGGATATACTGAAAACCAGCAAGTGATATTAGCAAAGAGATAGCAAAGGCATGCTTTAGTATCAGGATTTTCTCTGCTGTGTCAATTACTTAATGTCATCCTATTTCATTCCAGATTTTGAGTGTGAATTAAGCCTTCATTACAATGGAATTACCCACATCCATCAACGTGTTCTAGAAAATCTACATAGTTCTGAATGCACCACTGATCTTTTGGGTAGCCAGCAGGTGTGAACTTTAGTCTTTTTTCCCCTGCAGAAGTGTCTGTGTCGGTGTGAGTGTGTGTCCTTGCCTTCTAAACAGTTTAGTTGCCAGAAGACAGCAATTGCACTTTCCTAACCCTTTCCAGCATCGATCCTTGCATTTTCTACAAACTTACTCCACTTTTGACAGGTTTCAGCTTCATCGCTCTGCCTTTGAGTCATGCACTATCTCACTTTTATGTATTACCAGTCGATATCCAAATCAAATCAAATCAAATTTTATTTGTCACATACACATGGTTAGCAGATGTTAATGCGAGTGTAGCGAAATGCTTGTGCTTCTAGTTCCGACAATGCAGTAATAACCAACAAGTAATCTAACCTAACAATTCCACAACTACTACCTTATACAGACAAGTGTAAAGGGATAAAGAATATGTACATAAAGATATATGAATGAGTGATGGTACAGAACGGCATAGGCAAGATGCAGTAGATGGTATAGAGTACAGTATATACATATGAGATGAGTAATGTAGGGTATGTAAACATAAAGTGGCATAGTTTAAAGTGGCTAGTGATACATGTATTACATAGAGATGGCAAGATGCAGTAGATGATATAGAGTACAGTATATACATATACATATGAGATGAGTAATGTAGGGTATGTAAACATTATATTAAGTGGCATTGTTTAAAGTGGCTAGTGATACATGTTTTACATCAATTCCCATTATTAAAGTGGCTGGAGTTGAGTCAGTATGTTGGCAGCGGCCGCTAAATGTTAGTGGTGGCTGTTTAACAGTCTGATGGCCTTGAGATAGAAGCTGTTTTTCAGTCTCTCGGTCCCTGCTTTGATGCACCTGTACTGACCTCGCCTTCTGGATGATAGCGGGGTGAACAGGCAGTGGCTTGGGTGGTTGTTGTCCTTGATGATCTTTATGGCCTTCCTGTGACATCGGGTGGTGTAGGTGTCCTGGAGGGCAGGTAGTTTGCCCCCGGTGATGCGTTGTGCAGACCTCACTACCCTCTGGAGAGCCTTACGGTTGTGGGCGGAGCAGTTGCCGTACCAGGCTGTGATACAGCCCGACAGGATGCTCTCGATTGTGCATCTGTAGAAGTTTGTGAGTGCTTTTGGTGACAAGCCGAATTTCTTCAGCCTCCTGAGGTTGAAGAGGCGCTGCTGCGCCTTCTTCACAACTCTGTCTGTGTGGGTGGACCAATTCAGTTTGTCCGTGATGTGTACACCGAGGAACTTAAAACTTTCCACCTTCTCCACTACTGACCCGTCGATGTGGATAGGGGGGTGCTCCCTCTGCTGTTTCCTGAAGTCCACAATCATCTCCTTTGTTTTGTTGACGTTGAGTGTGAGGTTATTTTCCTGACACCACACTCCGAGGGCACTCACCTCCTCCCTGTAGGCCGTCTCGTCGTTGTTGGTAATCAAGCCTACCACTGTAGTGTCATCCGCAAACTTGATGATTGAGTTGGAGGCGTGCATGGCCACGCAGTCGTGGGTGAACAGGGAGTACAGGAGAGGGCTCAGAACGCACCCTTGTGGGGCCCCAGTGTTGAGGATCAGCGGGGTGGAGATGTTGTTACCTACCGTCACCACCTGGGGGCGGCCCGTCAGGAAGTCCAGGACCCAGTTGCACAGGGCGGGGTCGAGACCCAGGGTCTCGAGCTTGATGACGAGTTTGGAGGGTACTATGGTGTTAAATGCTGAGCTGTAGTCGATGAACAGCATTCTCACATAGGTATTCCTCTTGTCCAGATGGGTTAGGGCAGTGTGCAGTGTGGTTGCGATTGCATCGTCTGTGGACCTATTGGGTCGGTAAGCAAATTGGAGTGGGTCTAGGGTGTCCGGTAGGGTGGAGGTGATATGGTCCTTGACTAGTCTCTCAAAGCACTTCATGATGACGGAAGTGAGTGCTACGGGGCGGTAGTCGTTTAGCTCAGTTACCTTAGCTTTCTTGGGAACAGGAACAATGGTTGCCCTCTTGAAGCATGTGGGAACAGCAGACTGGGATAAGGATTGATTGAATATGTCCGTAAACACACCAGCCAGCTGGTCTGCGCATGCTCTGAGGACGCGGCTGGGAATGCCGTCTGGGCCTGCAGCCTTGCGAGGGTTAACACGTTTAAATGTTTTACTCACCTCGGCTGCAGTGAAGGAGAGCCCGCAGGTTTTGGTAGCGGGCCGTGTCAGTGGCACTGTATTGTCCTCAAAGCGAGCAAAAAAGTTATTAAGCCTGTCTGGGAGCAAGACATCCTGGTCCGCGACGGGGCTGGTTTTCTTTTTGTAATCCGTGATTGACTGTAGACCCTGCCACATACCTCTTGTGTCTGAGCTGTTGAATTGCGACTCTATTTTGTCTCTGTACTGGGACTTAGCTAGTTTGATTGCCTTGCGGAGAGAATAGCTACACTGTTTGTATTCGGTCATGTTTCCGGTCACCTTGCTCTGGTTAAAAGCAGTGGTTCGCGCTTTCAGTTTCACGCGAATGCTGCCGTCAATCCACGGTTTCTGGTTTGGGAATGTTTTAATCGTTGCTGTGGGTACGACATTGTCAATGCACTTTCTAATGAACTCGCTCACCGAATCAGCATATTCGTCAATGTTGTTGTTGGACGCAATGCGGAACATATTCCAATCCGCGTGATCGAAGCAGTCTTGAAGCGTGGAATCAGATTGGTCGGACCAGCGTTGAACAGACCTGAGCGAGGGAGCTTGTTGTTTTAGTTTCTGTTTGTAGGCTGGAAGCAACAAAATGGAGTCGTGGTCAGCTTTTCCGAAAGGAGGGCGGGGGAGGGCCTTATATGCATCGCGGAAGTTAGTATAACAATGATCCAAGGTTTTACCAGCCCTGGTAGCACAATCGATATGCTGATAGAATTTAGGGAGTTTTGTTTTCAGATTGGCCTTGTTAAAATCCCCAGCTACGATGAATGCAGCCTCAGGGTGTGTGGTTTCCAGTTTACAAAGAGTCAGATAAAGTTCGTTCAGGGCCATCGTTGTGTCTGCTTGGGGGGGAATATATACGGCTGTGATTATAATCGAAGAGAATTCCCTTGGTAGATAATGCGGTCGACATTTGATTGTGAGGAGTTCTAGATCAGGTGAACAGAATGACTTGAGTTCCTGTATGTTGTTATGATCACACCACGTCTCGTTAATCATAAGGCATACCCCCCCGCCCCTCTTCTTACCAGAAAGATGTATGTTTCTGTCGGCGGGATGCGTGAAGAAACCAGCTGGCTGCACCGACTCCGTTAGCGTCTCTTGAGTTAGCCATGTTTCCGTGAAGCAGAGAACGTTACAATCTCTGATGTCTCTCTGGAATGTTACCCTTGCTCGGATTTCATCAACCTTATTGTCAAGAGACTGGACATTGGCGAGTAGTATGCTAGGGAGTGGAGCGCGATGTGCCCGTCTCCGAAGCCTGACCAGGAGACCGCTACGTTTGCCCCTTTTACGGCGTCGCATAGGGTCGCCGGCTGGGATCAGATCCATTGTATTGGGTGGAAGGCAAAACACTGGATCCGTTTCGGGAAAGTCATATTCCTGGTTGGAACGATGGTGAGTTGACGTTGCTCTTTGGTGAGTTGACGTTGCTCATCCAGACAGATGATCCTCTGCATTGCCTCTCAGCTCTGCTCCATCAGCCATTGTGAGAACTTATGCAGAGGCACGACTCCATATTGAACTGGGTGATAAGTAAAGTTGGTGAACAGAATGTACTATAGAATGCATGATTCCACCACTTCGAGAGATCCAAAAAAAGTAATAGTTTTGATTAGTAAAATAAGCTTTCTGAGAGATTATATTTTCTTTGCTTACATCTGACTACTCTTTTAGAGGCACATGGTTTAGGAAAAGGCTCTTAATAGAGACAGTCATTAGATCATTTACTTTGATACTGTCCATATGTAGCTTGTTTTTGGTCACAGGTCCAGGAATGGCTGAAGAATTGCAACATTTACCTGGAGCTAACTTTGCAGATATCACTACTGGGTGATTTGTAAAGTCGATCAATAATATAATAAACCTTTAGCAAAAATCTTTATCTTAAATGTATAATCTGTAGAAACTAAGAGTATAGAAAGGTACAGAACTTTTGTGAAACATCACAGAACAGTTGAAAAATACACTGCTCAAAAAAATAAAGGGAACACTTAAACAACACAATGTAACTCCAAGTCAATCACACTTCTGTGAAATCAAACTGTCCACTTAGGAAGCAACACTGATTGACAATACATTTCACATGCTGTTGTGCAAATGGGATAGACAAAAGGTGGAAATTATAGGCAATTAGCAAGACACCCCCAATAAAGGAGTGGTTCTGCAGGTGGTGACCACAGACCACTTCGTTCCTATGCTTCCTGGCTGATGTTTTGGTCACTTTTGAATGCTGGCGGTGCTTTCACTCTAGTGGTAGCATGAGACGGAGTCTACAACCCACACAAGTGACTCAGGTAGTGCAGCTCATCCAGGATGGCACATCAATGCGAGCTGTGGCAAGAAGGTTTGCTGTGTCTGTCAGCGTAGTGTCCAGAGCATGGAGGCGCTACCAGGAGACAGGCCAGTACATCAGGAGACGTGGAGGAGGCCGTAGGAGGGCAACAACCCAGCAGCAGGACCGCTACCTCCGTCTTTGTGCAAGGAGGAGCACTGCCAGAGCCCTGCAAAATGACCTCCAGCAGGCCACAAATGTGCATGTGTCTGCTCAAACGGTCAGAAACAGACTCCATGAGGGTGGTATGAGGGCCCGACGTCCACAGGTGGGGGTTGTGCTTACAGCCCAACACCGTGCAGGACGTTTGGCATTTGCCAGAGAACACCAAGATTGGCAAATTCGCTACTGACGCCCTGTGCTCTTCACAGATGAAAGCAGGTTCACACTGAGCACATGTGACAGAGTCTGGAGACGCCGTGGAGAACGTTCTGCTGCCTGCAACATCCTCCAGCATGACTGGTTTGGCGGTGGGTCAGTCATGGTGTGGGGTGGCATTTCTTTGGGGGGCCGCACAGCTCTCCATGTGCTCGCCAAAGGTAGCCTGACTGCCATTAGGTACCGAGATGAGATCCTCAGACCCCTTGTGAGACCATATGCTGGTGCGGTTGGCCCTGGGTTCCTCCTAATGCAAGACAATGCTAGACCTCATGTGGCTGGAGTGTGTCAGCAGTTCCTGCAAGAGGAAGGCATTGATGCTATGGACTGGCCCGCCCGTTCCCCAGACCTGAATCCAATTGAGCACATCTGGGACATCATGTCTCGCTCCATCCACCAACGCCACGTTGCACCACAGACTGTCCAGGAGTTGGCGGATGCTTTAGTCCAGGTCTGGGAGGAGATCCCTCAGGAGACCATCCGCCACCTCATCAGGAGCATGCCCAGGCGTTGTAGGGAGGTCATACAGGCACGTGGAGGCCACACACACTACTGAGCCTCATTTTGACTTGTTCTAAGGACATTACATCAAAGTTGGATCAGCCTGTAGTGTGGTTTTCCACTTTAATTTTGAGTGTGACTCCAAATCCAGACCTCCATGGGTTGATAAATTTGATTTCCATTGATAATTTTTGTGTGATTTTGTTGTCAGCACATTCAACTATGTAAAGAAAAAAGTATTTAATAAGAATATTTCATTCATTCAGATCTAGGATGTGTTATTTTAGTGTTCCCTTTATTTTTTTGAGCAGTGTATATGGGAAATAGAAATCCCATATGGATGGTGTTAAGAGATAGATGGGAGGGGTTGAGTGGAGCTGAAGGGTGGGACTAATAACAACAACATAACTCATGTAAAATATACTGTGTCCGTAAAATATATATAGGTTCAGAAATGTTGTGAAACAGCACAGTACGAAATATATGGTAAATAGAAATCAAACTGGATGGACATCAGAAATAGATAAGATAATTTAAGGGTAGAGGAAGGACAGGACTAAAAACAAATAAAATAGAACTATTGTCAAATAAATAGTGTCTGTAAAATGTATATAGTATGTATAAGCTGGAAGTAGAAGCCTAAGTAGTGTTGTTCATTAGTTTATTCCAATTAGGGGAGGGGTGGTAGGGTTACATTTACATTTACATTTAAGTCATTTAGCAGACGCTCTTATCCAGAGCGACTTACAAATTGGTGCATTCACCTTATGATATCCAGTGGAACAACCACTTTACAATAGTGCATCTAAATCTTTTGGGGGGGGGGGGGGGTTAGAAGGATTACTTTGTCCTATCCTAGGTATTCCTTAAAGAGGTGGGGTTTCAGGTGTCTCCGGAAGGTGGTGATTGACTCCGCTGACCTGGCGTCGTGAGGGAGTTTGTTCCACCATTGGGGTGCCAGAGCAGCGAACAGTTTTGACTGGGCTGAGCGGGAACTGTACTTCCTCAGAGGTAGGGAGGCGAGCAGGCCAGAGGTGGATGAACGCAGTGCCCTTGTTTGGGTGTAGGGCCTGATCAGAGCCTGAAGGTACGGAGGTGCCGTTCCCCTCACAGCTCCGTAGGCAAGCACCATGGTCTTGTAGCGGATGCGAGCTTCAACTGGAAGCCAGTGGAGAGAGCGGAGGAGCGGGGTGACGTGAGAGAACTTGGGAAGGTTGAACACCAGACGGGCTGCGGCGTTCTGGATGAGTTGTAGGGGTTTAATGGCACAGGCAGGGAGCCCAGCCAACAGCGAGTTGCAGTAATCCAGACGGGAGATGACAAGTGCCTGGATTAGGACCTGCGCCGCTTCCTGTGTGAGGCAGGGTCGTACTCTGCGAATGTTGTAGAGCATGAACCTACAGGAACGGGTCACCGCCTTGATGTTAGTTGAGAACGACAGGGTGTTGTCCAGGATCACGCCAAGGTTCTTAGCGCTCTGGGAGGAGGACACAATGGAGTTGTCAACCGTGATGGCGAGATCATGGAACGGGCAGTCCTTCCCCGGGAGGAAGAGCAGCTCCGTCTTGCCGAGGTTCAGCTTGAGGTGGTGATCCGTCATCCACACTGATATGTCTGCCAGACATGCAGAGATGCGATTCGCCACCTGGTTATCAGAAGGGGGAAAGGAGAAGATTAATTGTGTGTCGTCTGCATAGCAATGATAGGAGAGACCATGTGAGGATATGACAGAGCCAAGTGACTTGGTGTATAGCGAGAATAGGAGAGGGCCTAGAACAGAGCCCTGGGGGACACCAGTGGTGAGAGCACGTGGTGCGGAGACAGATTCTCGCCACGCCACCACGCCAGTGGAAAGTAATAGAGGAAAATATATTTTTAAAAGATATGCATGTATATATATAGTAGCAGTCAAAAGTTTGGACACAAGTACTCATTCAAGGGTTTTTCTTATTTTAAAAAAAGTTGTAGAATAATAGTGAAGACATTAAAATTACAAAATAACACATATGGATTCATATAGTAACCAAAAAAGTGTCAAATGAATCAAAATAGATTTTATATTTGAGATTCTTCAAAGTAGCCATCCTTTGCCTTAATGGCAGCGTTCCACACTTGTTGCATTCTCTCAACTAGCTTCATGAGGTAGTCACCTGGAATGCATTTCAATTAAAAGTTGTGCCTTGTTTAAAGTTCGTTTGCGGAATTTCTTTCCTTCTTAACGCATTTGAGCCAATCTGTTGTGTTGTGACAAGGTAGGGATTGTATACAGAAGATAGACCTATTTGGCATTCCAGGTGAAGCTGGTTGAGAGAATGCCAAGAGTGTGCAAAGCTGTCATCAAGGCAAAGAGTGGCTACTTTGAAGAATCTAAAATCTAAAATATATTTTGATTTGATTTACACTTTTTTGCTTACTACATGATTCCATTTGTGTTGTTTCAATGTTTTGATGTCTTCACTATTATTCTACAATCTAGAAAATAGTAAAAATAAAGAAAAACCCTTGAATGAGTAGGTATGTCCAAACTTTTCACTGGTACTGTATATGTACTTACAAAGAAATATATGGGGGATTGGAAAATATTCACACAATTACATTGATGGAAGCTACAATCTCTCTGCAATATTAAAGCTGATCTACCCCCCAAAAAATTAAATTAAAAACATTATGAAAATAATTAGAGACAGACCAAAGACGCTCGAATCCAAGTCGAATGTCACCTAGAGGCCGTTATGGCCCTCAGTTTTGCTGTCGGAATTGATGGGGCATCGTAAATTCCACAGTGATCAAATGTGTTTTATTCCTCTGTGTTTCAGAACCTATTCAATGTTTTATTGCCTCCAAGATCCACATCACAGCCAAGGGGGTCATTACAAAACAATCCATTATGCCCCTGAAGAATAAACTTGCAATGACAGATACATATTTCAATGAGGATGTTCGCCATTGTAACTGTAACTTGAGAATAACAAAGGCTAAAATGGCCAGGGAGTTGGGCTATAATTATTGACAATAGTGCTGAGCAATTACCTGAAATTGAGGTTACTTTTCTACTTTTGACAACTAATTGACCGACATGGGTTATTATTCAATTATTTGAATACCATTACGTTAGTTTTCTTTCTGTGAGCTCAATGCGCACATTGCAATTTCTCTAGAGATTAATCAGATCCAACCTGAACTGTGCGATGTATTAGGGCGTTGTAGTTTCCAACAGGCTAATATTCTACATAGTTTAGAGCATAAAACGTGGTAATTAACTACAATGACCATAATACATTGCGCATCTACTTTTCCGGTCAGTGTTTCTTTTTTGACTGATACAGAAGAGACTGAAAAAATGCGGGATCATGAGGTTATATAGAGAGCAGCTGTTGCTTGGCGAGGTATCTCTACCTGAAAATACATTTTCTAAGTGATTGATAGTTGGTATTCAGCAGACATAAAAGTAAGCTTTATTGACTTTGAAGAACTACAAAATAGTGATTTTGTCAGACAGCATAGGCAGCCGCTCTATAGAGATGAGATGATGACTTGGAATGAAATAATGAAATAAAACAAATGTAATATACACAACAACTGAAATATTTTATTAAAATGGTTGCTCATGGGACTATTTATTAATTGCTTTATTTTGTGTTGTTACAGGATTCAACCCACATAATGCATAGTGCATTTAATGTAAAAATGTTTTATCGAAACTGAAATTGAAAACCAAACCGACCTCAAAAAGCACTAATCGCTCAGCACTACTGAGCGAAGCTTACTTGTGGAGTGGCGAGAAAGTCTGATACTGTAAATCTGTAACTACAAAAAAATACCTAGGTTCGCCACCTGTCATATTCAATCGTTATTAGTTACTAAACAGACCCTTCGGCTCAACAATATGATACTTGGAATGGAACACTAGTGAAATGTTCCACCCACAGACAGGAGGCTGAAGAAACTTGGCTTGGCCCCTAAGACCCTCACAAACTTTTACAGATGCACAATTGAGAACATCCTGTCGGGCTGTATCACTACCTGGTACAGCAACTGCACCGCCCGCAACCGTAGTGCTCTCCAGAGGGTGGTGCGGTCTGCCCAACGCATCACCGGGGGGCACACAGCCTGCCCTCCAGGACACCTACAGCACACAATGTCACAGGAAGGCCAAAAAAGATCATCAGGGACATCAACCACCCGAGCCATGGCCTGTTCACCCCGCTATCATCCAGAAGGCGAGGTCAGTACAGATGCATCAAAGCTGGGACAGAGCGACTGAAAAACAACAGCTTCTATCTCAAGGCTATCAGACTGTTAAATAGCAATCACTAGCCGGCTACCATCCGGTTACTCATCCCTGCACCTTAGAGGCTACTGCCCTATGTATATAGACATGGAATCACGGGTCACTTTAATAATGGAACACTAGTCACTTTAATAACGTTTACATCCTGCTTTACTCATTTCATATGTATATTCTGTATTCTACTGTATTTCAGTCAATGCCACTACGACATCGCTCGTCCAAATATTTATATATTTCTAAATTCCATTCTTTTACTTTTAGATTTGTGTGTATTGATGTGTTGGAGCTAGGAACACAAGCATTTCACTACACCCGCATTAACATCTGCTAAATATGTGTACATGACCAGTAACATTTGATTTGATTTAGCTGACCATGCTGACTATCTATCAAGCTCTCAAACAATATTTCACTACACTACATTACACTACAATACACTAGAGTTTTTGGAGATACTAGTAAACTAGTCTTTAGCGAGATAGTCTCTGAAAGAAATGGGTGATTTTCTCCCCTAATTTGCCCCTTCTCCATCACTATCGGGTAAAAAAAATAATTGGGGAAAAGAAAGTGCATTTAGCTGTTGAAATGAGGTCAGTTAATTGGGTCAGTTAATTGGATCTCAGAGATTGAAAAGGACACACACCTAAATATTGTAACCAAGATTCACAATTTTCAACATCAGCTGGAGCAAAATAAATCTCTCAAATTAAATATTCCAGCAACAATGAGATGGTAAGAAGCCACTGGGAAGCCAAAGAAGTGCTAGAAGTGTGTCTGTGGCGATTTGGAAATTAAATCAGTCTTCAGCATGCCGACTGGCACACAACCTGCATTTCAAATTCAACTTTGGGAAATTTCCATGCTGAGGTGCCGTTGATGTTTCTTTCACTGTAGTTCCCTGGAGCCCTACCATCAGTCACACAGTAAACAGTTCTGTTCAACAACAGGTGGTGGCCTGATTATTATCTTTTTGAGATAATGAGAATTAAGATGACAGTAATCCTCTCGCTCTCAGGTTTTTAGCTCTGAACCGTCTTATCGTCCACAGAGGTTTAGGCCTGTATATCATTCCCAATCCTAGCACTGCACTGATAATGTAAGGTAGGCCTGTATGGTAAAAATAGTTCAATGAAGAATGCAAAACCCTGCCATGTCCCACTCATTATAGTGGCAGGTTTATGGTAGAGGCTAGGGTCATGATGAGTTCACGACCGATAAATCTCAAGGAGCGGTATTATTAACAATAACCCTATATGCCTTCGCGCTGTGACAGTACAATATCTTGCAGTATAATGTTACCATGGTTACACATGTCATAAGGTCAAGATCTTTGAGAGGGTCAGATGTTTTTTTCTAATTTGCAGTCAGAGACATGAAGCTTCTTGATTTTCATTAGACCTTAGAGTCAAAGTCATATTCAATATGTTTTGAACTAAAACGAGGTGATCTGCTCCAGCTTGGCTGTAACATAGCTATCAGGTTTTCCTTGTATCGAGTAAGCCAATTCAAATAATTTCTGTAAGGCATTCATGTGTAAATAGAACTGACGTTCAACCCCAAAATTTGAGTGGCACAGTTTCTAGCGACTTTCAAAGTAGCCTACAGTACATGCCAATTCAATCTGAAAAGCTTATCATTGTAATCCTTTTAGTCCTTTGAAATCCAAGCAGACAGAGCAAGTTACAGCCTTGTTTCCAAAATGGAAATGTTCTGTTAATTTGAACTGTCAATTATGCGAATTAATTACAATTAATTGTAATGACATTGGGCCTTTTTTTTCAATGAGGATTTGTTCAAGTGGTGAGTTGACCAAGACTGTGAAGGCCCGGGACCATCTTTCCCTGCGCAGGGTATCACAGCAGCCAGGCAAGGACAGACCTCTTGGGTATATGTTTTGCTGTCATTGATGATTTCCTCAGGGTCTCTCAAGCATTAGATGGGAATCTCCAAATCCACTGGCTCCTGTCGACCAGAAACCATTCATCCTCACAGGCCATAGTCCACAATACTTTTGCACTCCATTTAAAAAATGTACGCCTTCGACTAGACATCTCTTTCTCGCTGTCATCTTAAATCGACATCGGTCAGGTCAGTTTTTAGTACTCTGTATAGTTTGTTTTCAAACTGAGATTGTGTGTTTTGGATAACCTGACAAACTACTGTCAAGAGCTTCAGCATGGCTTATATGGCTTGAATCCAAAAACGTTCAGTCCCTATCTTAAACATCACATTGACAACTTGCCAGTGGGGAATTTTCATGAGAAACATGGTTCAATCAATGAAAGGATTTGAGTGGGAGCTTACGTTCTCTGTTTGTGTCTGCAATTTTCTGTTCAGGCAAAGTAACAGATGCAGTTGACAGGGAAATAGTTTTCTTTGGCAAGAACATGACATGACAACAAGATATTACACAAAGATAAGGGGTTATTGGAGGAACATTTAGTAGGCTAATCATTTCCATTTTTATGAGCTCATAATAAAACATTGTAAGGGCCCTTTGGTTATAACCGGTAATATATTTAAATACCACCTG
This sequence comes from Salvelinus namaycush, assembly GCF_016432855.1. Classification (NCBI taxonomy): domain Eukaryota; kingdom Metazoa; phylum Chordata; class Actinopteri; order Salmoniformes; family Salmonidae; genus Salvelinus; species Salvelinus namaycush. The sequence goes on along the minus strand of NC_052309.1, from coordinate 37,404,368 downwards.
TCGACTGGATGTAAAGTAAGCTGTCAGCAATTTATTATGCAATATTCGTGGGCAGCTCATAGATTAATCAAATAAATAAAGCATTATAAACAATAAATTATTGGTGTGTCAGTGTCCCGATTAATTAATGGGTTGTTTCACCCAGCATATAACATGTATGTAGCCTAGCGAAAGTAAACCCAGCACAGGACACAAACTAATTTGGGGTTGTTTATTCTGTCGAAGCTTACATTTAAAATAGGATAATGTAGGAGGGAAATCCCCATAAAGTAAAGTTCAGTCTAAATCACAATCAAGTGAAATACATCTGTTAGTAAAGTGCATAAAAACAATAAGATAAGTACAATAAGAACAAAGTGAAATGCATAAACGGTAGTGGCTCTGCTTTTAACACACTGTCTACGTGATACTCTAACCCCACATGGAACAGTAGATCCTCATCTCACCCATACAGCAGCTTCAAATAATGTTATCAACTCCACAACATGGTTCTGAGAGCACTGGTATTCAGCTAGCAAGAAGCTAGCATCCTCATGTTAATCCATCTAAAGTAACGTTGGACCCACTATGAATTACAACAGCTCTCCAGTATAATTACTTGCTCTCACTCTTACACACTGCGCAGGCGTGCCCATAAGCTCATAAACGCCCATAAGCGCTTGCACACATTATTTAAGGATCTCTTAAAGAGACAGTGCCATCTAGTGGATATAAATGAATACAGCTATGTGTTTTTACCACCTGGCTACACTTATATTAATTGTGGCGGGATTAAAGAGAACCTATTTCTCAATGTCAGAAAGTTAGAGCACCCCAAGAAGACATTCCCAAATTACACATTTAAATTAATTGTTATAATATTGTAATGCTGTTCTAGAAGTTGGGTTTGAGGTTTTCTCCAAATCAGCTCTAACTTCGGAAACAATGCCCTGCGGTCAGTGTCACATGGTGAATTAAAAACTTGTGAAAAAGTGGGATAAATTTGGGAGAATGAGGTGGGCGAATTGGGCGTCTACTTGTCAATCTGACAAGCACATTTCATACCTGAGAATTTTCAAGGCTATCAACAAAGTATATGCTGTCCCTACCAGTAACGTGGCATCTGAAACAGACAGCAGCACCAGCGGAGATCAAGCTTTATCACTGGCATGGAAGTGAACCGTGTAAGTGGAAGAGCTAGCTTGCTACCGCTCTACTAAGCTCGTTAGCTCGTTAGCGAGCTATAGAGCTACCTCATTTAGCTCAAGTCTTCCATCTAAATAACACTGATAAAACTAACCAAATGTAAACATGTCTGCCAGCTGTTGGTTGCTAACTGCTGATGCTGTCATAGCCCACCTTGAAACCTAATATATTGACATACTGTATATTTCAAATACATACAGTATATGTAATATATGTACTAATATTTGAAATAAATATATCTAAATACATGTATTACTCACACACAGCATGTCCATAAACAGTACCAGTCAAAAGTTTGGATACACCTAATCATTCAAAGGTTTTTCTTTATTTTTACTATTTTCTACATTGTAGACTAATAGTGTCACACCCTGATCTGTTTCACCTGTCTATGTGCTTGTCTACACCCCCTTCCAGGTGTCGCCCATCTTCCCCATTATGCCCAGTGTATTTATACATGTGTTCTCTGTTTGTCTGTTGCCAGTTCGTTTTGTTTGTCAAGCCTTCCAACGTTTTCCCCTTGCGCTTGTCTTTGTCTAGTTCCTGTTTTCTAGTTTCCAGTTTTTGACCATTCTGCCTGCCCTGACCCTGATCCTGCCTGCCATTCTGTACCTTGTCACACCACCCTGGATTATTGACCTCTGCCTGCCCTGACCCTGAGACTGCCTGTCGTTCTGTACCTTATGGACTCTGATCTGGGTTATTGACCTCTGCCTGACCTTGACCTGTCGTTTTGCCTGACCCCTGTTCAAGTAATAAACTTTTGTAAATTTGACACTGTCTGCATCTGGGTCTTCTCTTGAAACGTGATAAATAGTGAAGACATCAAAACTATGAAATAACACATATGGAATCATGTAGTAATCAAAAAAGTGTTCAACAAATCAACATTTTTGATTTAATAAGTGCAAACCAGATGGGATGGCGTATCGCTGCAGAATGCTGTGGTAGCCATGCTGGTTAAGAGTGCCTTGAATTCTAAATCAATCACAGACAGTGTCACCAGCAAAGCACCCCCACACCCTCACACCTCCTCCTCCATGATTCATGGCGTGTGCAAAGCTGTCATCAAAACAAATGGTGGCTACTTTGAAGAATCTCAAAGAGAAAATATAACACTTTTTTGGTTTCTACATTATTCCATACGTGTTATTTCATCG